>NC_040232.1:76659-376659 GCF_001444195.1 Xiphophorus couchianus
CCTGTTAGCTCCACCTGTTAGCCCGCCTGTTAGCTACCCTGTTTAGCTTCACCTGTTAGCTAACCGTTAGCTCGGCCTGTTAGCTCCACCTGTTAGCTCAGCCTGTTAGCTAAACCTGTTAGCTCCGCCTGTTACCTAAACCTGTTAGCTCCGCCTGTTAGCTGAACCTGTTAGCTAAACCTGTTAGCTCGGCCTGTTAGCTCCGCCTGTTCGCTAAACTTGTTTGCTCCGCCTGTTAGCTAAACCCGTTAGCTCCGCCTGTTAGCCCCGTCTGTTAGCTAAACCTGTTAGCTCCGCCTGTTTGCCCCGTCTGTTAGCTAAACCTGTTAGCTCCACCTGTTAGCTAAACCTGTTAGCTCCACCTGTTAGCTCCGCCTGTTAGCTAAACCTGTTAGCTTCACCTGTTAGCTAAACCTGTTAGCTCGGCCTGTTAGCTCCACCTGTTAGCTCAGCCTGTTAGCTAAACCTGTTAGCTCCACCTGTTAGCTCCGCCTGTTAGCTAAACCTGTTAGCTCGGCCTGTTAGCTCGGCCTGTTAGCTCCACCTGTTAGCTCAGCCTGTTTGCCCCGTCTGTTAGCTAAACCCGTTAGCTCCACCTGTTAGCTAAACCTGTTAGCTCCGCCTGTTACAAAACCGTTAGCTCCCGCCTGTTAGCTGAACCTGTTAGCTAAACCTGTTAGCTCCGCCTGTTAGCTAAACCTGTTAGCTCGGCCTGTTAGCTAAACCTGTTTGCTCCGCCTGTTAGCTAAACCCGTTAGTTCCGCCTGTTAGCTAAACCTGTTAGCTCCACCTGTTAGCTCCGCCTGTTAGCTAAACCTGTTAGCTCCACCTGTTACCTAAACCTGTTAGCTCGGCCTGTTAGCTCCACCTTTTAGCTCAGCCTGTTAGCCCCGTCTGTTAGCTAAACCTGTTAGCCCCGCCTGTTAGCTAAACCTGTTAGCTCGGCCTGTTAGCTAAACCTGTTTGCTCCGCCTGTTAGCTAAACCCGTTAGCTCCGCCTGTTAGCTGCGTCTGTTAGCTAAACCTGTTAGCTCCACCTTTTAGTTCAGCCTGTTAGCTCCGTCTGTTAGCTAAACCCGTTAGCTCCACCTGTTAGCTAAACCTGTTAGCTCCGCCTGTTACCAAAACCTGTTAGCTCCGCCTGTTAGCTGAACCTGTTAGCTAAACCTGTAGCTCCGCCTGTTAGCTAAACCTGTTCTCGGCCTGTTAGCTAAACCTGTTTGCTCCGCCTGTTTAGCTAAACCCGTTAGTTCCGCCTGTTAGCTAAACCTGTAGCTCCACCTGTTAGCTCCGCCTGTTAGCTAAACCTGTTAGCTCCACCTGTTTACCTAAAAAACCTGTTAGCTCGGCCTGTTAGCTCCACCTTTTAGCTCAGCCTGTTAGCCCCGTCTGTTAGCTAAACCTGTTAGCCCCGCCTGTTAGCTAAACCTGTTAGCTCGGCCTGTTAGCTAAACCTGTTTGCTCCGCCTGTTAGCTAAACCCGTTAGCTCCGCCTGTTAGCTGCGTCTGTTAGCTAAACCTGTTAGCTCCACCTGTTAGCTAAACTGTTAGCTCGCCTGTTAGCTCCACCTGTTAGCTCAGCCTGTTAGCTTGGCCTGTTAGCTCCACCTTTTAGTTCAGCCTGTTAGCTCCGTCTGTTAGCTAAACCCGTTAGCTCCACCTGTTAGCTAAACCTGTTAGCTGAACCTGTTAGCTAAACCTGTTAGCTCGGCCTGTTAGCTAAACCCGTTAGCTCCGCCTGTTAGCTGCGTCTGTTAGCTAAACCTGTTTAGCTCCACCTGTTAGCCTCCGCCTGTTAGCTCCGCCTGTTTAGCTAAACCTGTTAGCTCGGCCTGTTAGCTCCACCTGTTAGCTCAGCCTGTTTGCCCCGTCTGTTAGCTAAACCCTTAGCTCCACCTGTTAGCTAAACCTGTTAGCTCCGCCTGTTACCTAAACCTGTTAGCTCCGCCTGTTAGCTTAACCTGTTAGCTCCGCCTGTTAGCTAAACCTGTTAGCTCGGCCTGTTAGCTCCGCCTGTTAGCTAAACTTGTTTGCTCCGCCTGTTAGCTAAACCCGTTAGCTCCGCCTGTTAGCTCCACCTGTTAGCTAAACCTGTTTTTGCTCCGCCTGTTAGCTAAACCCGTTAGCTCCGCCTGTTAGCTGCGTCTGTTAGCTAAACCTGTTAGCTCCACTGTAGCTCCGCCTGTTAGCTAAACCTGTTAGCTCCACCTGTTAGCTAAACCTGTTAGCTCGGCTGTTAGCTCCACCTGTTAGCTCAGCCTGTTAGCTTGGCCTGTTTAGCTCCACCTTTTAGTTCAGCCTGTTAGCTCCGTCTGTTAGCTAAACCCGTTAGCTCCACCTGTTAGCTAAACCTGTTAGCTCCACCTGTTAGCTGAACCTGTTAGCTAAACCTGTTAGCTAAACCTGTTAGCTCGGCCTGTTAGCTAAACCCGTTAGCTCCGCCTGTTAGCTGCGTCTGTTAGCTAAACCTGTTAGCTCCACCTGTTAGCTCCGCCTGTTAGCTCCGCCTGTTAGCTAAACCTGTTAGCTAAACCTGTTAGCTCGGCCTGTTAGCTAAACCCGTTAGCTCCGCCTGTTAGCTGCGTCTGTTAGCTAAACCTGTTAGCTAAACCTGTTAGCTCGGCCTGTTAGCTAAACCCGTTAGCTCCACCTGTTAGCTAAACCTGTTAGCTGCGTCTGTTAGCTAAACCTGTTAGCTCCACCTGTTAGCTCCGCCTGTTAGCTCCGCCTGTTAGCTAAACCTGTTAGCTAAACCTGTTAGCTCGGCCTGTTAGCTCCACCTGTTAGCTCCGCCTGTTAGCTCCGCCTGTTAGCTAAACCTGTTAGCTAAACCTGTTAGCTCGCCTGTTAGCCTCCCTGTTAGCTCCACCTGTTGCTCAGCCTGTTTGCCCCGTCTGTTAGCTAAACCCGTTAGCTCCACCTGTTAGCTAAACCTGTTAGCTCCGCCTGTTACCTAACCTGTTAGCTCCGCTGTTAGCTGAACCTGTTAGCTAAACCTGTTAGCTCCGCCTGTTAGCTAAACCTGTTAGCTCGGCCTGTTAGCTCCGCCTGTTAGCTAAACTTGTTTGCTCCGCCTGTTAGCTAAACCCGTTAGCTCCGCCTGTTAGCTCCACCTGTTAGCTAAACCTGTTTGCTCCGCCTGTTAGCTAAACCCGTTAGCTCCGCCTGTTAGCTGCGTCTGTTAGCTAAACCTGTTAGCTCCACCTGTTAGCTCCGCCTGTTAGCTAAACCTGTTAGCTCCACCTGTTAGCTAAACCTGTTAGCTCGGCCTGTTAGCTCCACCTGTTAGCTCAGCCTGTTAGCTTGGCCTGTTAGCTCCACCTTTTAGTTCAGCCTGTTAGCTCCGTCTGTTAGCTAAACCCGTTAGCTCCACCTTTAGCTAAACCTGTTAGCTCCACCTGTTAGCTGAACCTGTTAGCTAAACCTGTTAGCTAAACCTGTTAGCTCCGCCTGTTACCTAAACCTGTTAGCTCCGCCTGTTAGCTGAACCTGTTAGCTAAACCTGTTAGCTCCGCCTGTTAGCTAAACCTGTTAGCTCGGCCTGTTAGCTCCGCCTGTTAGCTAAACTTGTTTGCTCCGCCTGTTAGCTAAACCCGTTAGCTCCGCCTGTTAGCTCCACCTGTTAGCTAAACCTGTTTGCTCCGCCTGTTAGCTAAACCCGTTAGCTCCGCCTGTTAGCTGCGTCTGTTAGCTAAACCTGTTAGCTCCACCTGTTAGCTCCGCCTGTTAGCTCCGCCTGTTAGCTAAACCTGTTAGCTAAACCTGTTAGCTAAACCTGTTAGCTCGGCCTGTTAGCTCCACCTGTTAGCTCAGCCTGTTTGCCCCGTCTGTTAGCTAAACCCGTTAGCTCCACCTGTTAGCTAAACCTGTTAGCTCCGCCTGTTAGCTCCACCTGTTAGCTCAGCCTGTTAGCTAAACCTGTTAGCTTGGCCTGTTAGCTCCACCTTTTAGTTCAGCCTGTTAGCTCCGTCTGTTAGCTAAACCCGTTAGCTCCACCTGTTAGCTAAACCTGTTAGCTCCGCCTGTTAGCTAAACCTGTTAGCTAAACCTGTTAGCTAAACCTGTTAGCTCGGCCTGTTAGCTCCACCTGTTAGCTCAGCCTGTTTGCCCCGTCTGTTAGCTAAACCCGTTAGCTCCACCTGTTAGCTAAACCTGTTAGCTCCGCCTGTTACCTAAACCTGTTAGCTCCGCCTGTTAGCTGAACCTGTTAGCTAAACCTGTTAGCTCCGCCTGTTAGCTAAACCTGTTAGATCGGCTGTTAGCTCCGCCTGTTAGCTAAACTTGTTTGCTCCGCCTGTTAGCTAAACCCGTTAGCTCCGCCTGTTAGCCCCGTCTGTTAGCTAAACCTTAGCTCCGCCTGTTAGCTCCACCTGTTAGCTAAACCGTTAGCTCCGCCTGTTAGCTCCGCCTGTTAGCCCCGTCTGTTAGCTAACCGTTAGCTCCACCTGTTAGCTCCACCTGTTAGCTCGGCCTGTTAGCTCCACCTGTTAGCTCAGCCTGTTAGCTAAACCTGTTAGCTGGCCTGTTAGCTCCACCTTTTAGTTCAGCCTGTTAGCTCCGTCTGTTAGCTAAACCCGTTAGCTCCACCTGTTAGCTAAACCTGTTAGCTCCACCTGTTAGCTGAACCTGTTAGCTAAACCTGTTTGCTCCGCCTGTTAGCTAAACCCGTTAGCTCCGCCTGTTAGCTGCGTCTGTTAGCTAAACCTGTTAGCTCCACCTGTTAGCTCCGCCTGTTAGCTAACCTGTTAGCTCGGCCTGTTAGCTCCACCTGTTAGCTCAGCCTTTAGCTTGGCCTGTTAGCTCCACCTTTTAGTTCAGCCTGTTAGCTCCGTCTGTTAGCTAAACCCGTTAGCTAAACCTGTTAGCTAAACCTGTTAGCTAAACCTGTTAGCTCGGCCTGTTAGCTAAACCCGTTAGCTCGCCTGTTAGCTGCGTCTGTTAGCTAAACCTGTTAGCTCCACCTGTTAGCTCCCCTGTTAGCTCCGCCTGTTAGCTAAACCTGTTAGCTAAACCTGTTAGCTCGGCCTGTTAGCTCCACCTGTTAGCTCAGCCTGTTTGCCCCGTCTGTTAGCTAAACCCGTTAGCTCCACCTGTTAGCTAAACCTGTTAGCTCCGCCTGTTACCTAAACCTGTTAGCTCCGCCTGTTAGCTGAACCTGTTAGCTAAACCTGTTAGCTCCGCCTGTTAGCTAAACCTGTTAGCTCGGCCTGTTAGCTAAACCTGTTTGCTCCGCCTGTTAGCTAAACCCGTTAGCTCCGCCTGTTAGCTGCGTCTGTTAGCTAAACCTGTTAGCTCCACCTGTTAGCTAAACCTGTTAGCTCGGCCTGTTAGCTCCACCTGTTAGCTCAGCCTGTTAGCTTGGCCTGTTAGCTCCACCTTTTAGTTCAGCCTGTTAGCTCCGTCTGTTAGCTAAACCCGTTAGCTCCACCTGTTAGCTAAACCTGTTAGCTCCACCTGTTAGCTGAACCTGTTAGCTAAACCTGTTAAGCTCGGCTGGTAACCAAACCCGTTAGCTCCGCCTGTTAGCTGCGTCTGTTAGCTAAACCTGTTAGCTCCACCTGTTAGCTCCGCCTGTTAGCTCCGCCTGTTAGCTAAACCTGTTAGCTAAACCTGTTAGCTCGGCCTGTTAGCTCCACCTGTTAGCTCAGCCTGTTTGCCCCGTCTGTTAGCTAAACCCGTTAGCTCCACCTGTTAGCTAAACCTGTTAGCTCCGCCTGTTACCTAAACCTGTTAGCTCCGCCTGTTAGCTAAACCTGTTAGCTCCGCCTGTTAGCTAAACCTGTTAGCTCGGCCTGTTAGCTCCGCCTGTTAGCTAAACTTGTTTGCTCCGCCTGTTAGCTAAACCCGTTAGCTCCGCCTGTTAGCTCCACCTGTTGCTAACCTGTTTGCTCCGCCTGTTAGCTAAACCCGTTAGCTCCGCCTGTTAGCTGCGTCTGTTAGCTAAACCTGTTAGCTCCACCTGTTAGCTCCGCCTGTTAGCTAAACCTGTTAGCTCCACCTGTTAGCTAAACCTGTTAGCTCGGCCTGTTAGCTCCACCTGTTAGCTCAGCCTGTTAGCTTGGCCTGTTAGCTCCACCTTTTAGTTCAGCCTGTTAGCTCCGTCTGTTAGCTAAACCCGTTAGCTCCACCTGTTAGCTAAACCTGTTACTCCACCTGTTAGCTGAACCTGTTAGCTAAACCTGTTAGCTAAACCTGTTAGCTCGGCCTGTTAGCTAAACCCGTTAGCTCCGCCTGTTAGCTGCGTCTGTTAGCTAAACCTGTTAGCTCCACCTGTTAGCTCCGCCTGTTAGCTCCGCCTGTTAGCTAACCTGTTAGCTAAACCTGTTAGCTCCGCCTGTTAGCTAAACCCGTTAAGCTCCGCCTGTTAGCTGCGTCTGTTAGCTAAACCTGTTAGCTAAACCTGTTAGCTCGGCCTGTTAGCTCCACCTGTTAGCTCAGCCTGTTGCCCCGTCTGGTTAGCTAACCCGTTAGCTCCACCTGTTAGCTAAACCTGTTAGCTGCGTCTGTTAGCTAAACCTGTTAGCTCCACCTGTTAGCTCCGCCTGTTAGCTCCGCCTGTTAGCTAAACCTGTTAGCTAAACCTGTTAGCTCGGCCTGTTAGCTCCACCTGTTAGCTCCGCCTGTTAGCTCCGCCTGTTAGCTAAACCTGTTAGCTAAACCTGTTAGCTCGGCCTGTTAGCTCCACCTGTTAGCTCCACCTGTTAGCTCAGCCTGTTTGCCCCGTCTGTTAGCTAAACCCGTTAGCTCCACCTGTTAGCTAAACCTGTTAGCTCCGCCTGTTACCTAAACCTGTTAGCTCCGCCTGTTAGCTGAACCTGTTAGCTAAACCTGTTAGCTCCGCCTGTTAGCTAAACCTGTTAGCTCGGCCTGTTAGCTCCGCCTGTTAGCTAAACTTGTTTGCTCCGCCTGTTAGCTAAACCCGTTAGCTCCGCCTGTTAGCTCCACCTGTTAGCTAAACCTGTTTGCTCCGCCTGTTAGCTAAACCCGTTAGCTCCGCCTGTTAGCTGCGTCTGTTAGCTAAACCTGTTAGCTCCACCTGTTAGCTCCGCCTGTTAGCTAAACCTGTTAGCTCCACCTGTTAGCTAAACCTGTTAGCTCGGCCTGTTAGCTCCACCTGTTAGCTCAGCCTGTTAGCTTGGCCTGTTAGCTCCACCTTTTAGTTCAGCCTGTTAGCTCCGTCTGTTAGCTAAACCCGTTAGCTCCACCTGTTAGCTAAACCTGTTAGCTCCACCTGTTAGCTGAACCTGTTAGCTAAACCTGTTAGCTAAACCTGTTAGCTCCGCCTGTTACCTAAACCTGTTAGCTCCGCCTGTTAGCTGAACCTGTTAGCTAAACCTGTTAGCTCCGCCTGTTAGCTAAACCTGTTAGCTCGGCCTGTTAGCTCCGCCTGTTAGCTAAACTTGTTTGCTCCGCCTGTTAGCTAAACCCGTTAGCTCCGCCTGTTAGCTCCACCTGTTAGCTAAACCTGTTTGCTCCGCCTGTTAGCTAAACCCGTTAGCTCCGCCTGTTAGCTGCGTCTGTTAGCTAAACCTGTTAGCTCCACCTGTTAGCTCCGCCTGTTAGCTCCGCCTGTTAGCTAACCTGTTAGCTAAACCTGTTAGCTAAACTGTTAGCTCGGCCCTGTTAGCTCCACCTGTTAGCTCAGCCTGTTTGCCCCGTCTGTTAGCTAACCCGTTAGCTCCACCTGTTAGCTAAACCTGTTAGTCCGCCTGTTAGCTCCACCTGTTAGCTCAGCCTGTTAGCTAAACCTGTTAGCTTGGCCTGTTAGCTCCACCTTTTAGTTCAGCCTGTTAGCTCCGTCTGTTAGCTAAACCCGTTAGCTCCACCTGTTAGCTAAACCTGTTAGCTCCGCCTGTTAGCTAAACCTGTTAGCTAAACCTGTTAGCTAAACCTGTTAGCTCGGCCTGTTAGCTCCACCTGTTAGCTAAACCTGTTAGCTCGGCCTGTTAGCTCCACCTGTTAGCTCAGCCTGTTAGCTCCACCTGTTAGCTAAACCTGTTAGCTCGGCCTGTTAGCTCCACCTGTTAGCTCCGCCTGTTAGCTAAACCTGTTAGCTAAACCTGTTAGCTCGGCCTGTTAGCTAAACCCGTTAGCTCCGCCTGTTAGCTGCGTCTGTTAGCTAAACCTGTTAGCTAAACCTGTTAGCTCGGCCTGTTAGCTCACCTGTTAGCTCAGCCTGTTTGCCCCGTCTGTTAGCTAAACCCGTTAGCTCCACCTGTTAGCTAAACCTGTTAGCTGCGTCTGTTAGCTAAACCTGTTAGCTCCACCTGTTAGCTCCGCCTTGTTAGCTCCACCTTTTAGTTCAGCCTGTTAGCTCCGTCTGTTAGCTAAACCCGTTAGCTCCACCTGTTAGCTAACCTGTTAGCTCCACCTGTTAGCTGAACCTGTTAGCTAAACCTGTTAGCTAAACCTGTTAGCTCGGCCTGTTAGCTAAACCCGTTAGCTCCGCCTGTTAGCTGCGTCTGTTAGCTAAACCTGTTAGCTCCACCTGTTAGCTCCGCCTGTTAGCTCCGCCTGTTAGCTAAACCTGTTAGCTAAACCTGTTAGCTCGGCCTGTTAGCTAAACCCGTTAGCTCCGCCTGTTAGCTGCGTCTGTTAGCTAAACCTGTTAGCTAAACCTGTTAGCTCGGCCTGTTAGCTCCACCTGTTAGCTCAGCCTGTTTGCCCCGTCTGTTAGCTAAACCCGTTAGCTCCACCTGTTAGCTAAACCTGTTAGCTGCGTCTGTTAGCTAAACCTGTTAGCTCCACCTGTTAGCTCCGCCTGTTAGCTCAGCCTGTTTGCCCCGTCTGTTAGCTAAACCCGTTAGCTCCACCTGTTAGCTAAACCTGTTAGCTGCGTCTGTTAGCTAAACCTGTTAGCTCCACCTGTTAGCTCCGCCTGTTAGCTCCGCCTGTTAGCTAAACCTGTTAGCTAAACCTGTTAGCTCGGCCTGTTAGCTCCACCTGTTAGCTCCGCCTGTTAGCTCCGCCTGTTAGCTAAACCTGTTAGCTAAACCTGTTAGCTCGGCCTGTTAGCTCCACCTGTTAGCTCCACCTGTTAGCTCAGCCTGTTTGCCCCGTCTGTTAGCTAAACCCGTTAGCTCCACCTGTTAGCTAAACCTGTTAGCTCCACCTGTTAGCTGAACCTGTTAGCTAAACCTGTTAGCTAAACCTGTTAGCTCGGCCTGTTAGCTAAACCCGTTAGCTCCGCCTGTTAGCTGCGTCTGTTAGCTAAACCTGTTAGCTCCACCTGTTAGCTCCGCCTGTTAGCTCCGCCTGTTAGCTAAACCTGTTAGCTAAACCTGTTAGCTCGGCCTGTTAGCTAAACCCGTTAGCTCCGCCTGTTAGCTGCGTCTGTTAGCTAAACCTGTTAGCTAAACCTGTTAGCTCGGCCTGTTAGCTCCACCTGTTAGCTCAGCCTGTTTGCCCCGTCTGTTAGCTAAACCCGTTAGCTCCACCTGTTAGCTAAACCTGTTAGCTGCGTCTGTTAGCTAAACCTGTTAGCTCCACCTGTTAGCTCCGCCTGTTAGCTCCGCCTGTTAGCTAAACCTGTTAGCTAAACCTGTTAGCTCGGCCTGTTAGCTCCACCTGTTAGCTCCGCCTGTTAGCTCCGCCTGTTAGCTAAACCTGTTAGCTAAACCTGTTAGCTCGGCCTGTTAGCTCCACCTGTTAGCTCCACCTGTTAGCTCAGCCTGTTTGCCCCGTCTGTTAGCTAAACCCGTTAGCTCCACCTGTTAGCTAAACCTGTTAGCTCCGCCTGTTACCTAAACCTGTTAGCTCCGCCTGTTAGCTGAACCTGTTAGCTAAACCTGTTAGCTCCGCCTGTTAGCTAAACCTGTTAGCTCGGCCTGTTAGCTCCGCCTGTTAGCTAAACTTGTTTGCTCCGCCTGTTAGCTAAACCCGTTAGCTCCGCCTGTTAGCTCCACCTGTTAGCTAAACCTGTTTGCTCCGCCTGTTAGCTAAACCCGTTAGCTCCGCCTGTTAGCTGCGTCTGTAGCTAAACCTGTTAGCTCCACCTGTTAGCTCCGCCTGTTAGCTAACCTGTTTAGCTCCACCTGTTAGCTAAAACCTGTTAGCTCGGCCTGTTAGCTCCACCTGTTAGCCTCAGCCTGTTAGCTTGGCCTGTTAGCTCCACCTTTTAGTTCAGCCTGTTAGCTCCGTCTGTTAGCTAAACCCGTTAGCTCCACCTGTTAGCTAAACCTGTTAGCTCCACCTGTTAGCTGAACCTGTTAGCTAAACCTGTTAGCTAAACCTGTTAGCTCCGCCTGTTACCTAAACCTGTTAGCTCCGCCTGTTAGGCTGAACCTGTTAGCTAAACCTGTTAGCTCCGCCTGTTAGCTAAACCTGTTAGCTCGGCCTGTTAGCTCCGCCTGTTAGCTAAACTTGTTTGCTCCGCCTGTTAGCTAAACCCGTTAGCTCCGCCTGTTAGCTCCACCTGTTAGCTAAACCTGTTTGCTCCGCCTGTTAGCTAAACCCGTTAGCTCCGCCTGTTAGCTGCGTCTGTTAGCTAAACCTGTTAGCTCCACCTGTTAGCTCCGCCTGTTAGCTCCGCCTGTTAGCTAAACCTGTTAGCTAAACCTGTTAGCTAAACCTGTTAGCTCGGCCTGTTAGCTCCACCTGTTAGCTCAGCCTGTTTTGCCCCGTCTGTTAGCTAACCCGTTAGCTCCACCTGTTAGCTAAACCTGTTAGCTCCGCCTGTTAGCTCCACCTGTTAGCTCAGCCTGTTAGCTAAACCTGTTAGCTTGGCCTGTTAGCTCCACCTTTTAGTTCAGCCTGTTAGCTCCGTCTGTTAGCTAAACCCGTTAGCTCCACCTGTTAGCTAAACCTGTTAGCTCCGCCTGTTAGCTAAACCTGTTAGCTAAACCTGTTAGCTAAACCTGTTAGCTCGGCCTGTTAGCTCCACCTGTTAGCTCAGCCTGTTTGCCCCGTCTGTTAGCTAAACCCGTTAGCTCCACCTGTTAGCTAAACCTGTTAGCTCCGCCTGTTACCTAAACCTGTTAGCTCCGCCTGTTAGCTGAACCTGTTAGCTAAACCTGTTAGCTCCGCCTGTTAGCTAAACCTGTTAGCTCGGCCTGTTAGCTCCGCCTGTTAGCTAAACTTGTTTGCTCCGCCTGTTAGCTAAACCCGTTAGCTCCGCCTGTTAGCCCCGTCTGTTAGCTAAACCTGTTAGCTCCGCCTGTTAGCTCCACCTGTTAGCTAAACCCGTTAGCTCCGCCTGTTAGCTCCGCCTGTTAGCCCCGTCTGTTAGCTAAACCTGTTAGCTCCACCTGTTAGCTCCACCTTTTAGTTCAGCCTGTTAGCTCCGTCTGTTAGCTAAACCCGTTAGCTCCACCTGTTAGCTAAACCTGTTAGCTCCACCTGTTAGCTGAACCTGTTAGCTAAACCTGTTTGCTCCGCCTGTTAGCTAAACCCGTTAGCTCCGCCTGTTAGCTGCGTCTGTTAGCTAAACCTGTTAGCTCCACCTGTTAGCTCCGCCTGTTAGCTAAACCTGTTAGCTCGGCCTGTTAGCTCCACCTGTTAGCTCAGCCTGTTAGCTTGGCCTGTTAGCTCCACCTTTTAGTTCAGCCTGTTAGCTCCGTCTGTTAGCTAAACCCGTTAGCTAAACCTGTTAGCTAAACCTGTTAGCTAAACCTGTTAGCTCGGCCTGTTAGCTAAACCCGTTAGCTCCGCCTGTTAGCTGCGTCTGTTAGCTAAACCTGTTAGCTCCACCTGTTAGCTCCGCCTGTTAGCTCCGCCTGTTAGCTAAACCTGTTAGCTAAACCTGTTAGCTCGGCCTGTTAGCTCCACCTGTTAGCTCAGCCTGTTTGCCCCGTCTGTTAGCTAAACCCGTTAGCTCCACCTGTTAGCTAAACCTGTTAGCTCCGCCTGTTACCTAAACCTGTTAGCTCCGCCTGTTAGCTGAACCTGTTAGCTAAACCTGTTAGCTCCGCCTGTTAGCTAAACCTGTTAGCTCGGCCTGTTAGCTCCGCCTGTTAGCTAAACCCGTTAGCTCCGCCTGTTAGCTCCACCTGTTAGCTAAACCTGTTTGCTCCGGCCTGTTAGCTAAAACCCGTTAGCTCCGCCTGTTAGCTGCGTCTGTTAGCTAAACCTGTTAGCTCCACCTGTTAGCTCCGCCTGTTAGCTAAACCTGTTAGCTCCACCTGTTAGCTAAACCTGTTAGCTCGGCCTGTTAGCTCCACCTGTTAGCTCAGCCTGTTAGCTTGGCCTGTTAGCTCCACCTTTTAGTTCAGCCTGTTAGCTCCGTCTGTTAGCTAAACCCGTTAGCTCCACCTGTTAGCTAAACATGTTAGCTCCACCTGTTAGCTGAACCTGTTAGCTAAACCTGTTAGCTAAACCTGTTAGCTCGGCCTGTTAGCTAAACCCGTTAGCTCCGCCTGTTAGCTGCGTCTGTTAGCTAAACCTGTTAGCTAAACCTGTTAGCTCGGCCTGTTAGCTCCACCTGTTAGCTCAGCCTGTTTGCCCCGTCTGTTAGCTAAACCCGTTAGCTCCACCTGTTAGCTAAACCTGTTAGCTCCGCCTGTTACCTAAACCTGTTAGCTCCGCCTGTTAGCTGAACCTGTTAGCTAAACCTGTTAGCTCCGCCTGTTAGCTAAACCTGTTAGCTCGGCCTGTTAGCTCCGCCTGTTAGCTAAACTTGTTTGCTCCGCCTGTTAGCTAAAACCCGTTTAGCTCCGCCTGTTAGCCCGTCTGTTAGCTAACCTGTTAGCTCCGCCTGTTAGCTCCACCTGTTAGCTAAACCCGTAGCTCCGCCTGTTAGCTCCGCCTGTTAGCTAAACTTGTTAGCTCCGCCTGTTAGCCCGTCTGTTAGCTAAACCTGTTAGCTCCACCTGTTAGCTCCACCTGTTAGCTAAACCTGTTAGCTCGGCCTGTTAGCTCCACCTGTTAGCTCAGCCTGTTAGCTCGGCCTGTTAGCTCCACCTGTTAGCTCAGCCTGTTAGCTAAACCCGTTAGCTCCACCTGTTAGCTGAACCTGTTAGCTAAACCTGTTAGCTAAACTGTTAGCTCGGCCTGTTAGCTAAACCCGTTAGCTCCGCCTGTTAGCTGAACCTGTTAGCTAAACCTGTTAGCTCCGCCTGTTAGCTAAACCTGT
The DNA here is from genome assembly GCF_001444195.1 of Xiphophorus couchianus. Taxonomy (NCBI): domain Eukaryota; kingdom Metazoa; phylum Chordata; class Actinopteri; order Cyprinodontiformes; family Poeciliidae; genus Xiphophorus; species Xiphophorus couchianus. The sequence goes on from NC_040232.1 coordinate 89,729, forward strand.
TAGCTCGGCCTGTAGCTCCGCCTGTTAGCTAAACTTGTTAGCTCCGCCTGTTAGCCCCGTCTGTTAGCTAAACCTGTTAGCTCCACCTGTTAGCTCCACCTGTTAGCTAAACCTGTTAGCTCGGCCTGTTAGCTCCACCTGTTAGCTCAGCCTGTTAGCTCGGCCTGTTAGCTCCACCTGTTAGCTCAGCCTGTTAGCTAAACCCGTTAGCTCCACCTGTTAGCTGAACCTGTTAGCTAAACCTGTTAGCTAAACCTGTTAGCTCGGCCTGTTAGCTAAACCCGTTAGCTCCGCCTGTTAGCTGAACCTGTAGCTAAACCTGTTAGCTCCGCCTGTTAGCTAAACCTGTTAGCTCGGCCTGTTAGCTCCGCCTGTTAGCTAAACTTGTTTGCTCCGCCTGTTAGCTAAACCCGTTAGCTCGCCTGTTAGCCCCGTCTGTTAGCTAAACCGTTAGCTCCGCTGTTAGCCCCGTCTGTTAGCTAAACCCGTTAGCTCCGCTTGTTAGCTCCGCCTGTTAGCTAAACTTGTTAGCTCCGCCTGTTTAGCCCCGTCTGTTAGCTAAACCTGTTAGCTCCACCTGTTAGCTAAACCTGTTAGCTCGGCCTGTTAGCTGCGTCTGTTAGCTAAACCTGTTAGCTCCGCCTGTTAGCTAAACCTGTTAGCTCGGCCTGTTAGCTCCACCTGTTAGCTCAGCCTGTTAGCTAAACCTGTTAGCTCGGCCTGTTAGCTCCACCTTTTAGCTCAGCCTGTTAGCTCCGTCTGTTAAGCTAAAACCCGTTAGCTCAACCTGTTAGCTAAACCTGTTAGCTCCGGCCTGTTAGCTCCACCTGTTAGCTAAACTTGTTTGCTCCGCCTGTTAGCCCCGTCTGTTAGCTAAACCCGTTAGCTCCGCCTGTTAGCTCCACCTGTTAGCTAAACCTGTTAGCTCCGCCTGTTAGCTCCACCTGTTAGCTAAACTGTTTGCTCCGCCTGTTAGCCCCGTCTGTTAGCTAAACCCGTTAGCTCCGCTTGTTAGCTCCGCCTGTTAGCTAAACTTGTTAGCTCCGCTGTTAGCCCCGTCTGTTAGCTAAACTGTTAGCTCCACCTGTTTAGCTCCGCTTGTAAGCTGCGTCTGTTAGCTAAACCTGTTAGCTCCGCCTGTTAGCTAAACCTGTTAGCTCGGCCTGTTAGCTCCGCCTGTAGCTAAACCTGTTAGCTCGGCCTGTTAGCTCCACCTGTTAGCTCAGCCTGTTAGCTAAACCTGTTAGCTCGGCCTGTTAGCTCCACCTTTTAGCTCAGCCTGTTAGCTCCGTCTGTTAGCTAAACCCGTTAGCTCCACCTGTTAGCTAAACCTGTTAGCTCCGCCTGTTAGCTCCACCTGTTAGCTAAACCTGTTAGCTCCGCCTGTTAGCTCCGCTTGTAAGCTGCGTCTGTTAGCTAAACCTGTTAGCTAAACCTGTTAGCTCGGCCTGTTAGCTAAACCCGTTAGCTCCGCCTGTTAGCTGAACCTGTTAGCTAAACTGTTAGCTCCGCCGTTAGCTAAACCTGTTAGCTCGGCCTGTTAGCTCCGCCTGTTAGCTAAACTGTTTGCTCCGCCTGTTAGCTAAACCCGTTAGCTCCGCCTGTTAGCCCCGCTGTTAGCTAAACCCGTTAGCTCCGCCTGTTAGCCCCGTCTGTTTAGCTAAACCCGTTAGCTCCGCTTGTTAGCTCCGCCTGTTAGCTAAACTTGTTAGCTCGCCCTGTTAGGCCCCGTCTGTTAGCTAAACCTGTTAGCTCCACCTGTTAGCTCCGCTTGTAAGCTGCGTCTGTTAGCTAAACCTGTTAGCTCCGCCTGTTAGCTAAACCTGTTAGCTCGGCCTGTTAGCTGCGTCTGTTAGCTAAACCTGTTAGCTCCACCTGTTAGCTCCGCCTGTTAGCCTAAACCTGTTAGCTCCACCTGTTAGCTCCGCCTGTTAGCTAAACCTGTTAGCTAAACCTGTTAGCTCGGCCTGTTAGCTCGGCCTGTTAGCTCCACCTGTTAGCTCAGCCTGTTTGCCCCGTCTGTTAGCTAAACCCGTTAGCTCCACCTGTTAGCTAAACCTGTTAGCTCCGCCTGTTACCTAAACCTGTTAGCTCCGCCTTTAGCTGAACCTGTTAGCTAAACCTGTTAGCTCCGCCTGTTAGCTAAACCTGTTAGCTCGGCCTGTTAGCTCCGCCTGTTAGCTAAACTTGTTTGCTCCGCCTGTTAGCTAAACCCGTTAGCTCCGCCTGTTAGCCCCCGTCTGTTAGCTAAAACCTGTTAGCTAAACCCGTTAGCTCCGCCTGTTAGCCCCGTCTGTTAGCTAAACCCGTTAGCTCCGCTTGTTAGCTCCGCCTGTTAGCTAAACGTTGTTAGCTCCGCCTGTTAGCCCCGTCTGTTAGCTAAACCTGTTAGCTCCACCTGTTAGCTAAACCTGTTAGCTCGGCCTGTTAGCTGCGTCTGTTAGCTAAACCTGTTAGCTCCGCCTGTTAGCTAAACCTGTTAGCTCGGCCTGTAGCTCCACCTGTTAGCTCAGCCTGTTAGCTAAACTTGTTTGCTCCGCCTGTTAGCTAAACCCGTTAGCTCCGCCTGTTAGCTCCACCTGTTAGCTAAACCTGTTTGCTCCGCCTGTTAGCTAAACCCGTTAGCTCCGCCTGTTAGCTGCGTCTGTTAGCTAAACCTGTTAGCTCCACCTGTTAGCTCCGCCTGTTAGCTCCGCCTGTTAGCTAAACCTGTTAGGCTAAACCTGTTAGCTAAACCTGTTAGCTCGGCCTGTTAGCTCCACCTGTTAGCTCAGCCTGTTTGCCCCGTCTGTTAGCTAAACCCGTTAGCTCCACCTGTTAGCTAAACCTGTTAGCATCCGCCTGTTACCTAAACCTGTTAGCTCCGCCTGTTAGCTGAACCTGTTAGCTAAACCTGTTAGCTCCGCCTGTTAGCTAAACCTGTTAGCTCGGCCTGTTAGCTCCGCCTGTTAGCTAAACTTGTTTGCTCCGCCTGTGTAGCTAAACCGTTAGCTCCGCCTGTTAGCCCCGTCTGTTAGCTAAACCTGTTAGCTCCGCCTGTTAGCTCCACCTGTTAGCTAAACCCGTTAGCTCCGCCTGTTAGCTCCGCCTGTTAGCCCCGTATGTTAGCTAAACCTGTTAGCTCCACCTGTTAGCTCCACCTGTTAGCTCGGCCTGTTAGCTCCACCTGTTAGCTCAGCCTGTTAGCTAAACCTGTTAGCTCGGCCTGTTAGCTCCACCTGTTAGCTCAGCCTGTTTGCCCGTCCTGTTAGCTAAACCCGTTAGCTCCACCTGTTAGCTAAACCTGTTAGCTCCGCCTGGTTACCTAAACCTGTTAGCTCCGCCTGTTAGCTGAACCTGTTAGCTAAACCTGTTAGCTCCGCCTGTTAGCTAACCTGTTAGCTCGGCCTGTTAGCTCCGCCTGTTAGCTAAACTTGTTTGCTCCGCCTGTTAGCTAAACCCGTTAGCTCCGCCTGTTAGCCCGTCTGTTAGCTAAACCTGTTAGCTCCGCCTGTTAGCTCCACCTGTTAGCTAAACCCGTTAGCTCCGCCTGTTAGCTCCGCCTGTTAGCCCCGTCTGTTAGCTAAACCTGTTAGCTCCACCTGTTAGCTCCACCTGTTAGCTCGGCCTGTTAGCTCCACCTGTTAGCTCAGCCTGTTAGCTAAACCTGTTAGCTTGGCCTGTTAGCTCCACCTTTTAGTTCAGCCTGTTAGCTCCGTCTGTTAGCTAAACCCGTTAGCTTCCACCTGTTAGCTAAACCTGTTAGCTCCACCTGTTAGCTGAACCTGTTAGCTAAACCTGTTTGCTCCGCCTGTTAGCTAAACCCGTTAGCCTCCGCCTGTTAGCTGCGTCTGTTAGCTAAACCTGTTAGCTCCACCTGTTAGCTCCGCCTGTTAGCTAAACCTGTTAGCTCGGCCTGTTTAGCTCCACCTGTTAGCTCAGCCTGTTAGCTTGGCCTGTTAGCTCCACCTTTTAGTTCAGCCTGTTAGCTCCGTCTGTTAGCTAAACCCGTTAGCTAAACCTGTTAGCTAAACCTGTTAGCTCGGCCTGTTAGCTAAACCCGTTAGCTCCGCCTGTTAGCTGCGTCTGTTAGCTAAACCTGTTAGCTCCACCTGTTAGCTCCGCCTGTTAGCTCCGCCTGTTAGCTAAACCTGTTAGCTAAACCTGTTAGCTCGGCCTGTTAGCTCCACCTGTTAGCTCAGCCTGTTTGCCCCGTCTGTTAGCTAAACCCGTTAGCTCCACCTGTTAGCTAAACCTGTTAGCTCCGCTGTTACCTAAACCTGTTAGCTCCGCCTGTTAGCTGAACCTGTTAGCTAAACCTGTTAGCTCCGCCTGTAGCTAAACCTGTTAGCTCGGCCTGTTAGCTCCGCCTGTTAGCTAAACCCGTTAGCTCCGCCTGTTAGCTCCACCTGTTAGCTAAACCTGTTTGCTCCGCCTGTTAGCTAAACCCGTTTAGCTCCGCCTGTTAGCTGCGTCTGTTAGCTAAACCTGTTAGCTCCACCTGTTAGCTCCGCCTGTTAGCTAAACCTGTTAGCTCCACCTGTTAGCAAACCTGTTAGCTCGGCCTGTTAGCTCCACCTGTTAGCTCAGCCTGTTAGCTTGGCCTGTTAGCTCCACCTTTTAGTTCAGCCTGTTAGCTCGTCTGTTAGCTAAACCCGTTAGCTCCACCTGTTCAGCTAAACTGTTAGCTCCACCTGTTAGCTGAACCTGTTAGCTAAACCTGTTAGCTAAACCTGTTAGCTCGGCCTGTTAGCTAAACCCGTTAGCTCCGCCTGTTAGCTGCTCTGTTAGCTAAACCCTGTTAGCTCCACCTGTTTAGCTCCCCTGTTAGCTCCGCCTGTAGCTAAACCTGTTAGCTAAACCTGTTAGCTCGGCCTGTTAGCTCCACTGTTAGCTCAGCTGTTTGCCCCGTCTGTTAGCTAAACCCGTTAGCTCCACCTGTTAGCTAAACCTGTTAGCCGCCTGTTACCTAAACCTGTTAGCTCCGCCTGTTAGCGAACCTGTTAGCTAAACCTGTTAGCTCCGCCTGTTAGCTAAACCTGTTAGCTGGCCTGTTAGCTCCGCCTGTTAGCTAAACTTGTTTGCTCCGCCTGTTAGCTAAACCCGTTAGCTCCGGCCTGTTAGCCCCGTCTGTTAGCTAAACCTGTTAGCTCCGCCTGTTAGCTCCACCATGTTAGCTAAACCCGTTAGCTCCGCTGTTAGCTCCGCCTGTTAGCTAAACTTGTTAGCTCCGCCTGTTAGCCCCGTCTGTTAGCTAAACCTGTTAGCTCCACCTGTTAGCTCCACCTGTTAGCTAAACCTGTTAGCTCGGCCTGTTAGCTCCACCTGTTAGCTCAGCCTGTTAGCTCGGCCTGTTAGCTCCACCTGTTAGCTCAGCCTGTTAGCTAAACCCGTTAGCTCCACCTGTTAGCTGAACCTGTTAGCTAAACCTGTTAGCTAAACCTGTTAGCTCGGCTGGTTAGCTAAACCCGTTAGCTCCGCCTGTTAGCTGAACCTGTTAGCTAAACCTGTTAGCTCCGCCTGTTAGCTAAACCTGTTAGCTCGGCCTGTTAGCTCCGCCTGTTAGCTAAACTTGTTAGCTCCGCCTGTTAGCCCCGTCTGTTAGCTAAACCTGTTAGCTCCACCTGTTAGCTCCACCTGTTAGCTAAACCTGTTAGCTCGGCCTGTTAGCTCCACCTGTTAGCTCAGCCTGTTAGCTCGGCCTGTTAGCTCCACCTGTTAGCTCAGCCTGTTAGCTAAACCCGTTAGCTCCACCTGTTAGCTGAACCTGTTAGCTAAACCTGTTAGCTAAACCTGTTAGCTCGGCCTGTTAGCTAACCCGTTAGCTCCGCCCTGTTAGCTGAACCTGTTAGCTAAACCTGTTAGCTCCGCCTGTTAGCTAAACCTGTTAGCTCGGCCTGTTAGCTCCGCCTGTTAGCTAAACTTGTTTGCTCCGCCTGTTAGCTAAACCCGTTAGCTCCGCCTGTTAGCCCCGTCTGTTAGCTAAACCCGTTAGCTCCGCCTGTTAGCCCCGTCTGTTAGCTAAACCCGTTAGCTCCGCTTGTTAGCTCCGCCTGTTAGCTAAACTTGTTAGCTCCGCCTGTTAGCCCCGTCTGTTAGCTAAACCTGTTAGCTCCACCTGTTAGCTAAACCTGTTAGCTCGGCCTGTTAGCTGCGTCTGTTAGCTAAACCTGTTAGCTCCGCCTGTTAGCTAAACCTGTTAGCTCGGCCTGTTAGCTCCACCTGTTAGCTCAGCCTGTTAGCTAAACCTGTTAGCTCGGCCTGTTAGCTCCACCTTTTAGCTCAGCCTGTTAGCTCCGTCTGTTAGCTAAACCCGTTAGCTCCACCTGTTAGCTAAACCTGTTAGCTCCGCCTGTTAGCTCCACCTGTTAGCTAAACTTGTTTGCTCCGCCTGTTAGCCCCGTCTGTTAGCTAAACCCGTTAGCTCCGCTTGTTAGCTCCGCCTGTTAGCTAAACCTGTTTGCTCCGCCTGTTAGCTCCACCTGTTAGCTAAACTTGTTTGCTCCGCCTGTTAGCCCCCGTCTGTTAGCTAAACCCGTTAGCTCCGCTTGTTAGCTCCGCCTGTTAGCTAAACTTGTTAGCTCCGCCTGTTAGCCCCGTCTGTTAGCTAAACCTGTTAGCTCCACCTGTTAGCTCCGCTTGTAAGCTGCGTCTGTTAGCTAAACCTGTTAGCTCCGCCTGTTAGCTAAACCTGTTAGCTCGGCCTGTTAGCTCCGCCTGTTAGCTAAACCTGTTAGCTCGGCCTGTTAGCTCCACCTGTTAGCTCAGCCTGTTAGCTAAACCTGTTAGCTCGGCCTGTTAGCTCCACCTTTTAGCTCAGCCTGTTAGCTCCGTCTGTTAGCTAAACCCGTTAGCTCCACCTGTTAGCTAAACCTGTTAGCTCCGCCTGTTAGCTCCACCTGTTAGCTAAACCTGTTAGCTCCGCCTGTTAGCTCCGCTTGTAAGCTGCGTCTGTTAGCTAAACCTGTTAGCTAAACCTGTTAGCTCGGCCTGTTAGCTAAACCCGTTAGCTCCGCCTGTTAGCTGAACCTGTTAGCTAAACCTGTTAGCTCCGCCTGTTAGCTAAACCTGTTAGCTCGGCCTGTTAGCTCCGCCTGTTAGCTAAACTTGTTTGCTCCGCCTGTTAGCTAAACCCGTTAGCTCCGCCTGTTAGCCCCGTCTGTTAGCTAAACCCGTTAGCTCCGCCTGTTAGCCCCGTCTGTTAGCTAAACCCGTTAGCTCCGCTTGTTAGCTCCGCCTGTTAGCTAAACTTGTTAGCTCCGCCTGTTAGCCCCGTCTGTTAGCTAAACCTGTTAGCTCCACCTGTTAGCTCCGCTTGTAAGCTGCGTCTGTTAGCTAAACCTGTTAGCTCCGCCTGTTAGCTAAACCTGTTAGCTCGGCCTGTTAGCTGCGTCTGTTAGCTAAACCTGTTAGCTCCACCTGTTAGCTCCGCCTGTTAGCTAAACCTGTTAGCTCCACCTGTTAGCTCCCGCCTGTTAGCTAAACCTGTTAGCTAAACCTGTTAGCTCGGCCTGTTAGCTCGGCCTGTTAGCTCCACCTGTTAGCTCAGCCTGTTTTGCCCCGTCTGTTAGCTAAACCCGTTAGCTCCACCTGTTAGCTAAACCTGTTAGCTCCGCCTGTTACCTAAACCTGTTAGCTCCGCCTGTTAGCTGAACCTGTTAGCTAAACCTGTTAGCTCCGCCTGTTAGCTAAACCTGTTAGCTCGGCCTGTTAGCTCCGCCTGTTAGCTAAACTTGTTTGCTCCGCCTGTTAGCTAAACCCGTTAGCTCCGCCTGTTAGCCCCGTCTGTTAGCTAAACCTGTTAGCTAAACCCGTTAGCTCCGCCTGTTAGCCCCGTCTGTTAGCTAAACCCGTTAGCTCCGCTTGTTAGCTCCGCCTGTTAGCTAAACTTGTTAGCTCCGCCTGTTAGCCCCGTCTGTTAGCTAAACCTGTTAGCTCCACCTGTTAGCTAAACCTGTTAGCTCGGCCTGTTAGCTGCGTCTGTTAGCTAAACCTGTTAGCTCCGCCTGTTAGCTAAACCTGTTAGCTCGGCCTGTTAGCTCCACCTGTTAGCTCAGCCTGTTAGCTAAACTTGTTTGCTCCGCCTGTTAGCTAAACCCGTTAGCTCCGCCTGTTAGCTCCACCTGTTAGCTAAACCTGTTTGCTCCGCCTGTTAGCTAAACCCGTTAGCTCCGCCTGTTAGCTGCGTCTGTTAGCTAAACCTGTTAGCTCCACCTGTTAGCTCCGCCTGTTAGCTCCGCCTGTTAGCTAAACCTGTTAGCTAAACCTGTTAGCTAAACCTGTTAGCTCGGCCTGTTAGCTCCACCTGTTAGCTCAGCCTGTTTGCCCCGTCTGTTAGCTAAACCCGTTAGCTCCACCTGTTAGCTAAACCTGTTAGCTCCGCCTGTTACCTAAACCTGTTAGCTCCGCCTGTTAGCTGAACCTGTTAGCTAAACCTGTTAGCTCCGCCTGTTAGCTAAACCTGTTAGCTCGGCCTGTTAGCTCCGCCTGTTAGCTAAACTTGTTTGCTCCGCCTGTTAGCTAAACCCGTTAGCTCCGCCTGTTAGCCCCGTCTGTTAGCTAAACCTGTTAGCTCCGCCTGTTAGCTCCACCTGTTAGCTAAACCCGTTAGCTCCGCCTGTTAGCTCCGCCTGTTAGCCCCGTCTGTTAGCTAAACCTGTTAGCTCCACCTGTTAGCTCCACCTGTTAGCTCGGCCTGTTAGCTCCACCTGTTAGCTCAGCCTGTTAGCTAAACCTGTTAGCTCGGCCTGTTAGCTCCACCTGTTAGCTCAGCCTGTTTGCCCCGTCTGTTAGCTAAACCCGTTAGCTCCACCTGTTAGCTAAACCTGTTAGCTCCGCCTGTTACCTAAACCTGTTAGCTCCGCCTGTTAGCTGAACCTGTTAGCTAAACCTGTTAGCTCCGCCTGTTAGCTAAACCTGTTAGCTCGGCCTGTTAGCTCCGCCTGTTAGCTAAACTTGTTTGCTCCGCCTGTTAGCTAAACCCGTTAGCTCCGCCTGTTAGCCCCGTCTGTTAGCTAAACCTGTTAGCTCCGCCTGTTAGCTCCACCTGTTAGCTAAACCCGTTAGCTCCGCCTGTTAGCTCCGCCTGTTAGCCCCGTCTGTTAGCTAAACCTGTTAGCTCCACCTGTTAGCTCCACCTGTTAGCTCGGCCTGTTAGCTCCACCTGTTAGCTCAGCCTGTTAGCTAAACCTGTTAGCTTGGCCTGTTAGCTCCACCTTTTAGTTCAGCCTGTTAGCTCCGTCTGTTAGCTAAACCCGTTAGCTCCACCTGTTAGCTAAACCTGTTAGCTCCACCTGTTAGCTGAACCTGTTAGCTAAACCTGTTTGCTCCGCCTGTTAGCTAAACCCGTTAGCTCCGCCTGTTAGCTGCGTCTGTTAGCTAAACCTGTTAGCTCCACCTGTTAGCTCCGCCTGTTAGCTAAACCTGTTAGCTCGGCCTGTTAGCTCCACCTGTTAGCTCAGCCTGTTAGCTTGGCCTGTTAGCTCCACCTTTTAGTTCAGCCTGTTAGCTCCGTCTGTTAGCTAAACCCGTTAGCTAAACCTGTTAGCTAAACCTGTTAGCTCGGCCTGTTAGCTAAACCCGTTAGCTCCGCCTGTTAGCTGCGTCTGTTAGCTAAACCTGTTAGCTCCACCTGTTAGCTCCGCCTGTTAGCTCCGCCTGTTAGCTAAACCTGTTAGCTAAACCTGTTAGCTCGGCCTGTTAGCTCCACCTGTTAGCTCAGCCTGTTTGCCCCGTCTGTTAGCTAAACCCGTTAGCTCCACCTGTTAGCTAAACCTGTTAGCTCCGCCTGTTACCTAAACCTGTTAGCTCCGCCTGTTAGCTGAACCTGTTAGCTAAACCTGTTAGCTCCGCCTGTTAGCTAAACCTGTTAGCTCGGCCTGTTAGCTCCGCCTGTTAGCTAAACCCGTTAGCTCCGCCTGTTAGCTCCACCTGTTAGCTAAACCTGTTTGCTCCGCCTGTTAGCTAAACCCGTTAGCTCCGCCTGTTAGCTGCGTCTGTTAGCTAAACCTGTTAGCTCCACCTGTTAGCTCCGCCTGTTAGCTAAACCTGTTAGCTCCACCTGTTAGCTAAACCTGTTAGCTCGGCCTGTTAGCTCCACCTGTTAGCTCAGCCTGTTAGCTTGGCCTGTTAGCTCCACCTTTTAGTTCAGCCTGTTAGCTCCGTCTGTTAGCTAAACCCGTTAGCTCCACCTGTTAGCTAAACCTGTTAGCTCCACCTGTTAGCTGAACCTGTTAGCTAAACCTGTTAGCTAAACCTGTTAGCTCGGCCTGTTAGCTAAACCCGTTAGCTCCGCCTGTTAGCTGCGTCTGTTAGCTAAACCTGTTAGCTCCACCTGTTAGCTCCGCCTGTTAGCTCCGCCTGTTAGCTAAACCTGTTAGCTAAACCTGTTAGCTCGGCCTGTTAGCTCCACCTGTTAGCTCAGCCTGTTTGCCCCGTCTGTTTAGCTAAACCCGTTAGCTCCACCTGTTAGCTAAACCTGTTAGCTCCGCCTGTTACCTAAACCTGTTAGCTCCGCCTGTTAGCTGAACCTGTTAGCTAAACCTGTTAGCTCCGCCTGTTAGCTAAACCTGTTAGCTCGGCCTGTTAGCTCCGCCTGTTAGCTAAACTTGTTTGCTCCGCCTGTTAGCTAAACCCGTTAGCTCCGCCTGTTAGCCCCGTCTGTTAGCTAAACCTGTTAGCTCCGCCTGTTAGCTCCACCTGTTAGCTAAACCCGTTAGCTCCGCCTGTTAGCTCCGCCTGTTAGCTAAACTTGTTAGCTCCGCCTGTTAGCCCCGTCTGTTAGCTAAAACCTGTTAGCTCCACCCTGTTAGCTCCACCTGTTAGCTAAACCTGTTAGCTCGGCCTGTTAGCTCCACCTGTTAGCTCAGCCTGTTAGCTCGGCCTGTTAGCTCCACCTGTTAGCTCAGCCTGTTAGCTAAACCCGTTAGCTCCACCTGTTAGCTGAACCTGTTAGCTAAACCTGTTAGCTAAACCTGTTAGCTCGGCCTGTTAGCTAAACCCGTTAGCTCCGCCTGTTAGCTGAACCTGTTAGCTAAACCTGTTAGCTCCGCCTGTTAGCTAAACCTGTTAGCTCGGCCTGTTAGCTCCGCCTGTTAGCTAAACTTGTTAGCTCCGCCTGTTAGCCCCGTCTGTTAGCTAAACCTGTTAGCTCCACCTGTTAGCTCCACCTGTTAGCTAAACCTGTTAGCTCGGCCTGTTAGCTCCACCTGTTAGCTCAGCCTGTTAGCTCGGCCTGTTAGCTCCACCTGTTAGCTCAGCCTGTTAGCTAAACCCGTTAGCTCCACCTGTTAGCTGAACCTGTTAGCTAAACCTGTTAGCTAAACCTGTTAGCTCGGCCTGTTAGCTAAACCCGTTAGCTCCGCCTGTTAGCTGAACCTGTTAGCTAAACCTGTTAGCTCCGCCTGTTAGCTAAACCTGTTAGCTCGGCCTGTTAGCTCCGCCTGTTAGCTAAACTTGTTTGCTCCGCCTGTTAGCTAAACCCGTTAGCTCCGCCTGTTAGCCCCGTCTGTTAGCTAAACCCGTTAGCTCCGCCTGTTAGCCCCGTCTGTTAGCTAAACCCGTTAGCTCCGCTTGTTAGCTCCGCCTGTTAGCTAAACTTGTTAGCTCCGCCTGTTAGCCCCGTCTGTTAGCTAAACCTGTTAGCTCCACCTGTTAGCTAAACCTGTTAGCTCGGCCTGTTAGCTGCGTCTGTTAGCTAAACCTGTTAGCTCCGCCTGTTAGCTAAACCTGTTAGCTCGGCCTGTTAGCTCCACCTGTTAGCTCAGCCTGTTAGCTAAACCTGTTAGCTCGGCCTGTTAGCTCCACCTTTTAGCTCAGCCTGTTAGCTCCGTCTGTTAGCTAAACCCGTTAGCTCCACCTGTTAGCTAAACCTGTTAGCTCCGCCTGTTAGCTCCACCTGTTAGCTAAACTTGTTTGCTCCGCCTGTTAGCCCCGTCTGTTAGCTAAACCCGTTAGCTCCGCTTGTTAGCTCCACCTGTTAGCTAAACCTGTTTGCTCCGCCTGTTAGCTCCACCTGTTAGCTAAACTTGTTTGCTCCGCCTGTTAGCCCCGTCTGTTAGCTAAACCCGTTAGCTCCGCTTGTTAGCTCCGCCTGTTAGCTAAACTTGTTAGCTCCGCCTGTTAGCCCCGTCTGTTAGCTAAACCTGTTAGCTCCACCTGTTAGCTCCGCTTGTAAGCTGCGTCTGTTAGCTAAACCTGTTAGCTCCGCCTGTTAGCTAAACCTGTTAGCTCGGCCTGTTAGCTCCGCCTGTTAGCTAAACCTGTTAGCTCGGCCTGTTAGCTCCACCTGTTAGCTCAGCCTGTTAGCTAAACCTGTTAGCTCGGCCTGTTAGCTCCACCTTTTAGCTCAGCCTGTTAGCTCCGTCTGTTAGCTAAACCCGTTAGCTCCACCTGTTAGCTAAACCTGTTAGCTCCGCCTGTTAGCTCCACCTGTTAGCTAAACCTGTTAGCTCCGCCTGTTAGCTCCGCTTGTAAGCTGCGTCTGTTAGCTAAACCTGTTAGCTAAACCTGTTAGCTCGGCCTGTTAGCTAAACCCGTTAGCTCCGCCTGTTAGCTGAACCTGTTAGCTAAACCTGTTAGCTCCGCCTGTTAGCTAAACCTGTTAGCTCGGCCTGTTAGCTCCGCCTGTTAGCTAAACTTGTTTGCTCCGCCTGTTAGCTAAACCCGTTAGCTCCGCCTGTTAGCCCCGTCTGTTAGCTAAACCCGTTAGCTCCGCCTGTTAGCCCCGTCTGTTAGCTAAACCCGTTAGCTCCGCTTGTTAGCTCCGCCTGTTAGCTAAACTTGTTAGCTCCGCCTGTTAGCCCCGTCTGTTAGCTAAACCTGTTAGCTCCACCTGTTAGCTCCGCTTGTAAGCTGCGTCTGTTAGCTAAACCTGTTAGCTCCGCCTGTTAGCTAAACCTGTTAGCTCGGCCTGTTAGCTGCGTCTGTTAGCTAAACCTGTTAGCTCCACCTGTTAGCTCCGCCTGTTAGCTAAACCTGTTAGCTCCACCTGTTAGCTCCGCCTGTTAGCTAAACCTGTTAGCTAAACCTGTTAGCTCGGCCTGTTAGCTCGGCCTGTTAGCTCCACCTGTTAGCTCAGCCTGTTTGCCCCGTCTGTTAGCTAAACCCGTTAGCTCCACCTGTTAGCTAAACCTGTTAGCTCCGCCTGTTACCTAAACCTGTTAGCTCCGCCTGTTAGCTGAACCTGTTAGCTAAACCTGTTAGCTCCGCCTGTTAGCTAAACCTGTTAGCTCGGCCTGTTAGCTCCGCCTGTTAGCTAAACTTGTTTGCTCCGCCTGTTAGCTAAACCCGTTAGCTCCGCCTGTTAGCCCCGTCTGTTAGCTAAACCTGTTAGCTAAACCCGTTAGCTCCGCCTGTTAGCCCCGTCTGTTAGCTAAACCCGTTAGCTCCGCTTGTTAGCTCCGCCTGTTAGCTAAACTTGTTAGCTCCGCCTGTTAGCCCCGTCTGTTAGCTAAACCTGTTAGCTCCACCTGTTAGCTAAACCTGTTAGCTCGGCCTGTTAGCTGCGTCTGTTAGCTAAACCTGTTAGCTCCGCCTGTTAGCTAAACCTGTTAGCTCGGCCTGTTAGCTCCACCTGTTAGCTCAGCCTGTTAGCTAAACTTGTTTGCTCCGCCTGTTAGCTAAACCCGTTAGCTCCGCCTGTTAGCTCCACCTGTTAGCTAAACCTGTTTGCTCCGCCTGTTAGCTAAACCCGTTAGCTCCGCCTGTTAGCTGCGTCTGTTAGCTAAACCTGTTAGCTCCACCTGTTAGCTCCGCCTGTTAGCTCCGCCTGTTAGCTAAACCTGTTAGCTAAACCTGTTAGCTAAACCTGTTAGCTCGGCCTGTTAGCTCCACCTGTTAGCTCAGCCTGTTTGCCCCGTCTGTTAGCTAAACCCGTTAGCTCCACCTGTTAGCTAAACCTGTTAGCTCCGCCTGTTACCTAAACCTGTTAGCTCCGCCTGTTAGCTGAACCTGTTAGCTAAACCTGTTAGCTCCGCCTGTTAGCTAAACCTGTTAGCTCGGCCTGTTAGCTCCGCCTGTTAGCTAAACTTGTTTGCTCCGCCTGTTAGCTAAACCCGTTAGCTCCGCCTGTTAGCCCCGTCTGTTAGCTAAACCTGTTAGCTCCGCCTGTTAGCTCCACCTGTTAGCTAAACCCGTTAGCTCCGCCTGTTAGCTCCGCCTGTTAGCCCCGTCTGTTAGCTAAACCTGTTAGCTCCACCTGTTAGCTCCACCTGTTAGCTCGGCCTGTTAGCTCCACCTGTTAGCTCAGCCTGTTAGCTAAACCTGTTAGCTCGGCCTGTTAGCTCCACCTGTTAGCTCAGCCTGTTTGCCCCGTCTGTTAGCTAAACCCGTTAGCTCCACCTGTTAGCTAAACCTGTTAGCTCCGCCTGTTACCTAAACCTGTTAGCTCCGCCTGTTAGCTGAACCTGTTAGCTAAACCTGTTAGCTCCGCCTGTTAGCTAAACCTGTTAGCTCGGCCTGTTAGCTCCGCCTGTTAGCTAAACTTGTTTGCTCCGCCTGTTAGCTAAACCCGTTAGCTCCGCCTGTTAGCCCCGTCTGTTAGCTAAACCTGTTAGCTCCGCCTGTTAGCTCCACCTGTTAGCTAAACCCGTTAGCTCCGCCTGTTAGCTCCGCCTGTTAGCCCCGTCTGTTAGCTAAACCTGTTAGCTCCACCTGTTAGCTCCACCTGTTAGCTCGGCCTGTTAGCTCCACCTGTTAGCTCAGCCTGTTAGCTAAACCTGTTAGCTTGGCCTGTTAGCTCCACCTTTTAGTTCAGCCTGTTAGCTCCGTCTGTTAGCTAAACCCGTTAGCTCCACCTGTTAGCTAAACCTGTTAGCTCCACCTGTTAGCTGAACCTGTTAGCTAAACCTGTTTGCTCCGCCTGTTAGCTAAACCCGTTAGCTCCGCCTGTTAGCTGCGTCTGTTAGCTAAACCTGTTAGCTCCACCTGTTAGCTCCGCCTGTTAGCTAAACCTGTTAGCTCGGCCTGTTAGCTCCACCTGTTAGCTCAGCCTGTTAGCTTGGCCTGTTAGCTCCACCTTTTAGTTCAGCCTGTTAGCTCCGTCTGTTAGCTAAACCCGTTAGCTAAACCTGTTAGCTAAACCTGTTAGCTCGGCCTGTTAGCTAAACCCGTTAGCTCCGCCTGTTAGCTGCGTCTGTTAGCTAAACCTGTTAGCTCCACCTGTTAGCTCCGCCTGTTAGCTCCGCCTGTTAGCTAAACCTGTTAGCTAAACCTGTTAGCTCGGCCTGTTAGCTCCACCTGTTAGCTCAGCCTGTTTGCCCCGTCTGTTAGCTAAACCCGTTAGCTCCACCTGTTAGCTAAACCTGTTAGCTCCGCCTGTTACCTAAACCTGTTAGCTCCGCCTGTTAGCTGAACCTGTTAGCTAAACCTGTTAGCTCCGCCTGTTAGCTAAACCTGTTAGCTCGGCCTGTTAGCTCCGCCTGTTAGCTAAACCCGTTAGCTCCGCCTGTTAGCTCCACCTGTTAGCTAAACCTGTTTGCTCCGCCTGTTAGCTAAACCCGTTAGCTCCGCCTGTTAGCTGCGTCTGTTAGCTAAACCTGTTAGCTCCACCTGTTAGCTCCGCCTGTTAGCTAAACCTGTTAGCTCCACCTGTTAGCTAAACCTGTTAGCTCGGCCTGTTAGCTCCACCTGTTAGCTCAGCCTGTTAGCTTGGCCTGTTAGCTCCACCTTTTAGTTCAGCCTGTTAGCTCCGTCTGTTAGCTAAACCCGTTAGCTCCACCTGTTAGCTAAACCTGTTAGCTCCACCTGTTAGCTGAACCTGTTAGCTAAACCTGTTAGCTAAAACCTGTTAGCTCGGCCTGTTAGCTAACCCGTTAGCTCCGCCTGTTAGCTGCGTCTGTTAGCTAAACCTGTTAGCTCCACCTGTTAGCTCCGCCTGTTAGCTCCGCCTGTTAGCTAAACCTGTTAGCTAAACCTGTTAGCTCGGCCTGTTAGCTCCACCTGTTAGCTCAGCCTGTTTGCCCCGTCTGTTAGCTAAACCCGTTAGCTCCACCTGTTAGCTAAACCTGTTAGCTCCGCCTGTTACCTAAACCTGTTAGCTCCGCCTGTTAGCTGAACCTGTTAGCTAAACCTGTTAGCTCCGCCTGTTAGCTAAACCTGTTAGCTCGGCCTGTTAGCTCCGCCTGTTAGCTAAACTTGTTTGCTCCGCCTGTTAGCTAAACCCGTTAGCTCCGCCTGTTAGCCCCGTCTGTTAGCTAAACCTGTTAGCTCCGCCTGTTAGCTCCACCTGTTAGCTAAACCCGTTAGCTCCGCCTGTTAGCTCCGCCTGTTAGCTAAACTTGTTAGCTCCGCCTGTTAGCCCCGTCTGTTAGCTAAACCTGTTAGCTCCACCTGTTAGCTCCACCTGTTAGCTAAACCTGTTAGCTCGGCCTGTTAGCTCCACCTGTTAGCTCAGCCTGTTAGCTCGGCCTGTTAGCTCCACCTGTTAGCTCAGCCTGTTAGCTAAACCCGTTAGCTCCACCTGTTAGCTGAACCTGTTAGCTAAACCTGTTAGCTAAACCTGTTAGCTCCGCCTGTTACCTAAACCTGTTAGCTCCGCCTGTTAGCTGAACCTGTTAGCTAAACCTGTTAGCTCCGCCTGTTAGCTAAACCTGTTAGCTCGGCCTGTTAGCTCCACCTGTTAGCTCAGCCTGTTTGCCCCGTCTGTTAGCTAAACCCGTTAGCTCCACCTGTTAGCTAAACCTGTTAGCTCCGCCTGTTACCTAAACCTGTTAGCTCCGCCTGTTAGCTGAACCTGTTAGCTAAACCTGTTAGCTCCGCCTGTTAGCTAAACCTGTTAGCTCGGCCTGTTAGCTCCGCCTGTTAGCTAAACTTGTTTGCTCCGCCTGTTAGCTAAACCCGTTAGCTCCGCCTGTTAGCCCCGTCTGTTAGCTAAACCTGTTAGCTCCGCCTGTTAGCTCCACCTGTTAGCTAAACCCGTTAGCTCCGCCTGTTAGCTCCGCCTGTTAGCTAAACTTGTTAGCTCCGCCTGTTAGCCCCGTCTGTTAGCTAAACCTGTTAGCTCCACCTGTTAGCTCCACCTGTTAGCTAAACCTGTTAGCTCGGCCTGTTAGCTCCACCTGTTAGCTCAGCCTGTTAGCTCGGCCTGTTAGCTCCACCTGTTAGCTCAGCCTGTTAGCTAAACCCGTTAGCTCCACCTGTTAGCTGAACCTGTTAGCTAAACCTGTTAGCTAAACCTGTTAGCTCGGCCTGTTAGCTAAACCCGTTAGCTCCGCCTGTTAGCTGAACCTGTTAGCTAAACCTGTTAGCTCCGCCTGTTAGCTAAACCTGTTAGCTCGGCCTGTTAGCTCCGCCTGTTAGCTAAACTTGTTTGCTCCGCCTGTTAGCTAAACCCGTTAGCTCCGCCTGTTAGCCCCGTCTGTTAGCTAAACCCGTTAGCTCCGCCTGTTAGCCCCGTCTGTTAGCTAAACCCGTTAGCTCCGCTTGTTAGCTCCGCCTGTTAGCTAAACTTGTTAGCTCCGCCTGTTAGCCCCGTCTGTTAGCTAAACCTGTTAGCTCCACCTGTTAGCTAAACCTGTTAGCTCGGCCTGTTAGCTGCGTCTGTTAGCTAAACCTGTTAGCTCCGCCTGTTAGCTAAACCTGTTAGCTCGGCCTGTTAGCTCCACCTGTTAGCTCAGCCTGTTAGCTAAACCTGTTAGCTCGGCCTGTTAGCTCCACCTTTTAGCTCAGCCTGTTAGCTCCGTCTGTTAGCTAAACCCGTTAGCTCCACCTGTTAGCTAAACCTGTTAGCTCCGCCTGTTAGCTCCACCTGTTAGCTAAACTTGTTTGCTCCGCCTGTTAGCCCCGTCTGTTAGCTAAACCCGTTAGCTCCGCTTGTTAGCTCCACCTGTTAGCTAAACCTGTTTGCTCCGCCTGTTAGCTCCACCTGTTAGCTAAACTTGTTTGCTCCGCCTGTTAGCCCCGTCTGTTAGCTAAACCCGTTAGCTCCGCTTGTTAGCTCCGCCTGTTAGCTAAACTTGTTAGCTCCGCCTGTTAGCCCCGTCTGTTAGCTAAACCTGTTAGCTCCACCTGTTAGCTCCGCTTGTAAGCTGCGTCTGTTAGCTAAACCTGTTAGCTCCGCCTGTTAGCTAAACCTGTTAGCTCGGCCTGTTAGCTCCGCCTGTTAGCTAAACCTGTTAGCTCGGCCTGTTAGCTCCACCTGTTAGCTCAGCCTGTTAGCTAAACCTGTTAGCTCGGCCTGTTAGCTCCACCTTTTAGCTCAGCCTGTTAGCTCCGTCTGTTAGCTAAACCCGTTAGCTCCACCTGTTAGCTAAACCTGTTAGCTCCGCCTGTTAGCTCCGCTTGTAAGCTGCGTCTGTTAGCTAAACCTGTTAGCTCCGCCTGTTAGCTAAACCTGTTAGCTCGGCCTGTTAGCTGCGTCTGTTAGCTAAACCTGTGTAGCTCCGCCTGTTAGCTAAACCTGTTAGCTCGGCCTGTTAGCTCCACCTGTTAGCTCAGCCTGTTAGCTAAACCTGTTAGCTCGGCCTGTTAGCTCCACCTTTTAGCTCAGCCTGTTAGCTCCGTCTGTTAGCTAAACCCGTTAGCTCCACCTGTTAGCTAAACCTGTTAGCTCCGCCTTTAGCTCCACCTGTTAGCTAAACCTGTTAGCTCCGCTGTTAGCTAAACCTGTTAGCTCCGCCTGTTACCTAAACCTGTTAGCTCCGCCTGTTAGCTGAACCTGTTAGCTAAACCTGTTAGCTAAACCTGTTAGCTCGGCCTGTTAGCTAAACCCGTTAGCTCCGCCTGTTAGCTGAACCTGTTAGCTAAACCTGTTAGCTCCGCCTGTTAGCTAAACCTGTTAGCTCGGCCTGTTAGCTCCGCCTGTTAGCTAAACTTGTTGCTCCGCCTGTTAGCTAAACCCGTTAGCTCCGCCTGTTAGCCCCGTCTGTTAGCTAAACCCGTTAGCTCCGCCTGTTAGCCCCGTCTGTTAGCTAAACCGTTAGCCTCCGCTTGTTAGCTCCGCCTGTTAGCTAAACTTTGTTAGCTCCGCCTGTTAGCCCCGTCTGTTAGCTAAACCTGTTAGCTCCACCTGTTAGCTCCGCTTGTAAGCTGCGTCTGTTAGCTAAACCTGTTAGCTCCGCCTGTTAGCTAAACCTGTTAGCTCGGCCTGTTAGCTGCGTCTGTTAGCTAAACCTGTTAGCTCCACCTGTTAGCTCCGCCTGTTAGCTAAACCTGTTAGCTCCACCTGTTAGCTCCGCCTGTTAGCTAAACCTGTTAGCTAAACCTGTTAGCTCGGCCTGTTAGCTCGGCCTGTTAGCTCCACCTGTTAGCTCAGCCTGTTTGCCCCGTCTGTTAGCTAAACCCGTTAGCTCCACCTGTTAGCTAAACCTGTTAGCTCCGCCTGTTACCTAAACCTGTTAGCTCCGCCTGTTAGCTGAACCTGTTAGCTAAACCTGTTAGCTCCGCCTGTTAGCTAAACCTGTTAGCTCGGCCTGTTAGCTCCGCCTGTTAGCTAAACTTGTTTGCTCCGCCTGTTAGCTAAACCCGTTA
Source organism: Xiphophorus couchianus (assembly GCF_001444195.1). Classification (NCBI taxonomy): domain Eukaryota; kingdom Metazoa; phylum Chordata; class Actinopteri; order Cyprinodontiformes; family Poeciliidae; genus Xiphophorus; species Xiphophorus couchianus. The sequence continues at coordinate 109,175 of NC_040232.1, forward strand.
GCTCCGCCTGTTAGCCCCGTCTGTTAGCTAAACCTGTTAGCTAAACCCGTTAGCTCCGCCTGTTAGCCCCGTCTGTTAGCTAAACCCGTTAGCTCCGCTTGTTAGCTCCGCCTGTTAGCTAAACTTGTTAGCTCCGCCTGTTAGCCCCGTCTGTTAGCTAAACCTGTTAGCTCCACCTGTTAGCTAAACCTGTTAGCTCGGCCTGTTAGCTGCGTCTGTTAGCTAAACCTGTTAGCTCCGCCTGTTAGCTAAACCTGTTAGCTCGGCCTGTTAGCTCCACCTGTTAGCTCAGCCTGTTAGCTAAACCTGTTAGCTCGGCCTGTTAGCTCCACCTTTTAGCTCAGCCTGTTAGCTCCGTCTGTTAGCTAAACCCGTTAGCTCCACCTGTTAGCTAAACCTGTTAGCTCCGCCTGTTAGCTCCACCTGTTAGCTAAACTTGTTTGCTCCGCCTGTTAGCCCCGTCTGTTAGCTAAACCCGTTAGCTCCGCTTGTTAGCTCCACCTGTTAGCTAAACCTGTTTGCTCCGCCTGTTAGCTCCACCTGTTAGCTAAACTTGTTTGCTCCGCCTGTTAGCCCCGTCTGTTAGCTAAACCCGTTAGCTCCGCTTGTTAGCTCCGCCTGTTAGCTAAACTTGTTAGCTCCGCCTGTTAGCCCCGTCTGTTAGCTAAACCTGTTAGCTCCACCTGTTAGCTCCGCTTGTAAGCTGCGTCTGTTAGCTAAACCTGTTAGCTCCGCCTGTTAGCTAAACCTGTTAGCTCGGCCTGTTAGCTGCGTCTGTTAGCTAAACCTGTTAGCTCCGCCTGTTAGCTAAACCTGTTAGCTCGGCCTGTTAGCTCCACCTGTTAGCTCAGCCTGTTAGCTAAACCTGTTTAGCTCGGCCTGTTAGCTCCACCTTTTAGCTCAGCCTGTTAGCTCCGTCTGTTAGCTAAACCCGTTAGCTCCACCTGTTAGCTAAACCTGTTAGCTCCGCCTGTTAGCTCCACCTGTTAGCTAAACTTGTTTGCTCCGCCTGTTAGCCCCGTCTGTTAGCTAAACCCGTTAGCTCCGCTTGTTAGCTCCACCTGTTAGCTAAACCTGTTTGCTCCGCCTGTTAGCTCCACCTGTTAGCTAAACTTGTTTGCTCCGCCTGTTAGCCCCGTCGGTTAGCTAAACCCGTTAGCTCCGCTTGTTAGCTCCGCCTGTTAGCTAAACTTGTTAGCTCCGCCTGTTAGCCCCGTCTGTTAGCTAAACCTGTTAGCTCACCCTGTTAGCTCCGCTTGTAAGCTGCGTCTGTTAGCTAAACCTGTTAGCTCCGCCTGTTAGCTAAACCTGTTAGCTCGGCCTGTTAGCTAAACCTGTTAGCCTCGGCCTGTTAGCTCCACCTTTTAGCTCAGCCTGTTAGCTCCGTCTGTTAGCTAAACCCGTTAGCTCCACCTGTTAGCTAAACCTGTTAGCTCCGCCTGTTAGCTCCACCTGTTAGCTAAACCTGTTAGCTCCGCCTGTTAGCTAAACCTGTTAGCTCCGCCTGTTACCTAAACCTGTTAGCTCCGCCTGTTAGCTGAACCTGTTAGCTAAACCTGTTAGCTCCGCCTGTTAGCTCCACCTGTTAGCTAAACCCGTTAGCTCCACCTGTTAGCTAAACCTGTTAGCTCCGCCTGTTACCTAAACCTGTTAGCTCCGCCTGTTAGCTGAACCTGTTAGCTAAACCTGTTAGCTCCGCCTGTTAGCTAAACCTGTTAGCTCGGCCTGTTAGCTCCGCCTGTTAGCTAAACCTGTTAGCTCCACCTGTTAGCTCAGCCTGTTTGCCCCGTCTGTTAGCTAAACCGTTAGCTCCACCTGTTAGCTAAACCTGTTAGCTCCGCCTGTTACCTAAACCTGTTAGCTCCGCCTGTTAGCTGAACCTGTTAGCTAAACCTGTTAGCTCCGCCTGTTAGCTAACCTGTTAGCTCGGCCTGTTAGCTCCGCCTGTTAGCTAAACTTGTTTGCTCCGCCTGTTAGCTCCACCCGTTAGCTCCGCCTGTTAGCCCCGTCTGTTAGCTAAACCTGTTAGCTCCGCCTGTTAGCTCCACCTGTTAGCTAAACCCGTTAGCTCCGCCTGTTTAGCCCCGTTTGTTAGCTCCACCTGTTAGCTAAACCTGTTTGCTCCGCCTGTTAGCTCCACCTGTTAGCTTGGCCTGTTAGCTCCACCTTTTAGTTCAGCCTGTTAGCTCCGTCTGTTAGCTAAACCCGTTAGCTCCACCTGTTAGCTAAACCTGTTAGCTCCACCTGTTAGCTGAACCTGTTAGCTAAACCTGTTAGCTCCGCCTGTTAGCTAAACCTGTTAGCTCGGCCTGTTAGCTAAACCTGTTTGCTCCGCCTGTTAGCTAAACCCGTTAGCTCCGCCTGTTAGCTGCGTCTGTTAGCTAAACCTGTTAGCTCCACCTGTTAGCTGCGTCTGTTAGCTAAACCTGTTAGCTCCACCTGTTAGCTCCGCCTGTTAGCTAAACCTGTTAGCTCGGCCTGTTAGCTCCACCTGTTAGCTCGGCCTGTTAGCTAAACCTGTTTGCTCCGCCTGTTAGCTAAACCCGTTAGCTCCGCCTGTTAGCTGCGTCTGTTAGCTAAACCTGTTAGCTCCACCTGTTAGCTAAACCTGTTAGCTCCGCCTGTTAGCTAAACCTGTTAGCTCCGCCTGTTAGCTAAACCTGTTAGCTCGGCCTGTTAGCTCGGCCTGTTAGCTCCACCTGTTAGCTCAGCCTGTTTGCCCCGTCTGTTAGCTAAACCCGTTAGCTCCACCTGTTAGCTAAACCTGTTAGCTCCGCCTGTTACCAAAACCTGTTAGCTCCGCCTGTTAGCTGAACCTGTTAGCTAAACCTGTTTGCTCCGCCTGTTAGCTAAACCCGTTAGCTCCGCCTGTTAGCTGCGTCTGTTAGCTAAACCTGTTAGCTCCACCTGTTAGCTCCGCCTGTTAGCTAAACCTGTTAGCTCCACCTGTTAGCTAAACCTGTTAGCTCGGCCTGTTAGCTCCACCTGTTAGCTCAGCCTGTTAGCTTGGCCTGTTAGCTCCACCTTTTAGTTCAGCCTGTTAGCTCCGTCTGTTAGCTAAACCCGTTAGCTCCACCTGTTAGCTAAACCTGTTAGCTCCACCTGTTAGCTGAACCTGTTAGCTAAACCTGTTAGCTAAACCTGTTAGCTCGGCCTGTTAGCTAAACCCGTTAGCTCCGCCTGTTAGCTGCGTCTGTTAGCTAAACCTGTTAGCTCCACCTGTTAGCTCCGCCTGTTAGCTCCGCCTGTTAGCTAAACCTGTTAGCTAAACCTGTTAGCTCGGCCTGTTAGCTCCACCTGTTAGCTCAGCCTGTTTGCCCCGTCTGTTAGCTAAACCCGTTAGCTCCACCTGTTAGCTAAACCTGTTAGCTCCGCCTGTTACCTAAACCTGTTAGCTCCGCCTGTTAGCTGAACCTGTTAGCTAAACCTGTTAGCTCCGCCTGTTAGCTAAACCTGTTAGCTCGGCCTGTTAGCTCCGCCTGTTAGCTAAACTTGTTTGCTCCGCCTGTTAGCTAAACCGTTAGCTCCGCCTGTTAGCCCCGTCTGTTAGCTAAACATGTTAGCTCCGCCTGTTAGCTCCACCTGTTAGCTAAACCCGTTAGCTCCGCCTGTTAGCTCCGCCTGTTAGCTAAACTTGTTAGCTCCGCCTGTTAGCCCCGTCTGTTAGCTAAACCTGTTAGCTCCACCTGTTAGCTCCACCTGTTAGCTAAACCTGTTAGCTCGGCCTGTTAGCTCCACCTGTTAGCTCAGCCTGTTAGCTCGGCCTGTTAGCTCCACCTGTTAGCTCAGCCTGTTAGCTAAACCCGTTAGCTCCACCTGTTAGCTGAACCTGTTAGCTAAACCTGTTAGCTAAACCTGTTAGCTCGGCCTGTTAGCTAAACCCGTTAGCTCCGCCTGTTAGCTGAACCTGTTAGCTAAACCTGTTAGCTCCGCCTGTTAGCTAAACCTGTTAGCTCGGCCTGTTAGCTCCGCCTGTTAGCTAAACTTGTTTGCTCCGCCTGTTAGCTAAACCCGTTAGCTCCGCCTGTTAGCCCCGTCTGTTAGCTAAACCTGTTAGCTCCGCCTGTTAGCTCCACCTGTTAGCTAAACCCGTTAGCTCCGCCTGTTAGCTCCGCCTGTTAGCTAAACTTGTTAGCTCCGCCTGTTAGCCCCGTCTGTTAGCTAAACCTGTTAGCTCCACCTGTTAGCTAAACCTGTTAGCTCGGCCTGTTAGCTGCGTCTGTTAGCTAAACCTGTTAGCTCCGCCTGTTAGCTAAACCTGTTAGCTCGGCCTGTTAGCTCCACCTGTTAGCTCAGCCTGTTAGCTAAACCTGTTAGCTCGGCCTGTTAGCTCCACCTTTTAGCTCAGCCTGTTAGCTCCGTCTGTTAGCTAAACCCGTTAGCTCCACCTGTTAGCTAAACCTGTTAGCTCCGCCTGTTAGCTCCACCTGTTAGCTAAACTTGTTTGCTCCGCCTGTTAGCCCCGTCTGTTAGCTAAACCCGTTAGCTCCGCTTGTTAGCTCCACCTGTTAGCTAAACCTGTTTGCTCCGCCTGTTAGCTCCACCTGTTAGCTAAACTTGTTTGCTCCGCCTGTTAGCCCCGTCTGTTAGCTAAACCCGTTAGCTCCGCTTGTTAGCTCCGCCTGTTAGCTAAACTTGTTAGCTCCGCCTGTTAGCCCCGTCTGTTAGCTAAACCTGTTAGCTCCACCTGTTAGCTCCGCTTGTAAGCTGCGTCTGTTAGCTAAACCTGTTAGCTCCGCCTGTTAGCTAAACCTGTTAGCTCGGCCTGTTAGCTCCGCCTGTTAGCTAAACCTGTTAGCTCGGCCTGTTAGCTCCACCTGTTAGCTCAGCCTGTTAGCTAAACCTGTTAGCTCGGCCTGTTAGCTCCACCTTTTAGCTCAGCCTGTTAGCTCCGTCTGTTAGCTAAACCCGTTAGCTCCACCTGTTAGCTAAACCTGTTAGCTCCGCCTGTTAGCTCCGCTTGTAAGCTGCGTCTGTTAGCTAAACCTGTTAGCTCCGCCTGTTAGCTAAACCTGTTAGCTCGGCCTGTTAGCTGCGTCTGTTAGCTAAACCTGTTAGCTCCGCCTGTTAGCTAAACCTGTTAGCTCGGCCTGTTAGCTCCACCTGTTAGCTCAGCCTGTTAGCTAAACCTGTTAGCTCGGCCTGTTAGCTCCACCTTTTAGCTCAGCCTGTTAGCTCCGTCTGTTAGCTAAACCTGTTAGCTCGGCCTGTTAGCTCCACCTGTTAGCTCAGCCTGTTAGCTAAACCTGTTAGCTCGGCCTGTTAGCTCCACCTTTTAGCTCAGCCTGTTAGCTCCGTCTGTTAGCTAAACCCGTTAGCTCCACCTGTTAGCTAAACCTGTTAGCTCCGCCTGTTAGCTCCACCTGTTAGCTAAACCTGTTAGCTCCGCCTGTTAGCTAAACCTGTTAGCTCCGCCTGTTACCTAAACCTGTTAGCTCCGCCTGTTAGCTGAACCTGTTAGCTAAACCTGTTAGCTAAACCTGTTAGCTCGGCCTGTTAGCTAAACCCGTTAGCTCCGCCTGTTAGCTGAACCTGTTAGCTAAACCTGTTAGCTCCGCCTGTTAGCTAAACCTGTTAGCTCGGCCTGTTAGCTCCGCCTGTTAGCTAAACTTGTTTGCTCCGCCTGTTAGCTAAACCCGTTAGCTCCGCCTGTTAGCCCCGTCTGTTAGCTAAACCCGTTAGCTCCGCCTGTTAGCCCCGTCTGTTAGCTAAACCCGTTAGCTCCGCTTGTTAGCTCCGCCTGTTAGCTAAACTTGTTAGCTCCGCCTGTTAGCCCCGTCTGTTAGCTAAACCTGTTAGCTCCACCTGTTAGCTCCGCTTGTAAGCTGCGTCTGTTAGCTAAACCTGTTAGCTCCGCCTGTTAGCTAAACCTGTTAGCTCGGCCTGTTAGCTGCGTCTGTTAGCTAAACCTGTTAGCTCCACCTGTTAGCTCCGCCTGTTAGCTAAACCTGTTAGCTCCACCTGTTAGCTCCGCCTGTTAGCTAAACCTGTTAGCTAAACCTGTTAGCTCGGCCTGTTAGCTCGGCCTGTTAGCTCCACCTGTTAGCTCAGCCTGTTTGCCCCGTCTGTTAGCTAAACCCGTTAGCTCCACCTGTTAGCTAAACCTGTTAGCTCCGCCTGTTACCTAAACCTGTTAGCTCCGCCTGTTAGCTGAACCTGTTAGCTAAACCTGTTAGCTCCGCCTGTAGCTAAACCTGTTAGCTCGGCCTGTTAGCTCCGCCTGTTAGCTAACTTGTTTGCTCCGCCTGTTAGCTAAACCCGTTAGCTCCGCCTGTTAGCCCCGTCTGTTAGCTAAACCTGTTAGCTAAACCCGTTAGCTCCGCCTGTTAGCCCCGTCTGTTAGCTAAACCCGTTAGCTCCGCTTGTTAGCTCCGCCTGTTAGCTAAACTTGTTAGCTCCGCCTGTTAGCCCCGTCTGTTAGCTAAACCTGTTAGCTCCACCTGTTAGCTAAACCTGTTAGCTCGGCCTGTTAGCTGCGTCTGTTAGCTAAACCTGTTAGCTCCGCCTGTTAGCTAAACCTGTTAGCTCGGCCTGTTAGCTCCACCTGTTAGCTCAGCCTGTTAGCTAAACCTGTTAGCTCGGCCTGTTAGCTCCACCTTTTAGCTCAGCCTGTTAGCTCCGTCTGTTAGCTAAACCCGTTAGCTCCACCTGTTAGCTAAACCTGTTAGCTCCGCCTGTTAGCTCCACCTGTTAGCTAAACTTGTTTGCTCCGCCTGTTAGCCCCGTCTGTTAGCTAAACCCGTTAGCTCCGCTTGTTAGCTCCACCTGTTAGCTAAACCTGTTTGCTCCGCCTGTTAGCTCCACCTGTTAGCTAAACTTGTTTGCTCCGCCTGTTAGCCCCGTCTGTTAGCTAAACCCGTTAGCTCCGCTTGTTAGCTCCGCCTGTTAGCTAAACTTGTTAGCTCCGCCTGTTAGCCCCGTCTGTTAGCTAAACCTGTTAGCTCCACCTGTTAGCTCCGCTTGTAAGCTGCGTCTGTTAGCTAAACCTGTTAGCTGCGTCTGTTAGCTAAACCTGTTAGCTCCGCCTGTTAGCTAAACCTGTTAGCTCGGCCTGTTAGCTCCACCTGTTAGCTCAGCCTGTTAGCTAAACCTGTTAGCTCGGCCTGTTAGCTCCACCTTTTAGCTCAGCCTGTTAGCTCCGTCTGTTAGCTAAACCCGTTAGCTCCACCTGTTAGCTAAACCTGTTAGCTCCGCCTGTTAGCTCCACCTGTTAGCTAAACTTGTTTGCTCCGCCTGTTAGCCCCGTCTGTTAGCTAAACCCGTTAGCTCCGCTTGTTAGCTCCACCTGTTAGCTAAACCTGTTTGCTCCGCCTGTTAGCTCCACCTGTTAGCTAAACTTGTTTGCTCCGCCTGTTAGCCCCGTCTGTTAGCTAAACCCGTTAGCTCCGCTTGTTAGCTCCGCCTGTTAGCTAAACTTGTTAGCTCCGCCTGTTAGCCCCGTCTGTTAGCTAAACCTGTTAGCTCCACCTGTTAGCTCCGCTTGTAAGCTGCGTCTGTTAGCTAAACCTGTTAGCTCCGCCTGTTAGCTAAACCTGTTAGCTCGGCCTGTTAGCTAAACCTGTTAGCTCGGCCTGTTAGCTCCACCTTTTAGCTCAGCCTGTTAGCTCCGTCTGTTAGCTAAACCCGTTAGCTCCACCTGTTAGCTAAACCTGTTAGCTCGGCCTGTTAGCTCCACCTTTTAGCTCAGCCTGTTAGCTCCGTCTGTTAGCTAAACCCGTTAGCTCCACCTGTTAGCTAAACCTGTTAGCTCCGCCTGTTAGCTCCACCTGTTAGCTAAACCTGTTAGCTCCGCCTGTTAGCTAAACCTGTTAGCTCCGCCTGTTACCTAAACCTGTTAGCTCCGCCTGTTAGCTGAACCTGTTAGCTAAACCTGTTAGCTCCGCCTGTTAGCTCCACCTGTTAGCTAAACCCGTTAGCTCCACCTGTTAGCTAAACCTGTTAGCTCCGCCTGTTACCTAAACCTGTTAGCTCCGCCTGTTAGCTGAACCTGTTAGCTAAACCTGTTAGCTCCGCCTGTTAGCTAAACCTGTTAGCTCGGCCTGTTAGCTCCGCCTGTTAGCTAAACCTGTTAGCTCCACCTGTTAGCTCAGCCTGTTTGCCCCGTCTGTTAGCTAAACCCGTTAGCTCCACCTGTTAGCTAAACCTGTTAGCTCCGCCTGTTACCTAAACCTGTTAGCTCCGCCTGTTAGCTGAACCTGTTAGCTAAACCTGTTAGCTCCGCCTGTTAGCTAAACCTGTTAGCTCGGCCTGTTAGCTCCGCCTGTTAGCTAAACTTGTTTGCTCCGCCTGTTAGCTCCACCCGTTAGCTCCGCCTGTTAGCCCCGTCTGTTAGCTAAACCTGTTAGCTAAACTTGTTTGCTCCGCCTGTTAGCTAAACCCGTTAGCTCCGCCTGTTAGCCCCGTCTGTTAGCTAAACCCGTTAGCTCCGCCTGTTAGCCCCGTCTGTTAGCTAAACCCGTTAGCTCCGCTTGTTAGCTCCGCCTGTTAGCTAAACTTGTTAGCTCCGCCTGTTAGCCCCGTCTGTTAGCTAAACCTGTTAGCTCCACCTGTTAGCTCCGCTTGTAAGCTGCGTCTGTTAGCTAAACCTGTTAGCTCCGCCTGTTAGCTAAACCTGTTAGCTCGGCCTGTTAGCTGCGTCTGTTAGCTAAACCTGTTAGCTCCACCTGTTAGCTCCGCCTGTTAGCTAAACCTGTTAGCTCCACCTGTTAGCTCCGCCTGTTAGCTAAACCTGTTAGCTAAACCTGTTAGCTCGGCCTGTTAGCTCGGCCTGTTAGCTCCACCTGTTAGCTCAGCCTGTTTGCCCCGTCTGTTAGCTAAACCCGTTAGCTCCACCTGTTAGCTAAACCTGTTAGCTCCGCCTGTTACCTAAACCTGTTAGCTCCGCCTGTTAGCTGAACCTGTTAGCTAAACCTGTTAGCTCCGCCTGTTAGCTAAACCTGTTAGCTCGGCCTGTTAGCTCCGCCTGTTAGCTAAACTTGTTTGCTCCGCCTGTTAGCTAAACCCGTTAGCTCCGCCTGTTAGCCCCGTCTGTTAGCTAAACCTGTTAGCTAAACCCGTTAGCTCCGCCTGTTAGCCCCGTCTGTTAGCTAAACCCGTTAGCTCCGCTTGTTAGCTCCGCCTGTTAGCTAAACTTGTTAGCTCCGCCTGTTAGCCCCGTCTGTTAGCTAAACCTGTTAGCTCCACCTGTTAGCTAAACCTGTTAGCTCGGCCTGTTAGCTGCGTCTGTTAGCTAAACCTGTTAGCTCCGCCTGTTAGCTAAACCTGTTAGCTCGGCCTGTTAGCTCCACCTGTTAGCTCAGCCTGTTAGCTAAACCTGTTAGCTCGGCCTGTTAGCTCCACCTTTTAGCTCAGCCTGTTAGCTCCGTCTGTTAGCTAAACCCGTTAGCTCCACCTGTTAGCTAAACCTGTTAGCTCCGCCTGTTAGCTCCACCTGTTAGCTAAACTTGTTTGCTCCGCCTGTTAGCCCCGTCTGTTAGCTAAACCCGTTAGCTCCGCTTGTTAGCTCCACCTGTTAGCTAAACCTGTTTGCTCCGCCTGTTAGCTCCACCTGTTAGCTAAACTTGTTTGCTCCGCCTGTTAGCCCCGTCTGTTAGCTAAACCCGTTAGCTCCGCTTGTTAGCTCCGCCTGTTAGCTAAACTTGTTAGCTCCGCCTGTTAGCCCCGTCTGTTAGCTAAACCTGTTAGCTCCACCTGTTAGCTCCGCTTGTAAGCTGCGTCTGTTAGCTAAACCTGTTAGCTGCGTCTGTTAGCTAAACCTGTTAGCTCCGCCTGTTAGCTAAACCTGTTAGCTCGGCCTGTTAGCTCCACCTGTTAGCTCAGCCTGTTAGCTAAACCTGTTAGCTCGGCCTGTTAGCTCCACCTTTTAGCTCAGCCTGTTAGCTCCGTCTGTTAGCTAAACCCGTTAGCTCCACCTGTTAGCTAAACCTGTTAGCTCCGCCTGTTAGCTCCACCTGTTAGCTAAACTTGTTTGCTCCGCCTGTTAGCCCCGTCTGTTAGCTAAACCCGTTAGCTCCGCTTGTTAGCTCCACCTGTTAGCTAAACCTGTTTGCTCCGCCTGTTAGCTCCACCTGTTAGCTAAACTTGTTTGCTCCGCCTGTTAGCCCCGTCTGTTAGCTAAACCCGTTAGCTCCGCTTGTTAGCTCCGCCTGTTAGCTAAACTTGTTAGCTCCGCCTGTTAGCCCCGTCTGTTAGCTAAACCTGTTAGCTCCACCTGTTAGCTCCGCTTGTAAGCTGCGTCTGTTAGCTAAACCTGTTAGCTCCGCCTGTTAGCTAAACCTGTTAGCTCGGCCTGTTAGCTAAACCTGTTAGCTCGGCCTGTTAGCTCCACCTTTAGCTCAGCCTGTTAGCTCCGTCTGTTAGCTAAACCCGTTAGCTCCACCTGTTAGCTAAACCTGTTAGCTCCGCCTGTTAGCTCCACCTGTTAGCTAAACTTGTTTGCTCCGCCTGTTAGCCCCGTCTGTTAGCTAAACCCGTTAGCTCCGCTTGTTAGCTCCACCTGTTAGCTAAACCTGTTTGCTCCGCCTATTAGCTCCACCTGTTAGCTAAACTTGTTTGCTCCGCCTGTTAGCCCCGTCTGTTAGCTAAACCCGTTAGCTCCGCTTGTTAGCTCCGCCTGTTAGCTAAACTTGTTAGCTCCGCCTGTTAGCCCCGTCTGTTAGCTAAACCTGTTAGCTCCACCTGTTAGCTCCGCTTGTAAGCTGCGTCTGTTAGCTAAACCTGTTAGCTCCGCCTGTTAGCTAAACCTGTTAGCTCGGCCTGTTAGCTGCGTCTGTTAGCTAAACCTGTTAGCTCCGCCTGTTAGCTAAACCTGTTAGCTCGGCCTGTTAGCTCCACCTGTTAGCTCAGCCTGTTAGCTAAACCTGTTAGCTCGGCCTGTTAGCTCCACCTTTTAGCTCAGCCTGTTAGCTCCGTCTGTTAGCTAAACCCGTTAGCTCCACCTGTTAGCTAAACCTGTTAGCTCCGCCTGTTAGCTCCACCTGTTAGCTAAACCTGTTAGCTCCGCCTGTTAGCTAAACCTGTTAGCTCCGCCTGTTACCTAAACCTGTTAGCTCCGCCTGTTAGCTGAACCTGTTAGCTAAACCTGTTAGCTCCGCCTGTTAGCTCCACCTGTTAGCTAAACCCGTTAGCTCCACCTGTTAGCTAAACCTGTTAGCTCCGCCTGTTACCTAAACCTGTTAGCTCCGCCTGTTAGCTGAACCTGTTAGCTAAACCTGTTAGCTCCGCCTGTTAGCTAAACCTGTTAGCTCGGCCTGTTAGCTCCGCCTGTTAGCTAAACCTGTTAGCTCCACCTGTTAGCTCAGCCTGTTTGCCCCGTCTGTTAGCTAAACCCGTTAGCTCCACCTGTTAGCTAAACCTGTTAGCTCCGCCTGTTACCTAAACCTGTTAGCTCCGCCTGTTAGCTGAACCTGTTAGCTAAACCTGTTAGCTCCGCCTGTTAGCTAAACCTGTTAGCTCGGCCTGTTAGCTCCGCCTGTTAGCTAAACTTGTTTGCTCCGCCTGTTAGCTCCACCCGTTAGCTCCGCCTGTTAGCCCCGTCTGTTAGCTAAACCTGTTAGCTCCGCCTGTTAGCTCCACCTGTTAGCTAAACCCGTTAGCTCCGCCTGTTAGCCCCGTTTGTTAGCTCCACCTGTTAGCTAAACCTGTTTGCTCCGCCTGTTAGCTCCACCTGTTAGCTTGGCCTGTTAGCTCCACCTTTTAGTTCAGCCTGTTAGCTCCGTCTGTTAGCTAAACCCGTTAGCTCCACCTGTTAGCTAAACCTGTTAGCTCCACCTGTTAGCTGAACCTGTTAGCTAAACCTGTTAGCTCCGCCTGTTAGCTAAACCTGTTAGCTCGGCCTGTTAGCTAAACCTGTTTGCTCCGCCTGTTAGCTAAACCCGTTAGCTCCGCCTGTTAGCTGCGTCTGTTAGCTAAACCTGTTAGCTCCACCTGTTAGCTGCGTCTGTTAGCTAAACCTGTTAGCTCCACCTGTTAGCTCCGCCTGTTAGCTAAACCTGTTAGCTCGGCCTGTTAGCTCCACCTGTTAGCTCGGCCTGTTAGCTAAACCTGTTTGCTCCGCCTGTTAGCTAAACCCGTTAGCTCCGCCTGTTAGCTGCGTCTGTTAGCTAAACCTGTTAGCTCCACCTGTTAGCTAAACCTGTTAGCTCCGCCTGTTAGCTAAACCTGTTAGCTCCGCCTGTTAGCTAAACCTGTTAGCTCGGCCTGTTAGCTCGGCCTGTTAGCTCCACCTGTTAGCTCAGCCTGTTTGCCCCGTCTGTTAGCTAAACCCGTTAGCTCCACCTGTTAGCTAAACCTGTTAGCTCCGCCTGTTACCAAAACCTGTTAGCTCCGCCTGTTAGCTGAACCTGTTAGCTAAACCTGTTAGCTCCGCCTGTTAGCTAAACCTGTTAGCTCGGCCTGTTAGCTCCGCCTGTTAGCTAAACTTGTTTGCTCCGCCTGTTAGCTAAACCCGTTAGCTCCGCCTGTTAGCCCCGTCTGTTAGCTAAACCTGTTAGCTAAACCCGTTAGCTCCGCCTGTTAGCCCCGTTTGTTAGCTAAACCTGTTAGCTCCGCTTGTTAGCTCCACCTGTTAGCTAAACCTGTTTGCTCCGCCTGTTAGCTCCACCTGTTAGCCCCGTCTGTTAGCTAAACCCGTTAGCTCCACCTGTTAGCTCCGCCTGTTAGCTAAACCTGTTAGCTCGGCCTGTTAGCTCCACCTGTTAGCTCCGTCTGTTAGCTAAACCCGTTAGCTCCACCTGTTAGCTAAACCTGTTAGCTCCACCTGTTAGCTGAACCTGTTAGCTAAACCTGTTAGCTCCGCCTGTTAGCTAAACCTGTTAGCTCGGCCTGTTAGCTAAACCTGTTAGCTCCGCCTGTTAGCTGAACCTGTTAGCTAAACCTGTTAGCTCCGCCTGTTAGCTGAACCTGTTAGCTAAACCTGTTAGCTCCGCCTGTTAGCTAAACTTGTTTGCTCCGCCTGTTAGCTAAACCCGTTAGCTCCGCCTGTTAGCCCCGTCTGTTAGCTAAACCTGTTAGCTAAACCCGTTAGCTCCGCCTGTTAGCCCCGTCTGTTAGCTAAACCCGTTAGCTCCGCTTGTTAGCTCCGCCTGTTAGCTAAACTTGTTAGCTCCGCCTGTTAGCCCCGTCTGTTAGCTAAACCTGTTAGCTCCACCTGTTAGCTCCGCTTGTTAGCTGCGTCTGTTAGCTAAACCTGTTAGCTCGGCCTGTTAGCTGCGTCTGTTAGCTAAACCTGTTAGCTCCGCCTGTTAGCTAAACCTGTTAGCTAAACCTGTTAGCTCCGCCTGTTAGCTCCACCTGTTAGCTAAACTTGTTTGCTCCGCCTGTTAGCCCCGTCTGTTAGCTAAACCCGTTAGCTCCGCTTGTTAGCTCCGCCTGTTAGCTAAACTTGTTAGCTCCGCCTGTTAGCCCCGTCTGTTAGCTAAACCTGTTAGCTCCACCTGTTAGCTCCGCTTGTAAGCTGCGTCTGTTAGCTAAACCTGTTAGCTCCGCCTGTTAGCTAAACCTGTTAGCTCGGCCTGTTAGCTGCGTCTGTTAGCTAAACCTGTTAGCTCCGCCTGTTAGCTAAACCTGTTAGCTCGGCCTGTTAGCTCCACCTGTTAGCTCAGCCTGTTAGCTAAACCTGTTAGCTCGGCCTGTTAGCTCCACCTTTTAGCTCAGCCTGTTAGCTCCGTCTGTTAGCTAAACCCGTTAGCTCCACCTGTTAGCTAAACCTGTTAGCTCCGCCTGTTAGCTCCACCTGTTAGCTAAACTTGTTTGCTCCGCCTGTTAGCCCCGTCTGTTAGCTAAACCCGTTAGCTCCGCTTGTTAGCTCCACCTGTTAGCTAAACCTGTTTGCTCCGCCTGTTAGCTCCACCTGTTAGCTAAACTTGTTTGCTCCGCCTGTTAGCCCCGTCTGTTAGCTAAACCCGTTAGCTCCGCTTGTTAGCTCCGCCTGTTAGCTAAACTTGTTAGCTCCGCCTGTTAGCCCCGTCTGTTAGCTAAACCTGTTAGCTCCACCTGTTAGCTCCGCTTGTAAGCTGCGTCTGTTAGCTAAACCTGTTAGCTCCGCCTGTTAGCTAAACCTGTTAGCTCGGCCTGTTAGCTGCGTCTGTTAGCTAAACCTGTTAGCTCCGCCTGTTACCAAAACCTGTTATCTCCGCCTGTTAGCTGAACCTGTTAGCAAAACCTGTTAGCTCCGCCTGTTAGCTAAACCTGTTAGCTCCACCTGTTAGCTCCGCTTGTTAGCTGCGTCTGTTAGCTAAACCTGTTAGCTCCGCTTGTTAGCTCCACCTGTTAGCTAAACCTGTTTGCTCCGCCTGTTAGCTAAACCCGTTAGTTCCGCCTGTTAGCTAAACCTGTTAGCTCCACCTGTTAGCTCCGCCTGTTAGCTGAACCTGTTAGCTAAACCTGTTAGCTAAACCTGTTAGCTCGGCCTGTTAGCTAAACCCGTTAGCTCCGCCTGTTAGCTGCGTCTGTTAGCTAAACCTGTTAGCTCCACCTGTTAGCTCCGCCTGTTAGCTAAACCTGTTAGCTAAACCTGTTAGCTCGGCCTGTTAGCTCCACCTGTTAGCTCAGCCTGTTTGCCCCGTCTGTTAGCTAAACCCGTTAGCTCCACCTGTTAGCTAAACCTGTTAGCTCCGCCTGTTACCTAAACCTGTTAGCTCCGCCTGTTAGCTGAACCTGTTAGCTAAACCTGTTAGCTCCGCCTGTTAGCTAAACCTGTTAGCTCGGCCTGTTAGCTCCGCCTGTTAGCTAAACTTGTTTGCTCCGCCTGTTAGCTAAACCCGTTAGCTCCGCCTGTTAGCCCCGTCTGTTAGCTAAACCTGTTAGCTCCGCCTGTTAGCTCCACCTGTTAGCTAAACCCGTTAGCTCCGCCTGTTAGCCCCGTTTGTTAGCTCCACCTGTTAGCTAAACTTGTTTGCTCCGCCTGTTAGCCCCGTCTGTTAGCTAAACCCGTTAGCTCCGCTTGTTAGCTCCGCCTGTTAGCTAAACTTGTTAGCTCCGCCTGTTAGCCCCGTCTGTTAGCTAAACCTGTTAGCTCCACCTGTTAGCTCCGGCTGTTAGCTAAACCTGTTAGCTCCACCTGTTAGCTCGGCCTGTTAGCTCCACCTGTTAGCTCAGCCTGTTAGCTAAACCTGTTAGCTTGGCCTGTTAGCTCCACCTTTTAGTTCAGCCTGTTAGCTCCGTCTGTTAGCTAAACCCGTTAGCTCCACCTGTTAGCTAAACCTGTTAGCTCCACCTGTTAGCTGAACCTGTTAGCTAAACCTGTTAGCTCCGCCTGTTAGCTAAACCTGTTAGCTCGGCCTGTTAGCTAAACCTGTTTGCTCCGCCTGTTAGCTAAACCCGTTAGCTCCGCCTGTTAGCTGCGTCTGTTAGCTAAACCTGTTAGCTCCACCTGTTAGCTGCGTCTGTTAGCTCCACCTGTTAGCTCCGCCTGTTAGCTAAACCTGTTAGCTCGGCCTGTTAGCTCCACCTGTTAGCTCGGCCTGTTAGCTAAACCTGTTTGCTCCGCCTGTTAGCTAAACCCGTTAGCTCCGCCTGTTAGCTGCGTCTGTTAGCTAAACCTGTTAGCTCCACCTGTTAGCTAAACCTGTTAGCTAAACCTGTTAGCTCCGCCTGTTAGCTAAACCTGTTAGCTCGGCCTGTTAGCTCGGCCTGTTAGCTCCACCTGTTAGCTCAGCCTGTTTGCCCCGTCTGTTAGCTAAACCCGTTAGCTCCACCTGTTAGCTAAACCTGTTAGCTCCGCCTGTTACCAAAACCTGTTAGCTCCGCCTGTTAGCTGAACCTGTTAGCTAAACCTGTTAGCTCCGCCTGTTAGCTAAACCTGTTAGCTCGGCCTGTTAGCTCCGCCTGTTAGCTAAACTTGTTTGCTCCGCCTGTTAGCTAAACCCGTTAGCTCCGCCTGTTAGCCCCGTCTGTTAGCTAAACCTGTTAGCTAAACCCGTTAGCTCCGCCTGTTAGCCCCGTTTGTTAGCTAAACCTGTTAGCTCCGCTTGTTAGCTCCACCTGTTAGCTAAACCTGTTTGCTCCGCCTGTTAGCTCCACCTGTTAGCCCCGTCTGTTAGCTAAACCCGTTAGCTCCACCTGTTAGCTCCGCCTGTTAGCTAAACCTGTTAGCTCGGCCTGTTAGCTCCACCTGTTAGCTCCGTCTGTTAGCTAAACCCGTTAGCTCCACCTGTTAGCTAAACCTGTTAGCTCCACCTGTTAGCTGAACCTGTTAGCTAAACCTGTTAGCTCCGCCTGTTAGCTAAACCTGTTAGCTCGGCCTGTTAGCTAAACCTGTTAGCTCCGCCTGTTAGCTGAACCTGTTAGCTAAACCTGTTAGCTCCGCCTGTTAGCTGAACCTGTTAGCTAAACCTGTTAGCTCCGCCTGTTAGCTAAACTTGTTTGCTCCGCCTGTTAGCTAAACCCGTTAGCTCCGCCTGTTAGCCCCGTCTGTTAGCTAAACCTGTTAGCTAAACCCGTTAGCTCCGCCTGTTAGCCCCGTCTGTTAGCTAAACCCGTTAGCTCCGCTTGTTAGCTCCGCCTGTTAGCTAAACTTGTTAGCTCCGCCTGTTAGCCCCGTCTGTTAGCTAAACCTGTTAGCTCCACCTGTTAGCTCCGCTTGTTAGCTGCGTCTGTTAGCTAAACCTGTTAGCTCGGCCTGTTAGCTGCGTCTGTTAGCTAAACCTGTTAGCTCCGCCTGTTAGCTAAACCTGTTAGCTAAACCTGTTAGCTCCGCCTGTTAGCTCCACCTGTTAGCTAAACTTGTTTGCTCCGCCTGTTAGCCCCGTCTGTTAGCTAAACCCGTTAGCTCCGCTTGTTAGCTCCACCTGTTAGCTAAACCTGTTTGCTCCGCCTGTTAGCTCCACCTGTTAGCTAAACTTGTTTGCTCCGCCTGTTAGCCCCGTCTGTTAGCTAAACCCGTTAGCTCCGCTTGTTAGCTCCGCCTGTTAGCTAAACTTGTTAGCTCCGCCTGTTAGCCCCGTCTGTTAGCTAAACCTGTTAGCTCCACCTGTTAGCTCCGCTTGTAAGCTGCGTCTGTTAGCTAAACCTGTTAGCTCCGCCTGTTAGCTAAACCTGTTAGCTCGGCCTGTTAGCTGCGTCTGTTAGCTAAACCTGTTAGCTCCGCCTGTTAGCTAAACCTGTTAGCTCCGCCTGTTAGCTAAACCTGTTAGCTCCGCCTGTTAGCTAAACCTGTTAGCTAAACTTGTTTGCTCCGCCTGTTAGCTAAACCCGTTAGCTCCGCCTGTTAGCCCCGTCTGTTAGCTAAACCTGTTAGCTCCCCCTGTTAGCTAAACCCGTTAGCTCCGCCTGTTAGCCCCGTTTGTTAGCTAAACCTGTTAGCTCCGCTTGTTAGCTCCACCTGTTAGCTAAACCTGTTTGCTCCGCCTGTTAGCTCCACCTGTTAGCTAAACTTGTTTGCTCCGCCTGTTAGCCCCGTCTGTTAGCTAAACCCGTTAGCTCCGCTTGTTAGCTCCGCCTGTTAGCTAAACTTGTTAGCTCCGCCTGTTAGCTAAACCTGTTAGCTCCACCTGTTAGCTCCGCTTGTTAGCTGCGTCTGTTAGCTAAACCTGTTAGCTCCGCCTGTTAGCTAAACCTGTTAGCTCCGCCTGTTAGCTGCGTCTGTTAGCTAAACCTGTTAGCTCCACCTGTTAGCTCCGCTTGTTAGCTGCGTCTGTTAGCTAAACCTGTTAGCTCCGCCTGTTAGCTAAACCTGTTAGCTCGGCCTGTTAGCTGCGTCTGTTAGCTAAACCTGTTAGCTCCACCTGTTAGCTCCGCCTGTTAGCTAAACCTGTTAGCTCCACCTGTTAGCTCCGCCTGTTAGCAAAACCTGTTAGCTAAACCTGTTAGCTCCGCCTGTTAGCTAAACCTGTTAGCTCCACCTGTTAGCTCCGCTTGTTAGCTGCGTCTGTTAGCTAAACCTGTTAGCTCCGCCTGTTAGCTAAACCTGTTAGCTCGGCCTGTTAGCTGCGTCTGTTAGCTAAACCTGTTAGCTCCACCTGTTAGCTCCGCCTGTTAGCAAAACCTGTTAGCTCCGCCTGTTAGCTAAACCCGTTAGCTCCGCCTGTTAGCCCCGTCTGTTAGCTAAACCCGTTAGCTCCGCTTGTTAGCTCCGCCTGTTAGCTAAACTTGTTAGCTCCGCCTGTTAGCCCCCTCTGTTAGCTAAACCTGTTAGCTCCACCTGTTAGCTCCGCTTGTTAGCTCCGCCTGTTAGCTAAACTTGTTAGCTCCGCCTGTTAGCCCCGTCTGTTAGCTAAACCTGTTAGCTCCACCTATTAGCTCCGCTTGTTAGCTGCGTCTGTTAGCTCCACCTGTTAGCTCCGCCTGTTAGCTAAACCTGTTAGCTCCACCTGTTAGCTCCGCCTGTTAGCTAAACCTGTTAGCTCCACCTGTTAGCTCCGCCTGTTAGCTAAACCTGTTAGCTCCGCCTGTTAGCTAAACCTGTTAGCTAAACCTGTTAGCTCCACCTGTTACCTAAACCTGTTAGCTAAACCTGTTAGCTCGGCCTGTTAGCTCCACCTTTTAGCTCAGCCTGTTAGCTCCGTCTGTTAGCTAAACCTGTTAGCCCCGTCTGTTAGCTAAACCTGTTAGCCCCGCCTGTTAGCTAAACCTGTTAGCTCGGCCTGTTAGCTAAACCTGTTAGCTCGGCCTGTTAGCTGCGTCTGTTAGCTAAACCTGTTAGCTCCACCTGTTAGCTCCGCCTGTTAGCTAAACCCGTTAGCTCCGCCTGTTAGCTGCGTCTGTTAGCTAAACCTGTTAGCTCCACCTGTTAGCTAAACCTGTTAGCTCGGCCTGTTAGCTCAGCCTGTTAGCTAAACCTGTTAGCTCCGCCTGTTAGCTAAACCTGTTAACTCCGCCTGTTAGCTGCGTCTGTTAGCTAAACCTGTTAGCTCCACCTGTTAGCTCCGCCTGTTAGCTAAACCTGTTAGCTCCGCCTGTTAGCTAAACCTGTTAGCTAAACCTGTTAGCTCCACCTGTTATCTAAACCTGTTAGCTAAACCTGTTAGCTCCACCTTTTAGCTCAGCCTGTTAGCTCCGTCTGTTAGCTAAACCTGTTAGCCCCGTCTGTTAGCTAAACCTGTTAGCCCCGCCTGTTAGCTAAACCTGTTAGCTCGGCCTGTTAGCTAAACCTGTTAGCTCGGCCTGTTAGCTGCGTCTGTTAGCTAAACCTGTTAGCTCCACCTGTTAGCTCCGCCTGTTAGCTAAACCCGTTAGCTCCGCCTGTTAGCTGCGTCTGTTAGCTAAACCTGTTAGCTCCACCTGTTAGCTAAACCTGTTAGCTCGGCCTGTTAGCTCAGCCTGTTAGCTAAACCTGTTAGCTCCGCCTGTTAGCTAAACCTGTTAACTCCGCCTGTTAGCTGCGTCTGTTAGCTAAACCTGTTAGCTCCACCTGTTAGCTCCGCCTGTTAGCTAAACCTGTTAGCTCCGCCTGTTAGCTAAACCTGTTAGCTAAACCTGTTAGCTCCACCTGTTACCTAAACCTGTTAGCTAAACCTGTTAGCTCGGCCTGTTAGCTCCACCTTTTAGCTCAGCCTGTTAGCTCCGTCTGTTAGCTAAACCTGTTAGCCCCGCCTGTTAGCTAAACCTGTTAGCTCGGCCTGTTAGCTAAACCTGTTAGCTCGGCCTGTTAGCTGCGTCTGTTAGCTAAACCTGTTAGCTCCACCTGTTAGCTCCGCCTGTTAGCTGCGTCTGTTAGCTAAACCTGTTAGCTCCACCTGTTAGCTAAACCTGTTAGCTCGGCCTGTTAGCTCAGCCTGTTAGCTAAACCTGTTAGCTCCGCCTGTTAGCTAAACCCGTTAACTCCGCCTGTTAGCTGCGTCTGTTAGCTAAACCTGTTAGCTCCACCTGTTAGCTCCGCCTGTTAGCTAAACCTGTTAGCTCCGCCTGTTAGCTGAACCTGTTAGCTAAACCTGTTAGCTCCACCTGTTACCTAAACCTGTTAGCTAAACCTGTTAGCTCGGCCTGTTAGCTCCACCTTTTAGCTCAGCCTGTTAGCTCCGTCTGTTAGCTAAACCTGTTAGCCCCGTCTGTTAGCTAAACCTGTTAGCCCCGCCTGTTAGCTAAACCTGTTAGCTCGGCCTGTTAGCTAAACCTGTTTGCTCCGCCTGTTAGCTAAACCCGTTAGCTCCGCCTGTTAGCTGCGTCTGTTAGCTAAACCTGTTAGCTCCGCCTGTTAGCTAAACCTGTTAGCTCCACCTGTTAGCTCCACCTGTTAGCTCCGCCTGTTAGCTAAACCTGTTAGCTCCGCCTGTTAGCTAAACCTGTTAGCTCGGCCTGTTAGCTCCACCTTTTAGCTCAGCCTGTTAGCTAAACCCGTTAGCTCCGCCTGTTAGCTGCGTCTGTTAGCTAAACCTGTTAGCTCCACCTGTTAGCTCCGCCTGTTAGCTAAACCTGTTAGCTCCGCTTGTTAGCTCCGCCTGTTAGCTAAACCTGTTAGCTCCGTCTGTTAGCTAAACCTGTTAGCTCTGCCTGTTAGCTCGGCCTGTTAGCTCCACCTGTTAGCTCAGCTTGTTAGCTAAACCTGTTAGCTCGGCCTGTTAGCTCCACCTTTTAGCTCAGCCTGTTAGCTAAACCTGTTAGCTCCGCCTGTTAGCTAAACCTGTTAGCTCGGCCTGTTAGCTCCGCCTGTTAGCTAAACTTGTTTGCTCCGCCTGTTAGCTAAACCCGTTAGCTCCGCCTGTTAGCCCCGTCTGTTAGCTAAACCTGTTAGCTCCGCTTGTTAGCTCCACCTGTTAGCTAAACCTGTTCGCTCCGCCTGTTAGCTCCGCCTGTTAGCCCCGTTTGTTAGCTAAACCTGTTAGCTCCGCTTGTTAGCTCCACCTGTTAGCTAAACCTGTTTGCTCCGCCTGTTAGCTCCACCTGTTAGCTAAACCCGTTAGCCCCGTCTGTTAGCTAAACCTGTTAGCTCCGCTTGTTAGCTCCGCCTGTTAGCTAAACCTGTTAGCTCCGTCTGTTAGCTAAACCTGTTAGCTCCGCCTGTTAGCTCCGCCTATTAGCTAAACCTGTTAGCTCCACCTGTTAGCTCCGTCTGTTAGCTAAACCTGTTAGCTCCGCCTGTTAGCTAAACCTGTTAGCTAAACCCGTTAGCTCCACCTGTTAGCTAAACTTGTTAGCTCCGTCTGTTAGCTAAACCTGTTAGCTCCGCCTGTTAGCTCCGCCTATTAGCTAAACCTGTTAGCTCCACCTGTTAGCTCCACCTGTTACCTAAACCTGTTAGCTTCGCCTGTTAGCTCCGTCTGTTACCTTAACCTGTTAGCTCCGCTTGTTAGCTCCACCTGTTAGCTAAACCTTTTAGTTCCACTTGTTAGCTCCATCTGTTAGCTAAACCTGTTAGCTCCGCCTGTTAGCTCCACCTATTAGCTAAACCTGTTAGCTCCGCCTGTTAGCTAAACCTGTTAGCTAAACCCGTTAGCTCCACCTGTTAGCTAAACCTGTTAGCTCCACCTGTTAGCTGAACCTGTTAGCTAAACCTGTTAGCTCCGCCTGTTAGCTAAACCCGTTAGCTCCGCCTGTTACCTTAACCTGTTAGCTCCGCTTGTTAGCTCCACCTGTTAGCTAAACCTTTTAGTTCCACTTGTTAGCTCCATCTGTTAGCTAAACCTGTTAGCTCCGCCTGTTAGCTCCGTCTGTTAGCTAAACCTGTTAGCCCCGCCTGTTAGCTCCGCCTATTAGCTAAACCTGTTAGCTCCACCTGTTAGCTCCGTCTGTTAGCTAAACCTGTTAGCTCCACCTGTTACCTAAACCTGTTAGCTTCGCCTGTTAGCTCCGTCTGTTACCTTAACCTGTTAGCTCCGCTTGTTAGCTCCACCTGTTAGCTCCGCCTGTTAGCTCCACCTATTAGCTAAACCTGTTAGCTCCGCCTGTTAGCTAAACCTGTTAGCTAAACCTGTTAGCTCCGCCTGTTAGTTAAACTTGTTGAATCTGGAGGATGTCAACATTTTATGTTAAAACTGCCTGCCATACAGCGGTCTGTCGCTAAATCTGAAATAAACTAGAACAAACTGGCTAACACTTTAAAATGTGTTGAATGTATTTATAAAAATAATAATTATTAATTACTTTATGAAACTCTAATTATTCATGTAATTAGAGGGTGAGTACAGAGAGCCGGTGGATCGCTTTGTGTTATGGAGGGAACAGTCAAATCATCTGAAATGTGAACAAAAGGAGATGATTGATGGTTTCAGGAGGAACAGGGTCAAAGGTCAAACCGTACTTCCATCATGGGAGAAGAAGTGGAGGAGGAAGATAAAAACCTGGATGTTCATCTGGACCACAGAGAGGAAGGAAGAGAAAATCCTTCAGGGATTGGATCTGCTGTCAGAACCATCAGAACCACCAGAACTATCAGAACCAGGAGCTAAAGAGGCTCAACAGCCTGATAAAGAAGGCTGGTTCTAGTTCAGTTCTGGTTCAAAGAATGCAAAGAAGAACTCTTCATACAATTGATGAAGTTCTGGAAGAGCGTCTTCAGTCAGAGGCGTCTTCAGAGTCACTGTAGCACAGACTGCTGCAGGAGACAGCATCAGCAGCTACAATAACTGAAGAATCTGAATTAATGATTCATTAAATTAGATTCACTAAATTAACAATTCAAAAATTTTTTTATTTTTAATTAAAATTGTACTCTCTCTGGATGACGTCACAGAGAGCTCAAGCCTCGGCTACTCCTCAGGCGGAACCTTTGTTCCTGTCCTCCGTTGCTACCCGGAACATAATACAGACGGACAGTTGCTATGGGCAGCCGACGCTGTGTGGCGGCTCGGGGCTAACCGTTTGCTGCTAACGGAGCTAAAAGCCGTTTCAACGGAGGAAAAACGTCATGAAAACGTCATAGTTCGTTTGCTTGATCGGATTAGTTACGTCAGCGCTGCGGTACGTCACATGTGACGTATGCACGGTGGAAGATTAGCCGCCAAAACCCGAAGCTCAGCGTTTTAACGGTACGGCAGCCGGGAGGGACCTACAGCAGAACCATCAGGGTTCTGTTGGACTTTGGGTCTCTGGGAGGAGCTGCAGGTCAGTCAGAGTTCTCAGGTTCGGTTCCAGTTCCTGTCTGGACCAGAACCTATAGGAAGTTTTGTCTGCTCCTCCCTCAGGTCGCTGATGGGTCGGAACCGAGCCACTGGGCTCCAGAACAGTCCGTGTCCTTCATGGCGGTCCAGGAGTCAGCATGTCGGACCGTGAGCCCGCTGTAGAGGAACCGGGTCCGACCGGTACCGCGACACGGCCCGCTCTGGCGACAAAGGCCCTGTCGGAACCGTTTGGCCGGCTCCGGTACCGGGACACGTCGCTGCTGATCTGGCAGCAGCAGCAGCTGGAGCTCCGAACCGGACCGCCCGCCTCCTACTTGACCCGGAGCCAGTCCGCCTGGTACAGCAGCTACGGAAACCAGGCGGTACTGGTCCGTAACCGCACGGCCCAGCAGGGTTCCGAGGGCCAATCCAGGATTTGCAGCATCATGTAGAGCAGACTCAGAGCCCGCTTCGGCCCAAACCATCAGAACCAGACCGGGGTTGGTCCGACAGAACCGGACAGGTGATATACCCGAACCTCAGCTCCCTGACCCGGTTTACAAGTTCTGATCCGGGTTACAGAGGGTTCTGTGGGTTCAGACTGGGCCTATGTGGATCAGCTGGTGAAGACTGACTGGGTTTGGACCGGACCAGAACCTACCGTGACCTCTGACCTTCTGTCTAATAAATCCCGTTTCAGCAGCTGTTGTCGTTTCTCTCTGAAGCCAGCAGGGGGCAGCATCACGGTGCTGCTGGTTCTGGATGACGGAGGTCCAATCAGGGCTCGTCTGTCTGCTGAGACCAGAATGCATTGCGGCCCCAGGTTCTGAATCTCGATTCTCACGGGGAACCAGTTCAGAACCGGTTCTGGTTCTCTGAATTATTTGGTCCAACTGGACTCAATCTGTTTGTTCCGATTATCAGAACCAAGAAGTATTTGGACCTCCATCACTTCAAACACGTCCAGCAGGGCGCGCTTCCGGTTCAGTTTACATAAGGTGAAGTCTGAAGGAAACTACGGCGGGCGAAGAGGGACAAATCACCATAGTAACGACCTAAGCGTCATTAATGAACCAGAAATATTTTTATATCACACTTCAAATGTTATGATTTTATTAACTATTAATGACTTTATAAATTAAACTTCACCTGTCAGTGGGCGGGGCTAGCAGACTGAGACCTTCACTTCCTGATTGAAGCAGCCAATCAGTCACCATGAGATCTGTTCTAGCCACGCCCACTGGGTCTGACGGTCGAGTTTGAGTTTTCATGTAATGGACCTTACTACAGGGCCGCGTTTCATTGGCTGATGCCCAGTGACGTGCGGTGAGGTTCATAGCTGGTGAGGCACTGACGTCATCAGAATCAGATTTGCAAATAGATGCATAGATTGACAGCAGTTTACAAGTTATGTTTCACTTCTGCATCCTTACACATACAAACTGTAGCTCACAAAACACACATTTCCTTAAAAAACAAAATAAATGTTATTACTGTCTTACCTGCTTCGATTGAAAGTCCACTTGAGAAAACTTTTTTAGTGTTGTAATGTAGTCATCCATGTCGAAAGTCGGGATAAGCGAGAGGAAAAAAATCACTATCTCTATTATAATCTATCGCTGCACTTGACTTGCTTCCCGAATCGTTTAGCCTAGCTCGCTGTCACTTACTCGGCAGTTGAGGAGTGAACAAGACGAACGTCTGGGATCTTGAGCGCCCCCTGCCATGAGGCAAGAGAACTGCCTGCCTCACCTCGAACCTGTTCTCTGCCGTTTATAATCGCTCATTACACGAAACACGTTACACAAACACAGTTGGTGACAAAAAGCACTGTACATTATATACATAAGCTAAATTATTGGAAATAAGTTCACATATTAAATTTGTTTAAACCATTTTATTGACGCCGTACAGCAACATGCTCTCTCCGCTTAGCAGCCAGCGCAGAGCCAGGGGTTGCGCAATCCAAGGTGAGGCAGAGCTCGCTGCTGCCTCACCGGCATCGCTTCCAAGCATTTCAATGGGAAAATAAGAAAATTCAGCGATTTTGAACAAATAAAAATCGAAATTGGTGAAGCTACATGAAAAATAAATATTTTTTAGTACAAACCACCGGATGAATATAACAATTTAAATTACTTTATGATTATATATTTTCTTTCTTTCCATGATGGCTGGTGAGGCATTGCCTCACCTGCCTCCCCTGACCGCACGTCACTGCGATGCCCATTCTACGTGGTCACGTGTGTGGCCGTCTCACAAACACACTTAGCTTCCCGTTAGCCAAGTACAGCATAATGGCAGAACTGATACAACTTCTACACCTTGTGTAGAAGTTGTAGCCTGTCTGCTACACAGTCTTACGTTAGCTAAACAGATCAATATGCAATGTGTCTGTATCTGACATACACTAAAGATTTTATTTTAGCAGAAAAGGCTTTGGACTAAACTGTTACTCCTGTTAGCCACGTTAGCACCAAGTACAGTGTATCAGGTCTAGGCACACTCAAACATTTCAACAAACCACAGGAATCACCCACTGGTTTCAAAACGATGAATGCCCGACTTACCCAGCCTGGCAAGACCAACAGACATCCGTGATCTTGTCCACAGCTATACTGATGTAGAGGGTGTGTGGATCTGCCGTTTTCCTCATGGAGCAAAAGCATTTTGCCGTGACATGAACAATGTTGGAGGCGTCGCGAGACTCAAACACCTTGATCTCATCCAAAAAGATGACATGAACTTGTTAGTTCCTCTGTATTGTAGCAGCTGATATATTGTGAAAATGAAATGAGGCACTAATGGAGTCAGAAATACACTGCAGAGAATCAGTCCGAGTGGAAGACGCCATGTTTACAGAGAAACAACGCGCCGCCAGGTTTTGTTTGGGAGACTTGAGGCCACGTGGGATTTTCTAGGTCGGTTGTGGGCGGAGCTTGGTAAGGTCCATAAATCATGAGTTTTATCTTGCTATATTGTATTAAAGCAGGTGTCAAACTCCAGTCCTGGAGCCTCTGCTGCTTCACCTGCACAGAATAATGAGGTCATTAAGGTTCTGGAGAACCTTAAGGTTCTGGTGATCCACACCAGGAGGTAATGAAGCCGTTTGATTCCAGTGTTTTGTAGCTGTGGCTCATTTAAAACTGCAGGACAGAGACTGGAGGCATTAAAGTATTTCTGAATCTGCAGTGTTGATGACTAACGAGTCATTTGTTGTAATTTGGCCCTCTTCGCTCTCTGTAGGAAAGGGGGCGGGGCCAGCTGCTGCTCTGCCAGCCAATGAGAGTCGAGTCTGTTGGTCAGTTTATGTGTTTATTTATGAAAACAAATGAAGTCAGAAAATAAGGATCCTGTTTGAGTAATTACATCAATTATTAATCCACTTGATGGTTTTAGTCGGTTCCTCCTCTGCGCTGGGTTCTCCTCCGACCCGGTTCTGGTCTCCGTCTATCACACAGCTACTTACAGCTAGTATACAGTGCTCAAACATACAGAAGTAACGTACGGCCGGAGTGCATGCAGATACATAAAATCACTTTTTTCTTCCTTTTTCTTATAAAATACAAAAATTAACTATCAGCATCGAAGCTCCACCATCAACTAAAAACAAAGGGGGGGGGAGGGTTACTGTGGCAACGGGCTGTCCGGTGGGGGCGCCGCTGCTGATCCGTCTCCATGACGACCACACTGCCAAGGAAGGCTGCGAACTTTGGTTCAATATTTTAAAAAATAAAAACAATAAAAACCCAACTGAACTGTACACAGACGGGCTGCAGGGGGCGCTGCAGGGCTCAGCCAATCAGAGACTCAGGGCCCACAGAAACTCCCGCCCATCTCCTTCCTGATTGGCTGTTACTCTACATGATCAGTTCCGTCACATGTGCAGCAGAAGGCGGCGTTCTCCTTCCTGTGACCTGGCGCCGACCCAGAGTCCGGTTCATGAGCCACCGACGCCAGAACCAGAACCGACCGCTGAGGCCCGATTCTGGTGGAACTGGTGGTACCGCCTCCCGTCTGATCCTTAAAAAACATTGAGAAGCTCCTCGGGTCGGATCAGAACCTT
The DNA here is from genome assembly GCF_001444195.1 of Xiphophorus couchianus. Taxonomy (NCBI): domain Eukaryota; kingdom Metazoa; phylum Chordata; class Actinopteri; order Cyprinodontiformes; family Poeciliidae; genus Xiphophorus; species Xiphophorus couchianus. The sequence continues at coordinate 136,214 of NC_040232.1, forward strand.
TAGTCTCTGGGGCAGGGACCGGGCCTCCTGCGGTTCTGGACTCGGACGGAGAGGGTTCAGAGTTCGGACCGGACAGCGGCAAAAACATCTTATACTGAGAACTTTAGAAGACACAAACGGGTCAGCACACGACCGGAAAACCCAAACAGAAGAAAAAAGGAAATGTAGTGTTAGGAATCTGCCTTGTTGGGTTACCGTGGCGACGGCGGCGCCCGGACCCACAGGGTTCTGGTGAGAGGCCCGGCGGAGAACCAACTGGATCTGGTTCTGTTCAGGAGAACCGTGGAGCCCGAGGACCAGAAGGGTTGGAGAGAGACGAGCTTCTCCTGCGGCGCCGCCTGCTGGCCGCGCCCAGAACCGCTGCTGCACCAACAGTCCTTCAGAACCATGGGGTTCTGCTGGCCCAGCCCGCTGCCCAGCCAATCAGATCGCTGCTCTTCTTCCTCTGGTAGCCCCGCCCCCTTCCCATCCATATCTCCCATGATGCTTGACGGATGACTCTGGAATGTGTTCTGAGGTCAGGGGTCACTGCCGGCCACCCTGGAGGAAGAGGAGGAGGAAGATGATGCCCAGGTGTCCTCCACTCTTCGTCCTCCTCTTCCTCGGCCTGTCCGTGTTTCTCCAACGAAAACAGGAACACTAGGAGCTAAAAAACATGTCGGCCTATTTACATACAGTCTCCGTGTGTGTGTGTGTGTGTGTGTGTGTGTGTGTGAGAGCAGTCCTGTCTGTGTGAACTGAACCGTGTTCTCAGTCTGTGTCGGAGGAAGAGGAGGAGCCCGTCGAGGAGCTGTCATCAGACGAGGAAGAGGAGCTGCCACTCAGGCGACTGGCCCCGCCCCCAGAGGCTCCGCCCCCAGCTGCCTTTTCTGGAAGAGAGAGAGAGGGGGGGAGTTAAAGATGGCGTCCTGATCATGTGACCTTTGACCTCCCCCTACAGCGACCGGTTGATTTGCAGGGCAGGGTGTGTTTGGGGCTTTCAGAGGGCAAAGGGCGTTTCCCTGGAGACTCATCAGGACTTTTTATTTTAACAACAGAACAAGTTTCAGCCCAGCGGGTCATCCCGAGCGTTTATGAAAGGTCACTGCCGGGCCTTGACCCGGCGACCTTAGAGGTCAGAGCAATCAGAGCTCCCTTGGCTGGAGCTGACTGACGTGGACAGAGCCTGAGCGCTCACTGCGGTCTGAACCTGGCCTGCCGGGCCGATGCTTCGCTCACCGATCAGGGAGAAGGAAACCGCTTGACGACCACGCTGCTGGCCGCCGCCTTACGCTCCTGTTGTCCAGTGAGGGCGGGGCTTTGAGAAACCAAAGTGTTTCCCATGATGCCCTGGGAAGGCTTTAGTAGGAGGTGGTGAGCAACAGCCAGTTGGTCCCCAGACCGCTACAGGACTTGGTGGAGCGAGTGGAGCTGACGCCCCCTGGTGGAGTATTAAGTCTCTGCTTCCATCTTTTTTTTTCTCGAATTGCGTGGCTCAGCCTCATTTTAAAAAACCTACAGTTGACATAATTTTCCTCAGCAGGTTTCACTCACTAACTAGTTTCTCTGTGTAAACAGCCCGTTGCTATGGCGACAAGCGCAGTACTCACGCAGCAGCTTCCTCTGCTTCTTCTGCAGGCAGGACTTGACGTAGCGCTCCAGCTCGCGCAGCGTGGAGGGTTTGAGCGTCTCGAAGTCGATCTCGATCTCGTCGGGGTTCGAGTCCCTCAGCGACGGCTCCCTGGACTGGATGATGTGGACGACCCGGCCCAGCTTCTCCCCCGGCAGCCGGTTGATGTCCAGGCTCAGCTGCCGCTTCTCGTCGTACGACATCGGCAGGGACGACTCCTCGCCGTCGTCGCCGTTGGCCGATCCGCCGCCTGACGTCTTGTTGGCTTTCTTCGGTTGCCTGGAAACAGAGAACGGACGCGGTGGGCCCAGGAAGCTGCATCACGGCTGCAGGAGGGTGAAAGGTCAGGCGGCTCGTACCTGGTGGGCGGTACCGTGCTGTTGGCTTTCCTGGCTGGTGCTTTCTTCTGATTGGCTGGCTTGGGTTGCTGAGCGGCAGCCTTGGGTTTCTTCTCTTCTTCTATCTTGGCTTTGTTCCCTTTGTCCTTGTCTTTCTTCTTCTCTTTGTCCTTCTTCTCTTTCTTCTTCTTTGGCTTGCTGACAGGCGCCTGCGACAGCACGGCCAGCTGCTCGTGCACGGCCTTCAGCTGAAGGGACACACTGACAATCAACCCGCCGCTCGCAGACACGCCCACAGCAACGTACGGCTACGCAAATGTGATTCAGACAAAAGGAGAAGGAAACCAGAATGTTCTTGACCTGTGATTGGTCGGCAGCACCAACCTGCTCCTGTAGCTCGGCCAGTCGGGTGGCTCGCTCCTCCTCGGAGTCCGACGATTCGTCGGAGGAGGAGTTGTTGCTGCTGTCGGAGGAGGCGGTGCTTTTACTGACCACCGGCGTGGTGGACGGGACCGACACCTCCAGGCCCTCGTCTGGGATCTTAGCAAAGCGCATCTCGAACACGTCCTGCGCAGAGAGACAGGGCGGGGTCAGGGCGGCGGCGGGCGGCCAGGCAGGGCGCCAGCGCGCTGACCTACCTGCAGCTTGCGGGCCATGGCCACCACCTCGTGGTCGGGGGGGTTGTACTTGTAGCAGTTGGAGAACATTAACCTGACATCCGTGGCAAAGCTCTGTGGATCGCTGTATTCTCCTTTGTCCATTTTTTTCTGCAGACACACAAATGCATCACCGTCAGCGCTACAAGCTCCGCCCCCAGCCGGCAGCTGATTGGCTGCTGGTTTTTGTGCCATTAATACAGATCTACAGAAACACCAGAAGAACTGAAGGTATGGCAGGCCATCTTATCATAAAAACAGGGTTTATCTGTAACCACATTCCTAAATACGAGTTTAACAAAAGATTACAATCTGTCTCGCCTGAATCAAACTTTTAGACTTTTTGACTAAAGAAAAATTCAACATGTCTCCTGTTGTATTCATCACATCAGTTATTACAACTACAAACAATTTACAAACTACACATTTAAGACTGCTGCAGAAATCTGAAAAGATTGTTTTGATTTTCTGCCAAGACAAAAGTATTAAACTATGTGATCTGAACCAACATGGAGCTCCTCGCCGAGCGGCTAGCGGCACCGCGGCTAGTCAAGCGTTAGCTAGCTAGCTGCTGCTCCTGCTGCAACCAGCAGCTCAAACTACAACAGGATGGCAGACCTTCATAATAAAAGCCTTCTCCAGATAGGAGGCGAGAACAAGTGAACCCAGATGGACCATGTGATCCAGAACCAGAATCGGGTCTCCGGTTCTGGTTCTGGCTGAGCCCGGTGGTCGCCGTGTTTCTGAGGAAGCTAAAGGCTAAAAGACAGGAAGTCTGAGAAAACGACCAGATAATCAAGTTGCCTGCCCCCGCCCATCCTCAAGACGTTCTACAGAAGCACCATAGAGAGCATTCTGACCAGCTGCCTCTCTGTGTGGTGTGGAGGCTGCAGCGCCTCCGACTGGAAGAACGTGAGGAGAGTGGTGCGGACAGCAGAGAGGATCATCGGGGCCCCCCTTCCCTCCATCCAGGACACTTCATCCCAGCGCTGCGTGTCCCGAGGCCGAAACATCGTCAGTGACCCCTCACACCCCCACCATGGACTGTTCTCCCTGCTGCCCTCTGGAAAGAGGTTCTGCAGCATCCGGTGCAGGTCCACCAGGTTCTGAAACAGCTTTTTTCCACTTGCCATCAGACTCCTGAACTCTTAACTGGACTGCACTTAAAATCTGGTCTCCACTTTATACCTTGCACATGTACAGAGCTAAATAACTTCTATTTTACTGTCAGTCCTGCACTTTATATTTTATATTTAGATTTATATTCATATTTTATACTGTATTTTATTTTATTCTGGAGTAACCTCACAACATTGGAACCTCAAAACATTGTCCTGAGCAGTATGCAACGAAATTTCGTTCTGTATTCACCCTGTGCATGAAAATGATAATAAAGTCAGTCTAAGTCTAAGTTACTGGGAAACAAACAGCAGGAAAGAGGAAAACCTTCAAAATAAAATCATTTCTGGTTTTAATAAATAAAGCATCAGAAAGGTTTCAGTCGTTTATCCACAACAGAGACAGGAAGTGACTCCAGAGTAAAAATCACTCTGTGGTTGATCCTGAACACACGATAAACTCCCAACACTCTGGTCCTGGTCCCAGAACCAGAACCAGGACCAGGACAGTGAGGACAGAGATGTCTCTTGCCTGACTGTGCGGTTCTGACCCAGCTGGACCAGGCTGAACCGGGTCTTACCCGGACGGTGCTGAGGTCCATGGGGTGCTTGATGATGTCATGATAGTCGTGCAGCTCCAGCGCCTCGGCGTCCACCGGCTTGTAGAAGGGCCAGGCGTAGGCGGCGTGCTTCTTGGACAGCATCTCCTTCAAGATGGCGTCGCAGTGCTTCATCTGCTCCCCCAGCTTGCCGCCCTTCCTGGCGCCTGCCCCCGCCCCACCCAGCGCCGCCTCGCCCCCCGCCGCCTCCTCCACCGTCTCGCGGCGGGTCTTGGCGGGCCGGGCGGCGGCCTCTCGGCGGGAGGAGGCCAGCTTGGCCGGCTTGGCGTCCTGGGCGGACGGGGAGTCGGCGCGGCCGGCGGAGATGGCCGACGTGGTCGGGGTTGTGGTGTCCGCTTTCCTCTTCACACCCTTCTTCTGCTGGACACACACACACACACACATGAGCGCCAACGCTTGGAGCGCTGTTGATTCTGACTCGCATAAATGATTCATTGGATGTTTCCACCGTTGTTTCAGCCGCCATGTTTGCTTCTCTTTCACATTTTGGTTCACTTTTAAAACCTAAAGTTTGACTTCTTCATGTTTGACTCCAAGTCTGAACATTTTAGGAATAAATGGTGTTTTAATACAAGAATCTCCATTTCTTGGAGTTGCTGTTGGATTTGTATAGAAATGCATAAATGTTTTGACATAATAAAGAGTTTGCAGGGGTTAAACACAACCCACATATGGAGGCCTTAGTTCTTGACGCAGCTGTCGCAGGTTCGATACCTGGCCTGATGACCTTTGCCGCATGTCTTCCCCTTCTCTTATTACCCACTTTCCTGTCAATTAACTATCAAATAAAGGAAACTAGAGCCAATAAAACATCATGTCACTGCAGAATGTTTGATTACTGATTTACTCAGATACAGATTTGACTTTGGATCTTCAAAACCTCAGTCAGCTGGTTGTCAGATTCTATTCATATCAACATTTTTAAAATTTGTATTTTTATTAAACGTGTAATCATTAATACTTGGATGTGTTTTTATGTTTATTTCTTAACTTGTTGAAGGGTTGTGTTTTTGGGTGGAAGCTTTTCTGTTATTTAATTTCTCATCTGAATTTTAATTGTGCAAACTGAACTGACAGGAAGTCGTTTCAGGTGAAGCCGTTACCTTGACGACTGGTTGTGCAGAGGGCATCATGGCCGCCGGGGGCTGCGTGGCGGGTACAGGTGTGGGCGTGGTCGAGATGACAGGAGTCTGGGTGGGGGAGGGGGACGGGTACGAGGGAGGCGGGGAGGCGGAGGACTCGGCCTGCTGACTCACTGAGGGCGAGAGACAGAGAGAGAGAGAACAATTACAATTGTAAGACAATTACCACAACAGAAACGTACAAATAAAATATACATTTGTAAAAGTGGAAAAATACAGACTTTAGCTCTTACCTAAAAAACATTAATAATCCCTCAGCTAGGCCTGTCACGATAACGATTAATTGTCTCAAAAATTATTGCGATAAACAATAATATTGTTTGAAGATCTTTTTACACTGATTTAATGGAAATGACGTAATAATGCAGGTGATTTCCTGCCAAAGATAGATACACTTTATTTTCAAAAGAATATTTAACACTGGAGCTGATAAACTGTAGTGGAAAAATTACAATAAGGTTCCACCTGCTAGCTGTATTGCTACATGTTTATTCTAAGTTCCTGTATTTTCCCACCAAGTTAAACTATTTTGGTTACATGTACAAGGTTGGACGTTGTTTTCCCAGCTGCATGGGAACCAGTCTGCATGGGAACCAGTCTGCATGGGAACCAGTCTGCATGGGAACCAGTCTGTTTCCAGGCTTTGGATCCTTTATCCCTTGGTATAAAACTCATGTGTTTCTCTGCCTGGCAGCTTTTCATCCAGACCTGCTTCATCACTGATTGTCTCTGTATTCTGATCAATATATGAATAAACCTGACTGAGTGATTTCACCTGAACGGTGATTGGAAATGGGGTTTTTTCCACGACATAAACAAAATAAACAAAACAAACAAAAATAAAATGGATTCTCAGTCTCCATTAACAAAAAACTCACTTGAAAATAAAAACTAAACAACATAAAGCCAAAGTGGAAATAAATACTGCATTCAACCAAAAGAGTGCAGATTATGAAGTATGTATATTATGTTGCCCTTCAGTAATAATTAGATTTAAATAGAGAAGATGGGCACATCGACTACCTGATGCAATAGTTCACACTACATGATTTTTTGCTCCTATTTTTTGACAATCTTAAAACGTTGGTCTTTCTAAGATTGTGTGGTGTGTTACGGTAGATCGTCGTTGCTCTGATCTAAATCAGAGGTTTTCACCGACTGGGAGCTTTAACTCCACCTGTTGAATGTGACAGGTAGCCAATCAGAAAGCTCGGATTCTCCTCCATGTTTTCTGAGGGGAAATTACGGAGGGGAACCCCAAACAGCGAAGTCCAGCGGACATTGGAGATGATATGTGGAAACAACATTAATGTTTATTCAACATGCAAAGAATATAGAAATGACAAGAGGAGGAGTTGGAGCGAAATTGCTACTGCAGTTGATAAACCCGGTAACTTTTCAGCTGTTCTTCGTTAACGTGACGTAAATAGATTCTAATGATTTTCATTCAGTCAGGACTTTACTCTGACACTAGCCACAAGCATTGCAGGTAGATTGTAGTAAAGCATTGATTAATGCCTGGTTTTAAAATTAGTTCACTTTACTAGTAGCCATTATTTTGTGCCCATTGTTGGACACCACACAGCAGGACCGAACCCGATGGAACCGTTAAACCTAGGATTTCTGTCGGCTAATGTTTGGTCTGTCAGGTTTTAAAAATGGGCCGACAATCAGCCGACAGCTCTAAGATCGTGTAGTGTGCGCTGGGCTTTACACTAAGGAAATGAGGAAGGAGGGTCAGTGGAGAGCACCGGAGTTGAGCCTTTTTTCATTCAGTCTCATTAGCTGAAAGAGAAAAAGGTCGGAAGAGACGATAAAGCCGATAATTAAAATGAGGTTGATAGTTTTAATTTATCATACGATTAATTGATTTATCGTTTATCTCGACAGGCCTAGCATCAGCATTGTAATCTTTTCCCTCTGCTTCCATCATTCATTATTAATAAAACCATTCTGATTGTTTTCTACTGCAAGGAGCCAGGTGAACTACAGCTCAGCAAGAATTAGGTTTGAAATGTCTCTGTCACACACCCGACACCTCAGCAAGCTAAATGTGCAGTGCTAGCAGCGTTAGCTGTGCTAGCAGTCAGTTTCTCCCAGTAAACCTGCTCAGCCGGCAGTCGGAGCCGAGGCATCCGCCGTGATTTTATAATAAAAGATATTAAAGTGACAGAAAATGTAAAAATATTACTGGGTAATTATATGTTACTTTAACACATGGCCAGTGAAACAATATTTAAACCACAACTAGTCTTAAAAACAACAAATAAAAAAATTAATTAAGATGAATATCAATTATTTTCACTTCTGTTTAATCCAAATGAAGTCAGCGGCTCCATGAGGCCCCCAGGGGCCATAAATGATCATATTAACACAAACCACAGATACATAAATGTAACATTTATTTAATGAGGTTAGCAATGCTGCTGAATTTGATTTAATGGTTTCAGCATAAATAGATTAAAATATTTTAAATTGTTTAACATTTAAATGTAAGATTTTAAGGAGCTGTTTACTTTGTAAAAGTTCAAACAATATTCATAGTTAGATTGTTTTGTTACCATAGCAACAATCTGATGCTGTGAGTTTAATCTTTGACTTTGAGCTGTTTGTTCATAAATACAAATTAATAAACTGTAATTATAACTGATTGTTTTCAGGTTGGCCAGTTAATCTACTCTCTCTCTCCCAGATTAAATCCAACACAGAAGCTGTTAGCGGTGCTAATGTTTTTAGCAGCAAGAGGGGCCCCTAGGTCAGATTCTGCCCCAGGCCTCATGCAGCCTGGGACCGGCCCTGCAGGATGAGTTCAATCTGCTGCACTGAGATTTAATTTAATGCTAATGTGGCTTTAGTAGCAGAAACTGTTTTGGTTGCTCCAGTTTATGGACGAGTTTCTCAGATCTCTGGACTCATTAACTCTGACTGACTAAATGGACAAAACATCTGATATGGTTTGATGCATCGTAACCGGAAAAATATTACTAAAAAAATATATACAAACAGCGTGATGCGTGACTATGAGGCAAACGTGAAGCTCCTCACTGGCTGAACCTGCATGATGAGGTTAGCGCTGGTTAGTTAACCGCTAACGCGCCAACCAACCAGGACACAGACATGAACTGTACAGGGCAGACAGCGCCACACGCTGGGCAGCTGTTGAGACGGAAACGACCCACATAATTCGTTGTTCACAAATATAAATCATTCTCAGCGCTCCATCAACGTTTCACTGAAAGCCACTACAAGTGATTCCTGCGGTTCATGTAGAGCTGCGCAACCAGAGCTAACACAACCAGAGCTAACGCAACCAGAGCTAACCCAACGGGTTAGCTCTGGTGGGTTAGAAATTAATAATAAAAAATGCTTAATTTTTTTTAATTATTATTATTTTCTTAAAAATATAAACAAGCAACACTTAGCCTGGCAGGGGGGCTAGTAAAGCATGGCAGGCCGCCAGGCTGATAATACAATGCAGAGCTGGATGTTTCGGTCCAGCAGCATCACCACGTCCCCCTGTCTGACCTGTGGTGGCCGGTGGCTGCTTGCTCTTGTTCTTCACTTTGGGCGCCGGCGGAAGCAGGGCGACCTCCTCCTGGGGCATCTGAGCCACTTTCTGCAGGAAGATCTTCTCCAGGGCCTGAGCCATCAGGACGATGTCGTCTGTGGGCTGCAGAGACAAGCCAAGGGGTCAGCGTCCGGCCAGTAGGGGGCGCCTCTCCCTCCATCCGGCCAGCAGGGGGCGCCACTCCCTACCTTATTGTAGATGTAGCAGTTGGTGAACATGGTGTTGAAGTCCTGCATGGCCTCGCTGGCACTCCAGTAGTAGTTGTTCTCCAGACGCTTCTTGATGGTTCCCATGTCCATGGGGTTCTTGATCACCTTATGGTAGTCCTGCAGACAGAGAGGGTCAGTGGCGGCGTGTGGGGGTCGCAGGGCCGTCGTCACGGCAATGACCTACCCAGAGACACAGCTTGATGGCGTCCACTGGCTGGTAGAAAGGCCAGGCGAACTGATGCTTCCACAGAGTCTTTACCACAACGTTCTGCATGTACTGGAGCTGGTTGGTCTTCCTGATGGATGGATGAGAGAGAGGGGGATGAGAGACAGAGAGAGAGAGAGAGAGAGAGAGACAGAGATCAACCCCCTCCTACCTGCCAGGCTTGTTGGGGTTGGACACCTCAGGTGGGGGCGGGTTGGTGATGGGGGGGGGGCTGGCGGGCGCAGCCTCGGGGGCGTCCGACATGGTGGACGATGCAGCAATGCACCTTGGGACAGCAGCGTCTGGCCTGGAGGTGAGAAAACGCGGCTCACAGGTGTGTGTGTGTGTGTGTGTGTGTGTGTGTGCGAGGCGCTCAGATGTGTGTTCAGTTGAGGAGCTTCAGCTCAGAGGGCGCTCCAGAGACACTGAGTCCCATCACACGACCTGCAACACACACACACACACAGTTAGCCCCGCCTCCTGGTGACATCAGCAACACCTCCAGATCACAGAAAGTCTCTGTATGGCAAACCATTTGATCATAAAATCAGCTTCACAACTGACATTACTTTATGACATGCTGATGACTGAAGAGTTTCTAGTAAAAATTAGGACATTTCTATCAAGATGTACGGAAGCATCAGCATGTCTACAATGAACTTCAGATAAATGATTAAATTATGACTAGTCAAAGTAAAATTAGGACATTTTACTTTCTGTTCTGACTGGTCATAACTGTTCTTATCAGACCAAATTGGTACAAATTAACTTGCAGATATCTTGAAAGTAAATCATGACTCAGCAGAAGTTAGATTTCTAAAAGTGTAAGTTTGACTCTGGAATCTTTTTAAGATTTCTGTAAATGAATGACCACATCTGGGATATTTTTAATCTAGATACTTTTTCCTGCAGGTATCAGTCAGTGACATCACTGATACCTGGAATAATTCATCTGTCAGAACCTCTCAGGGTTACGCAGCAATTTGCAGATGTCTGCAGAAAGTTCTCCCATAATGCAGTGCTCTTCCTACACTCAGGTATCTTCTGAGTATTTAATGCAGGCAGCTGTTTGGGCAGCCCCAGGGGCCTTACGGACAATTTATCAATTCAGATATCGGAACTGTAGATTTGATCAGTTATTATAATCCGTCTGGATCATCCGGAGCCAGAGAGCATTTCTGTCAAAGCTCATTTTTACACAGACAACCTGGTCAGTGAACGCATCACAGAATGAGCAGCAGGCCGGACCGGACCTCAGAACCTGACCAGATCGGACCAAACACACCCACTGCTGCTGGAATACAGGAATCTGCGAGGACTGGGTCAGAACCAGAACCAGCAGCATTTCTAATTGAGCTGCTCAGGTTGGTTCTGATTGCACCTGCTGAGGTCAGAACCCGACTCGGTCAGAACCGGGCTTTTACTGTTCTGCTCATTTAAAATAAAGCTTCAGATTCAAACACTGGGTGTTTTCAGAACAGATGTGTTCAGATCAGAACCGCTTCTGGTTGCCACGGCAACACATGGATATAAAAACATGGGAACCCAGTTCTGATCTGATCGACCCAAATCTGGATCTGAAACCCATAGACACAACAGAACCATCCAGAGGTCACAGCTGGCCGGAAAGATCGGCCCGGTCCAACACTGGAGAACCGATGTGCCGTCAGATCGTCACGCGCTTAGCATGAACTGACGGTTGTATCTGTCAGACAATTATACGCCGTCATCACCATACGATCTTATTTCATCAGAAACATAGAATCATGACGTAGATCGTTACACGCTTTGCTATTAACAGCTGTGTGACATCCTGACTTAGTGGTTTAGTAGGTTAATGAGTTTTATACGGACGTGTGTCGTAATTGACTACAGCTTAAGCTAGACTCCGCTTTAAATACATTTTCAAACCACGACAATGCACCTTGCTCTGGTCCGGCCAATCAGGGGAGACGCCGGGTTCAGCGGCCCAATCAGGGGAGACGCCGGGTTCAGCGGCCCAATCAGGGGAGACGCCGGGTCCAGCGGCCCAATCAGGGGAGACGCCGGGTCCAGCGGCCCAATCAGGGGAGACGCCGGGTTCAGCGGCCCAATCAGGGGAGACTTGTCTCAGGTTTCTCAGAACCTCAGAAGGAGCCAAACACCCACAATCTGCTGCTGGAACTCTGGGAGCGTCACCATGTTTACTAGAAAGGTGAATAATTCAGGACAACCGGATCCGACCAGACCATCTGCTTATGGGTCAATCTTAAATCCAGATGAACAGCTCTGTCCATCCACAGGAGGTTCTGGTAGAACCAAACCCTGTTTATGCGTGGTTTGGTTTGACTTAGCAGAGGAACCCCTCTGATGTTCAGAACCAGAACCAACGGCCCATTTGTCCCAAAACACTCAATCCTTTCCTCCACTCAGAACCATGGTTCAGGATCATGTTCTAATGTGGAAGTTCTGATCCAAACCCAAACCGCTCCACACTCTCTCAGACCTGGAAACTAAAGACGCATCTAGTTTATCAGAACCACTCACTTATCAGAACCATTTATTCTCTCCCACATCTTCCACTTACAAACAGAATCATTCAGAACCAGAACCGATTGAACTAGAAGCTCAATCAGGACATCTTAATGCAAAAAAAAACTGAAACCCGCCTGCCAGGTACCGACACAAACCAGTATACCAGATCTCCAGGTACCGACAGAGAGTCCAACCGGACCTTCAGGTACCGGCAGAGAGTCCAGCTGTATCTCCAGGTACCGATCCAAACCAGCATACCAGACCTCCAGTACCGACCCAGGCTGTTCCCGGGAGTCCAGCTGCCTGCACGCTTCTGCCGTTATCCCGCTAATGGTAGCTAACAGCTAGCGCCCTCTACACCGCAGACACCCAAGCAAACAGCGGCTCCACCCGCTCCTCTTCCCTCAGCCGTGCAGGTGTTCTGCTAACTGCAGCCCATGATGTTGCAATGGGTGTCGCAGGGTCTCGGTTCTGCTTGTTCTTTGGACCGAAACATCCTCCTACCGAGCCAGAAAAGATGGCGGGCAAGCCTCAGCTAATGGCTTGCTGCTAGCAGACCGAGCGCTGCTCCTTACCGGAGAGCTGTAGGCAGACCCATGGGGCGGTGGACGGACTAGGACTGTGTATGTTAACAACCACGTGGACTTTTTATGGGTTAAGAGAGTCTTTGTCACCGGGCCTTTTGGGTCAGAACTCGAATCTTTGCGGATGTTCCCGCTCCGTGCCGCTAGTCTCTTAGCATGCTAGCTTATTAGCCGTTAGCTGAGCTTTGTCTGAAGGCGCCGAGCGGCCAGCAGCCTTCGACACCACGGCCCGTACCATCCGCACCTTCCGCCCTTTAACCCCGGCACCAGAACCCTCACAGCCGTGTTTACTTTGTATTTTCGGCGCTCCGGTGGTCCAGCGGCGGATCCAGAAGCTCCTCTGCTGGATTTTTATTTAACAGCCAAGTAGCATAATAGATGAGTTATCAGCTGTCCACACTGTGCGCATGCGCTGTGCAAAACTGCATCATGCGTGTTGTTGTGAATTAATTGGCCAGGGGCATGGAGGAGACACTGTGATTGGCTGTGAAGTTTTAATTACGTATGATTTGTTGCTATGCTTTTGATTGGTCAGTAATTTGCCTGAAGTGCTGTGGTTAGCTGCTAGTATAGCTGGGCTGCCGTGATTGGCTGGCTAATGTTTCTGGTTTTAGAGAGGCGCTGTGAACCAAACTACATTTCCCAGCATGCAGCATCGGATAGCCTGGGATTCTCCACTGCAGAGATCAGATTCATTTATTCGATCCTAGTTTGTTTTGAACACATCAAATAAAATAATAGCTCTTTAATGAATACACTAGAATTCATAAGAAGAAATAGATGCATTTCCTAAATAAAACAGTTATTATTCACATATTTTGTCTAATTATTACAACTCAAACCGTTGTAGTAATAAACTGTTATTTATTATTATATATTTAGGATTCATTTAATAATTATGTTTAGTGCTTTTCACTTATTTACTGTCAATTATGATGTACAACCATGACAATCTCAAAGCTCAAATAATACCTGAACTTTGACCCCAAATCTCATAGGAGCTGAAGAGAATTTAAAGAGGAGCAGCAAAACCCAAGGAGGTGAATTAGCAGAGCTAGCTAACAGCTGATGGTTTCATCCCGGACATGTTGCCGTGGAAAATCATTTCAGCTGCTTGGAAGTTGAGCTGTTAGCATGACGGATACGAACAATCTACAGTCAGAAGCTTCTTCAGGTTTGTTGCAACGCTGACTGTTGCTGAAGATCCTTCCTGTCCACAGCATCACCATCCACACCGACTCATTGAAGGTTCCTGGTGGATGAAGGTTCTGACCGGGTTCTGATGAAGAGGTTTCCCGCTCTCCACCAACCATCGTTACTCCAGAACCCAGAGGGACACGGCTGAATAACGAGTCACACACGAGTTTCTCAGGTCGACTCAAAGAAACCTGAGCATCAACAAGCTTTATTATCATCATCAGAGAGTATAGTCATCATCATCTTCATCAGTCCTGTTGCTATGGGCCTGTGTGCTGGACTGCAGAAGGCTGTCGACATGCAGCAGAGCCAAGCAGACGGACAGGTGGACAGACAGGAGCAGAGGTAGGCAGGTGGGCAGGAAGTGAGGTAGAGGGAGAGACAGGTGGGCAGGAAGTGAGGTAGAGGGAGAGACAGGTGGGCAGGAAGTGAGGTAGAGGGAGATGGTTTGAAGGACAAATAAAAGATCAGAGGTAGACAGACAGAGTCAAGGTTGAAAAGTGGAACAAGTGAATAAATATGTGACCAAACAGGAAGAACCCAGGTGGAGACAGACGGGTGGAGACAGACAGGTGGAGACAGACGGGTGGAGACAGACAGGTGGAGACAGACGGGTGGAGACAGACAGGTGGAGACAGACGGGTGGAGACAGACAGGTGAACAGGGAGGTAGACGGAGAGGTGGAGCCAGGTAGCTATTGTTTTATTTACAGACAGGTAGGCAGATGCATTAGGATGCTTATTGGCTGTCTTCCGTAGGCCCCTCCCCCCTCATATCTGTGTCAGCCAATCCCCTGTGAGGGGGGGCGGGCTCTGCAGGCTGAGGGGAGGGGTGTGAGGAGGAGGAAAAGGAGGACAGGGAGGAGGACAGGGAGAGGGGCAGGTTTGGGGGCTGTTCAGTCTGTTGCCTTTCCTCCCTATCTGCCTCCCCCCCCATCAGCCCCTCCTCCTCCTCCTCCGGCCCCCCCTCTCCTCCACGGGAGCCGGCGAACTGCAGGTGAGGAAGGTGGGCCTCCTTCTCCTTCTCCCCTGCCGCCTCTCTCTCACGGCGCTCCGTGTAGACCGGCGCCTCCAGGCTGAGGTAGGAGGCGCTGAGCTGCCGCAAGTCCAGCTCGAAGGGGCTGCCACCGGGCCGCTCTCCTCCTGCTCCTCCTGCTCCTCCTGCTCCTCCTCTCTTCCCCTTACGTGGATGGGATGATGCAGAGGAGGGCAAGCCATCAGGGAGGAGCGACTGGATCTTTGGGAGCCAGCGCTTACGAACTCTGCGGGCGTTTGTGCACATGTCAGCGGCAATGACGTTCATCTCACTTTCCTTGAAGTTGGGAGCAAAGTTCTGACAGTACACTGAGGAAGAGGAGGAGGGAGAGGATGAAGAGGAGGGAGAGGAGCTTCAGTGTGTGATGAAGGCAGATCATCAGTTTGTTGCCGACATTCTTACGTTTGACCGTGTTCAACACTCGGTTGTCCAGAGGTTTCCGACTCGGATCGTTGGTGGACGAGCGAATCCCTGTTCCACAGCTATTGGCCAGGGTGTTTCTATGGAGACCAAAATAAGCCAATCAGAGGGAGTTTATGTGAGAATAAGATGGCGTCTAATGGATCTGCAGGAATATTAAAACACAAAGACAAAATTTCTCTGAGAAACAGAAACAACAAAGATGAGACAAAACCCTCATGAACTGGTCCTGGTCCCAGTTCTAGGTCTGGGTCTGGTTCTGGTCCTGGTCCTTTTTCTGGTTCTGGTTCTGGTCCTGGTCCTGGTCCTGGTTCTGGTTCTAGGTCTGGTCCTGGTTCTGGTCCTGGTCCTGGTTCTGGTCCCGGTTCTGGTTCTGGTTCTGGTCCTGGTCCTGGTTCTGGTTCTGTTCTTACCTGTCGAAGAAAGTGGCCAACAGCCTCCGTAGCAGCACCTTGTGTTTGACTCCGGCACAAAGGTGGCAGTTCATCAGCTGACCTCTGGTCATGAACACACCTGAACCTGAAGGTACCAGAAGATGTCGACGAGTCACATGACGCGCTGTCTTCCTTATGATGCTGTTACCACGACAACGCACCTGCCACCAGCTCCACCTTCTCTCCAGGATCTCCCTCGGCGTAGAGCGACGGATGGCACCGGTAGCCGATTTGGCTGATCAGGCTGGCGGGCAGCGCCATGTTGTCCCGGCCAACCAGAACGCAGGGCCGGCGCTCGTTAGCCAATGGGAGGGGCAGCAGCTCCAGCTTTTCTTGAACTAGACCGTTAAAGTCAGGAGGAGAGGAAACAGAAGACACCTAAATATTTACCAAGAACCCTAAAGGTCCAGGGCCCCGAGTCTACGGCTCTAAAGGTCCGGGGCCCCTGGAGTCTCTTCTAGATGGCCCCGTCACCTGATCAGCTGGTCTTGAAAGACAGCAGAGACACAAAATATCCAAACGTGACCAAAGAACCAGACGACCCAGCTGGTTCCGGACCCAGTGGTGCCAGCTGGTTCCGGACCCAGTGGTGCCAGCTGGTTCCGGACCGGGCCCATGAACTCACTGTAGGGGTTTCCAGTGTGACTATAGATGTGCTGGTACAGCCCCGGATGAACTGCGTTGCCATAGTAATCCTCCTCCAGCTCCTCCTCAGTCGGCGGTTGGGAGGGAGGCGAGTCCGCGGGGACGCTGGACCCTCCTGGACTGGAGCGCCCGGCGCCGGCCAGCAGGTAGGACTGCAGCCCCGGAACCAGACCGCCTCCTGCGCTCAGGTAGCACAGAGCGCCGCTCCTGGAGGACTGCAGCTCCACGTCCGCTCTGACGGAGACACAGCGACATGGTGAGTACTGATGCTAAAGAGCTAACTGCACTAAAACACCAATCATAAAATGTAGCTCTGCTGGTGCTCAGCATTAAGTGGACGCTAACGCTAGAGAAGCGCACCAACGCTAACGCTAGAGAAGCGCACCAACCTAGCATTAAGTGGACGCTAACGCTAGAGAAGCGCACCAACCTAGCATTAAGTGGACGCTAACGCTAGAGAAGCGCACCAACGCTAACGCTAGAGAAGCGCACCAACCTAGCATTTAGTGGACGCTAACGCTAGAGAAGCGCACCAACGCTAACGCTAGAGAAGCGCACCAACCTAGCATTAAGTGGACGCTAATGCTAGAGAAGCGCACCAACCTAGCATTAAGTGGACGCTAACGCTAGAGAAGCGCACCAACGCTAACGCTAGAGAAGCGCACCAACCTAGCATTAAGTGGATGCTAACGCTAGAGAAGCGCACCAACGCTAACGCTAGAGAAGCGCACCAACCTAGCATTTAGTGAACGCTAACGCTAGAGAAGCGCACCTACGCTAACGCTAGAGAAGCGCACCAACCTAGCATTTAGTGGACGCTAACGCTAAAATGCGCCATCTTCAACCAGGAGTCATTAGCACAGCACGTCAGAACATGGAATCTGGTTTTGATGGGGTCAGATTTGTTCTTACTGGAAGAATATGATGAGCTCTTTTCATTAGAAATATTGAAAATTACTTCAAAGTGCAGTTTAAATAGAATGGAAAAATTAGTGACAGAAATTAAACCAAGTTTGAAAGCTAAAGCCAATTAGATCAACTGAAATGTTGGATTCACTTCTTCGTCCTTCAAACCGAAAAATAAACTATTTTGTTCTTGGTTATGTTTGCACATATTCTCCTGTCCTACTGATTGATTGTTTTCTTGAAATAAATCAAATTAATTATTTCTGCCCTGAGACACAAAATTAATTTTGACATTTTGATGTTCTGTAATGACGTTAGATATTCTACTTATTATTGGTATGTATTTATATCAGCATCCGGCTGATTCTTCATATCTCTTTAATCACCTGGGGATTACAGGTGGAAATTAGCACCAGAGCTACCGGACCGGTAGAACTTTGCATCTTTCCTTTCAGCTTCATGTATTTTGTACTTTGTCCCCATTTTAAAGAAATAAATCGTAAATATTTATGGTTATTTCTTCTTCTCTAATGTCATTTTTATTTTTTTACAGTATGTTTCTTGTTTTAAATAAAGTTATTGGAAAACAAGAGATAATGAGATGAGGAAATAAAACTGCTGAGTAAACAAAACTTCAAAATAAAAGCATGAATGTAAACGTCTCACTACAGTGTCAATAAGCAAAACTTCAACACAGATATTGAACTTCATTACAAAGTTTACAAAACAAGTAAATTAGTTCTTTGAAATGTATCTGGACAAATTCATCGTCATTCATTTTTGTTGCTATATTTTGTCTTCCTGCTTCAGTCTTTGGGTTTTTATCTTTCTTGCCAGGCAGTGGTGGGCACACCTGCATTAATGCGCTAATAGCAAAGCTAACTTTTTGTTTAGTCCTTTTTGCTAACTTTGAAAACATTTATTGCACTATCTTTAGCAAAAAGGACTAAACAAAAAGTTAGTTTTGCTATTAGCGCGTTAATGCAGGTGTGCCCACCACTGCCTGACAAGAAAGATAAAAACCCAAAGACTGAAGCAGGAAGACAAAATATAGCAACAAAAATGAGCTCAGAAATCTTCAACTAATGATCAAGTCAATCCGGTTCGGGCCGGTCCGGTTTGGTACTGCATCTGTGTACATTAAAAAGCAGCCCATAAACCGTACAGCACTATTGCTGGGCCCACTTTGTTAGGTCCATATGGGACAAAGGTCTGCTGGCGTCACGGCGCAGTCCAATGATTGGAGGACAGAAAGCGAGGCGTACGCGTCCGACGCCATGTTGGCGGTCTGAGATTAACTGAGAAGGACCTGGCTGCAGCAAACAGGAAGGGCGGGACGGACCTCTGTCAGTCTCAGACCTTATTTGGAAATGGGACCATTGCACTCCAGAAGTGAAGGGGGCGCTATTTCCTATATTATTTTTAATATAGGAAATATTTTCTTTTTATTTTCTTTTGAAATCTGTGATATATCTTCACTCAGCATGTTTTTGAACTTCTCTCTTTTATTTAATTCTGAAGCTTTCTGTGAACTTCTAAATCTGCTCCTTAGTCGCATCTTTTCAATCCTGATACTGCCTCTAGTGGCGTGGGGTGGTAACACAACTAATATAATTACATTACTAAATCAGAATACCACAACGTCTTTATTATTTATTAATTTTTCATTTCCTTTAGGAAGTAGAGCTAATTAAATGAGATAAACAAAACCTGAAAGTGATTCCAGTTTCACTTGATGACCAACCTGTTGAAACTGTGGTAAATATTAAATATCTCGGGTCGTTCCTGGACAGTCAGCTCAACCTTGCTGAAAACTCTGGCTATATTTTTAAGAAATGTTTTCAGAGACACTATCTATTAAGGAGTCCCAGTGATCTTGGGGTTACCCAACTAGAGTTTGTGTAGAAGACAATGTTGAGAGTTTTAACTTTTCATCTCATTGGCTGGTTTGGTCACATGAGCTGCATAATAACAAAGTTTTTAAAATACTTTCAATGGCAGGTAAAACGACTTTGTCTCAATTGTTTTGCTGAAAGAACATGAAAAATGGCTGGAATATTTTAGTAGATAGTATCCACCTTCCTTTTTCATCAGATTGAACCTCTGAGCTCATGAAGGCGTTACTGTTTCCCTCTGGTAAATATATAGAACATCTATTAGAAGTAATTTATTAAAAGTGCAATAATTATTCTTAACCAAATAAATGATAACATTTACCTGTAGCATGCTAAGTATTTTACTCTATAAAAAGTAAAGAATGTTGATATTGTGATTCTATGAATGGTTTTTAATGTTTTAGAGTCGAAGGAAAATGTCCACCTTGATAGATTAAATAGTTTCATCTTAGTTTTTCCTATACATAAGACTCTACCAACAAAAAATGTCTTACAATAACATATATGGCACCACATAAGCAAAAATGGAAATTTTTGTTTGTATCTGTTTAACAACCCTGGTTGTAACAACCTGATTTGTTATTCTTCTGTGTATCTAATTAATTTGTTCATTATTGCAAATAGTATTTTTTTCATAGTTGGTCATGTTGTTTTTCATGTCTCCTTATTTAATGTGTTCCTCCTATAATTGATGGAGATATATAGATATTATTTATAATATATAAAGGTCTTTTCTATGTCATTTTAATTAGCTCTACATCCTTAAAAATGTAAAAAATATGGTGTTTTATAATTTATCTTTTACAGTGCCAGTAATACCAGAATTAATAATAAATAATAAAGACGTTGTGCTATTCTGATTTAGTAATGTAATTATATTAGTTGTGTTACCACCCCACGCCACTAGAGGCAGTATCAGGCCCGAATAGATGCGACTAAGGAGCAGATTTAGAAGTTCACAGAAAGCTCCAGAATTTGTTAAAAACTGTGAGCTGAGCTGAAGTAAATAAAAGAGAGAAGCTGAAAAACACTTCTCACCTGGCCTCCTCTGCTCCTCCGCTCTCCTCGGCCGGAGGCGTGTCGGATCTCTCCTGCTTGATCCTGCTGACAGCCAGCAGCAGCTCCTCCGGGCTCAGAGACGGCTGGTCAGGACTGACCTCCTGCAGCTGGGGGACGCTGTGCTGCTGCTGCGCCACGGGGGCATCAACCCCCCCCAGCTCGTCTGCTGAAGTCGTCTGTTTTATATTAATACATAAAGGGAGGAAGTGAGACGATGACGATGCTCAACAATCTGCCTCAGAGCTGGTACTGCAGTTACACCAACATCCACCAGAGGGAGCTGTCTGCCATGGAGTAATAAGAAAATGTTTCCAATCATATGTGAACAGCAGATTCACCCAGCAGATGGCAGCAGGGTCAACAGACCAGAGTTACCAAAGGTCACATGACCTGATTTAACTTTCATGTAAAATAATTCAAAACCGTCTGGAAGGAAGTCCAGCAGGTTTGGTCCAAACCGGGTCATCCACAAAAGCAGGATCCAGACACCGCAGCAGATCTAAAACCAACCGGCTTAGTCAAAGTCCAGGCCTCAGCATGTAACGCTATGGTGGGATCTCCAGGCTAAACTTCCTCCACAACAATGTGGGAGTTACTGCTGCTCAAAGTGGGTGCACAAACTTATGGGGTGTACATAGTTTTTAAGTGTTAAATAAATAAATGACGTAATGTTGATGTGATGCAGTTCCCGGTGTTCACCTGAGAGTCGCAGCACAGAGGAGAGGATGAGGAGGATGCCTTCATCATCATCAGCTCCATGCCTCGCTCCACGATGTTCTGGATCTGCAGGTAGCCGGCGGTGTACATGAGCACCAGCTGCTCGCTGGCGGCCATGCTGAGCCGTCCGGTGTAGCAGAACGACAGGATCTGCTGGAAACACGCCGGCGTCACCGACGACGGAAGCTCAAAGACGGCCTGGGAGGAGGACGGCGAGGAAGAGGAAGAGGAGGGGTCGGCCACAGAGCTGAAGAGGTCTCTGAAGTAGAGCGAGGAGGCCGCCAGGACGGCCCGGTGCGCCTTGAAGGCCTGTCCCTGGACCAGGATGGAGACGTCGCAGTAGTGGCCCAGCAGCCGCTGTTCGTTCAGGCTGCCCAACACGCTGCTGCCGAAGTCTGGGATCTCCACCTGCAGCAGCCCCTCCGCCATGATGGATGCCGCGCTCTGCAGGACAGGAAACTGGAGCAGGGGTCAACACCGGGTGTGGTTAAGTGTCAGAAATGCTGCATAAGAGTCCTGACAAAGGTTTCAGATCCATGAGGTCAGAGCCCAGGGAGGTTCCGGAGGTTGAGGAGCCGGCAGCAGGTCTGGTGGGATGCAGGAGGATCCTATGAAGAACTGTGAACAAGCTGAAAGACAGAAGAAGAAGAAGAGAACTAGTCATCACATTTCCTTCCTTCACCAGTGAATAAATGAAACCAGCAGACTCTGCCGTCAGGCACTAAAAGTTACAATAAAACACTTTAAATACATGGAGCCACCATAATCATTTCTGATGTTCCTGGTATATTGATGATTCATCATGGACGATGGGAAACCTGATCCTCTAGCTCCTCAGGAGCCTCTGGCCTCCAGGTCCACCTCCTAATGCCTGGTTCACACGGCGAGACCTTAAACACCTGAGAGACCCCCCACCTGGAGATAAAAGCTCTCACCTACAACAAGTTTGGTTGTACAGTGTGTTATGGAGCCACACTGCCAGAGCAACACATTAACCCATTTCACTCACCAGCATCCAGATATCAGACAGGAAATCTCTCACAACCTCTTGAGACCATCGTGAGCTCAGAGTAAACAAACATGGCCGATTATTGGGAAGAAGCAATTGCTTCTTCCCAATAATTGGTGAACTATGGTAAACAGAGACAAAATAAAAAGTCGTCTCCGAGATCCACCAGACTTCCTGGTATGCCATGGTTGTTGTTTTGTTTTCTGCGTGTTGGATTCCCCACAGTGTTTCTGTTGCTTTCTGATTGGCCACATGTCACATTCATCAGGCTAAGACAAGCCAACATGTTGACTATCCTTGATTTTAGATGGGTGCGGTCCGAGGTCCTTCCTAGCAGACCAGAACACTCTGAACACATGACAGGAAGACCTCCTGAGATTATCTCTGGAGTTATCACGGTAATTAGAGTATGTTTAAGATCATCGGAAGGGAAAAATCGGACAAAAATCATAGAACCCTTGCTGTGCGGCCCAGGCATCAACTCAACACATGGTTTCTGGTGATCCCATCTTATGTGTTCTACAAACATCTAGGGTTGTCTGAACTGGATCTCTGGTTCTTCAGGACTGACATTGTAGACGCTGTTCTCCCAGTTCTGGAATCACCTCACCAAACTGGGACCACTGGGAAATTTCTCCAACTCCTCAGCTTTAGGATTTGATGTCTCAAACATCTTGGGATCAGAATGTCTCTGACTTCTCCCTTCTTCTACATCGCCTCAGTGTCCGTTGGGTTTGTTAGCCTTCTGTCAGGGTCTGGAAGGCTAACTGGACATTAGCTTTGTCCTTCTCCATCTCTGTGGTGTCTCCACTCTGACCAGGGCACCTCCTGTAGACCACCTGGTTGAGGCGTTCCTTGTAGGCAGCACCTGGCATCCAGCTGGTAGGTGTCGGACTGTTTCAAGGGCGTCTTTGCTCTGCACCCTCTGGTATGGTAGAACCTGGCCTCTGTTCCTCTCTCTTCTTCTGCTGCTCTATTCATCTGTGCTTCTCTTCCTCTTACTGGGTATTAGTCATTTCCTATATCTGTTGTTGATCTATGCCGTCCAAAGACTCATCCTTCCACAATGTTTCTCCAAGTCAGGGTTGCTAATGCCTAGTTCACATGAGATCTTTATGCTGATTTTTGTCATGACTTTCCCTTCCAGCAATCTTAAGGACAATTATTGTGATGGTTCTAAAGATAGACCTAGGGGGAAAAACTGCCATGGTACACCAGAGCATCCGGTAGATGTTGGAGACGTCTTTCTGTTTTTTTCTCTGTTGAATATAGTTTACATATTATTGTAATTGCTTCTCTCTGATCAGCCATGTTTGCTTACTTTGAACTCACATTTGGTCTCTGCAGGATTTGTGAAATTTCCCTTCTGAAATCGGTTTTGCTGTATGACCAAACCTACAGCTAACATGTTTAACTGTCATGTATCCGGGAGTTTCTAAGGTTTGTAAAAATTGGCAACAATTTTAAAATTTTGCTGTGTGAAGCAGGTGATTGAGAGTCAGGTAGCAGGTTCCTTCTTAGTTGATCTTTAAATAAACTCCTCAGCTGGGAGATCTGAGGGGATCTGAATGACTACAGAAACAGCTCAAGTTTTATGCTCACTGATCCACCGAATCAGAATCCACAGCAAGGATTCAGTTCCTCTGGTATCCAAGAGAGGACCTGAAGTGATTGAACCTCCACAGCAGACCTTTTAGACAGCTACAAGAACCCTGGGATCCCCAAGGAAACTCCAACCTTGATGGGCCACAAGGTAGTCTGCCTCTGGTGAGAAAAACAAGGGAATGGCCAGTACCACACCTTACCAGCCATCAGGTACCCTGCTGGCAGAATAGCTGCAAGCCACTGGTATCAAAACTGGAAAGCACCATGCAACAGCTGTAGCATGCCAGTCCAACATCCTGACAGTATGCCAAGAGTAAGGAGGGAGGTCAAAACACCAGAAATCCTGGAGTACAGCAGGAAGTGCAGGAGAAGGACCAGGAGGTACCCTCATAGAGAAACAAAGAAACAAGCTGCATGACACAGAGGCGCTGATATCAAGAAGTTCTACCAGAAACCAGGCTGGTCTGAAATGAAGGACAATGCAGAAGCACTGGTCATTGCAGCAGCAGGACAGGTAGAGGCCAGGTTCTACCAGAAGAGACAGAAACCAGAGGCTGCTACGCAAAGACACCCTGAAACAGCCCAACACCTACCAGCTGGGTGCCAGGTGCTGCCTGTAGGGAGCCCTCAGCCAGGTGGATTATGGCGACACCTCCTGGATAACGCTAAGGTCCTCTGGGACTGCCAGACCCATAAACAGATTATGTCCAACCAGCTGGACCTAATAGTGATGGACATTGTGAGAACATCAGGAAGGAGGAGGAATTGGTTGGTTCAGAGGGACCCTGAATCCGGACACTCCCAGGTCCAGACATACTTCTGAATGTACTTCAGTCATGAGTGCTGAAATACCAACTTTACAGCGATTTTAATCTAAATCTGCTCCAGGAGTTCTGTCTAGTTCTGTCTCAGAAAGTTGGACTTTAACCAACCAAGACACCAACGACCCCAGCAGAAAAGTCTTGTGGATGCCAGAGGGACGTTCCCGGTTGGCTGGGCGGTCCTCCCTTACTTCAGTCCAGACTGAGCAGACCTCACTCAGGCTCCCCGCGGATCCAAGCCGGACTCACCTGGTCCTGCAGAGTTCTGGTCAACGTTCTGGTAGTCCAGCAGACGGATGAGGACGTAGAGATAGACGGGTGGCAGGGAGACAGCAGTGTAAACACAGAGACAGGGTGACAAAGAGACAGATGAGTTAAAAGACAACTCATCCATCCCAGAGACAAGCAGACTGCTCCTTCCTCACCTCCTTCTGCTCCCCTTCCTCCTCTCCGTCTCCATGCAGCAGGCAGGACGGCTGGCAGGCTGGGAGAGGTTTTCTTCTTCTCCTCCGCTCAGTCAATGCATCGTCTGGTGTGTCACAGGAGGGGAGGAAGAGGAGGGGGGAGGCAGGGATACAGCAGACAGCCGAGGAGGAAGAGGAGGAGGAGGAGTCATCTGAGGACAAGCAGGGAGCTAATGCGGCTAACTGCCCTGCAGAGGCTGAGAGACATCGCAGCTCGCCGCTGCAGAGACCCAAACACTGCAAGGTTGACAATCAACCAGAAACACATGCTGAACACACACACACACAACACATGTCGTCTCACAGAGATCAGCGCACGTGTGTGCGTGTCTCAGTGTGTGTGTGGGTGTGTGTGAGTGTGGCATGACTTGGCCAAATGCACAGCGCTGCATTGCAGTGCCGAGGCTGAGTTGGCATGCCGAGTACATAGCGTGCATACTGCGCCTGTGTGCCAGCCACACACACACACACACACACACACACACCTCAGTTTCTAACACGAGACATCCTGTCTGAGGGTCTGAATCTAAACGTCTCAGGAGACGGACAGTAGAGGCTTAATGAGGACTCTTACTGTGTGTGTGTGTGTGTGTTGCTCTATAGCTTCCTGCTGACGACATTGTTTCACATGAGGACATTTCAGTTTCGGGACGAAAAGCCTTTGGACCAGAACCAGATCAGAGGTCCAGATCGACCCAAACGGTTCCCAGAAAGACACTTAAACTGCAGCTGGGATG
The DNA here is from genome assembly GCF_001444195.1 of Xiphophorus couchianus. Classification (NCBI taxonomy): domain Eukaryota; kingdom Metazoa; phylum Chordata; class Actinopteri; order Cyprinodontiformes; family Poeciliidae; genus Xiphophorus; species Xiphophorus couchianus. The sequence goes on from NC_040232.1 coordinate 161,721, forward strand.
TGCTGGTCCAGAACCCAGAACTGGACCGGTTCAGGTTCTAGGGGGAGTCACATGGTGCGGTTCTGAGGGAACAGAATAATCTGTTGCTTCACCAGATTGTGGTTCAGACCCGGTGGAAGCATCTGCACCGGCTGCTGTGTTCCTGAGGCCGAGGTCGCTGTCAGGAGGTTCTGGTTCTCACCCAAAGTCAGAGTCAGCTGCATGGGCCCCACTGGGACAGGATGGGTCCCACTGGGTCAAAATGGGCCCCACTGGGGCCAGAGGGCTCTTCTTTGACCAGTCTGACCAGATTCTTGATCTACAGTTCAGAGGATAAGAGAGAATCCAGAAAATTAAGCAGACAGGGCAGAGAGGGAGGAAGGAGAGATGGAAACATGGATTAACATGAATCCAACATGGCCGCCTTTATCCAGAGCAGGAAGAGAAAAAATTTGTCTTGAAAACACATCAACATCAACCCAGCATCTAACAAACTGATGTAATAAGGTATTTCAGTCAGAAATGATCCCATCCAGAAAGCAAAAATCTCTTCATTATGTTATAACCAGAAGTGGGACTGAATTAAAATGTTTATCGTATTTTATCAACAAAATTAACATTTTCAATTCCAAGCCCCTCTTTGCTGCTAAATTACTGAATAAACCGAGATATTTATAGTTTTTAATCTGTTCTTCAGGAGCAGATAGAAGTGTTTTTCTATCCGTTCATCTTTCCAGAGATTCTCTGATCATTCATGGAGCTTCTTTAGAAATGTGGATTGCGGACATTGACGTTAGCTGCTACATGTTTAGCATTGAAATGCTATTTTAGGTTAGCAAAGTTTCACTGATAGCATAACTCCTTTTAGCACAACTTTTTTTTTCTCCGAAGAGTTTTTGCGGCGCTAGCGGCTCGTATTTTTTCCACAGTAGGCAGACAGGAAGGAGGGTGAGGAGAGGGAGGAAGACATGCGGTAAAGGTCGTCGGGACCGGGAGTCGAACCCGCGACGTCCACATCGAGGACTAAGGCCTCCAAACGTGGGGCGTGCTAACCCGCTGCGGCACCACAGCACACCCCCTTTAGCACAACTTTAACACAATAGTGTTTTCCAATTGGATTGTTCAGAAGCAGAAATTTACTGGGAGAAGCTGCTTCATTGTTGCCATTAGCGGATGTACAGTCATGGCCAAATGTATGATTCATTTGAATCATTGAGAATGATTCAAATGTTAATATTTACAAAGTCTACTTCTTCAGTTTTTATAACGGCAATTTGCATATACTCCAGAATGTTATAAAGAGTGATCAGCGTAACAGCAATTAATTGCAAAGTCAATATTTGCCTAGAAAATGAACTTTATCCCCCAAAACACATTTCAACTTCATTGCAGCCCTGCCTTAAAAGGACCAGCTAACCTTGTTTCAGTGATTGATCCATTAACACAGGTGTGGGTGGTGATGAGGACAGGGCTGGAGATCAATCTGTCATGATTAAGTAAGAATGACACCACTGGACACTTTAAAAAGAGGTTGGTGCTTGGCATCATTGTTTCTCTTCTGTGAACCATGGTTATCTTGAAAGAAACACATGCAGTCATCATTGCACTGCACAAAAATGGCCTAACAGGAAAGAGAATCCCAGCTAGAAAGATTGCACCTCAGTCAACAATCTATCGCATCATCAAGAACTTCAAGGAGAGAGGTTCCATTGTTGCCAAAAAGGCTCCAGGGCGCCCAAGAAAGACCAGCAAGCGCCAGGACCGTCTCTTAAAAGTGTTTCAGCTGCGGGATCGGGCTACCAGCAGTGCAGAGCTTGCTCAGGAATGGCAGCAGGCAGGTGTGAGTGCATCTGCACGCACTGAGGCGGAGACTCTTGGAGCAAGGCCTGGTCTCAAGGAGGGCAGCAAAGAAGCCACTTCTCTCCAGGAAAAACATCAGGGACAGACTGATATTCTGCAAAAGGTACAGGGAGTAGACTGCTGAGGACTGGGGTAAAGTCATTTTCTCTGATGAATCCCCTTTCCGATTGTTTGGGACATCTGGAAAACGGCTTGTTCGGAGAAGACAAGGTGAGCGCTACCACCAGTCTTGTCTCATGCCAACTGTAAAGCATCCTGAAACCATTCATGTGTGGGGTTGCTTCTCAGCCAAGGGAGTCGGCTCTCTCACAGTCTTACCTAAAAACACAGCCATGAATAAAGAATGGTACCAGAATGTCCTCCGAGAGCAACTTCTCCCAACCGTCCAAGAGCAGTTTGGTGATGAACAATGCCTTTTCCAGCATGATGGAGCACCTTGCCATAAAGCAAAGGTGATATCTAACTGGCTCAGGGAACAAAACATAGAGATTTTGGGTCCATGGCCTGGAAACTCCCCTGATCTTAATCCCATTGAAAACTTGTGGTCAATCATCAAGAGACGGGTGGACAAACGAAAACCTAGGAATTCTGACAAAATGCAAGCATTGATTGTGCAAGAATGGACTGCTATCAGTCAGGATTTGGTCCAGAAATTGATTGCGAGAATGCCAGGGAGAATTGCAGAGGTCCTGAAGAAGAGGGGTCAACACTGCAAATATTGACTTGCTGCATTAACTCATTCTAACTGTCATTAAAAGCTTTTGTTACTCATAATATGATTGCAATTGTATTTCTGTATGTGATGACAACATCTGACATACACACATGAAAACCAGAGGGCAGCAGATCATGTGAAAATATAATATTTGTGTCATTCTCAATACTTTTGGCCATGACTGTAGCTGTGCGTCAGATTAACGGTCTTACTAGAAACACAAGAGAACAAAGGTTCCGCTTGGAACTGAGTGGAAAAAGAGCGCTTAACTTATGTTAAAAATGTATGTAACTAACAAAAATGTTAATTCTGGATCTCATTAAAATAAGTTTGTTTATAGCAATGGCATTATTAGGGTATCAGTAACTCGAACCCCTAGTATTTATATTGAAAATAACTATTATTTTAATAGTAATAAATGCACAGTAATAAGGCATGTTTTATGGAGTACTTAGTCTATGACAGATGATCAGCAAAAGGAAAGGAAGCCAGAGGAATTTCAGTCCAACAGCAGCCATGATGGATCGACTTGAAGGTCCATGAGGAGTTCAGGTCTGGTCAAACAGCACATTTCTCATTTTATCTCCAAGCTCTGGCAGTTAAACAGTTCCATACAATAAATAAATATAAGTGTTGAACTTTTGCCCAAGGCGACTTTACATCGACTCTGTTCTGAGGTTTAAACACGACTCAGAGCTGCAGCAACAGGATTTATTCACACATTAACAAAGATTACAAATAATCAGAAAAACACAATCTGATTGAAACCGATTCACAGCAGGAAACACCAGGGGGAGCCACTGAGAAACATCAATGAGTAAAACACTGCAGAAACACCTGACCCAACTCAAGGTCAGGTCTAGAGGAGAGCAGGTCAGAAATAAACCTCAGCTGAACATCAAACATTCACCGGGAGTTTATTCATGTAAACAGTTTGTGAGAACTTCATGTTTGACCACCAGAGGGCGTCAGAACAGAGCAGATTTTAGCAGCTTCATTACCTGACACACACATTCTGGTTTTCCTTCTGTGATCGGATCCTGACTCAGAACCAGTCTTAACTGGACCAGATCAAAGCCACACTTCAATCCAGTCCTGGTTCTACAAACCGAGCTCTTCCATGGAGGTCCAACTCCTCAGTCCTCACCCGTCCCGCTGGTACCCATCCAAACAAGCAGCCGGGTTCTGGGCCGGACCCCAGGAGTTCTGTTCATCAGCAGCCCCAACATTTGTCACAAAGACAACTTAAACTCCGGTCCAGTTCAGATTCAGATACTGGTTTCTCATCACGTCCACTGGTCCAGGAAAAAAACCTGGTTCAGGGTCAAAACTTTTCACAGTGTAAAATAATTAAAAACAGAAACAGGTTGAGCATCTTAAATCACTGTCCAGCACCGATGTGACCTGGTCCAGCTGACCCGGTTCTGGTCCAAAACGCAGACCCGTTCGATGGATCCGTTCTGACTGAGACGCTTCCTTTCAGAACTGCTCAGGAATGTCCACCAGGGACAGGAAACAGCGGTTCTGGCCCAGTCAGAACCGCTGTTCGGACCGGCTGCGGGTCAGACGTGGAGCCGGGCGTGGCGCAGCTTCCACCTCCTGGACCGGACTTTGAAGAAGAAGAAGAGGAGCATGAGGAAGAGGCAGGAGCTGCCGTACAGAACCACGCAAAGGCTCATGTCCACGCTGGTGAAGCCCAGGCCCAGAATCCAGAACCCGCCTTCTCCTCGGATCAGAACCACCTGCTCCCCCCGCCTCGGACCCGGCTGGACGGGTCGGGGCTCTGCCTGATCCTCACCCTTCCTCTCCCCTCCAGCTGCCGGGTGTTCCTCCTGAGGCCGTCTGGTCTGAACCGGACCGGCACCGGCAGGAGGGCGTGGGGGGGTCAGGGAGTACCTGGGGTTCAGGTTGGACGCACCGTAGTGGCGGCGAAGGAAGGAGAGGACGTTGGCGTGGTTCCAGACGTGGACGCCGTTGCTCTCCTCGTGGCAGGCGGGGCAGAGGGCGGGGCTTGGCCACGGCGCTTTGGGGGAGACCGGGTCGTCACTCAGAGACCCTGGAGAGGAGGAAGAGGAGGGCGAGATGAAGGAGGAACAAAGATGGAAACAACATGAAACCCTGGAACCCAGAATCAAGATGGCCGCTGTTGAGACGTTTACTCCAGACACGCACCATACATGCACGCACACACAACTACGGACACAAAGATGCTGAACAAAAGCCTTTTGTTTTACTGTATACGGACACTTTCTGTAGAAACGAAACTTAACTTTAGCTCATCGTCTGACCACTAGGCAGTGACGTAACACACCAGCAGACCAGGAGGCGGACTTTAGGTGTCTTCCGTGTTTCAGCAGATGCTGTATAGATTCGGGCCTTTACACTTGACCTCCACATAAGCCTGTAAGGGTAAGCGTCTCTTTCTTTTTAGCGCTAAAAAAAATAAAATAAGTAAACTCTGATTGTTCTGTGTTGGCTGATTTCCTGTTCGTGTGCTCACACGTTTTGGGTCCGTCGAGCTTAATCACAACACCGCCTGAGAAGCTTCCTTCCCCGATTGGAGCCAGAATCAAGATGGCCGCTTTATCTGTCTTTTGTTCAACTGTTCCGTCAGGTCAGGGAAAACCATCGACGCCTCCAGAACTCTCCAAGTCTGCTGGTGGAGTCCAGCCGGGTTCTGGGCTCGGCCCGATCCGCTTTACTGAGGTTCTGCTGATGATACTCAGGTTTATCTATAATCCAGGTTAATCCAGCCTGTTAGTAGATTACAGACATTAAAACCTGGATGGCTCCAAACTTCCTGCTGTAAATTCTGACCCGACTGTTTCTGGACCAGAACCTCTGAACAGAACCTGATCAGTGGATCACTGATCTGATCAGGTAAAGAAACTCTGAGTTATTTTAACCAGGATGTCATTTAAATCTCAGATTAAACCGATTTCCTTCCTTCAGAAATGATCAACATCCTGTCCAGCAGTGGAGCTGATAATCTATAATCTATAATCTAATCCATGATGATGATCCTTCATAATAAAGTTAAAATCCTTCATCTGATCCAAAAGCTGCAGCAGAAACTAAAAGCAGAGATCAGATTCCCTGATAATCCAGATTAGAATCTCAGATCCATCATTCCAGAACGTCTCTCTGTAAGAAGAGTGTTTCAGCCACTGAGCTGACTGCAACACAGTGTTTCAGTCAGCTCAGTGGCCCCGCCCCTCCCTGGCCCACCTGCCAGCCTGGTGCTGACCCGGTTGTGCTGGTTCCACAGCCACAGGATTTCGTCCTCTCGGCTCGTCACCTGGTCCAAATTGGCGGCCGCCGCCTGCTCAAAGTGACGGCCACACTCCTTACAGCCGAAGAACGTCCGGATGTAGCGGCGCATCACCTGCAGCACCGGCGCTGCCTCGCCCTCCAGACCTGTGTTCACACACAGTAAGAACACAGGACACACACCTGGGCTGCGACCTGGGGGTCTCTGCGTGTCGTACCTGAGCCGTCCAGCGCGGTGGGCGTGGCGTCGTGCTGGACCGTTAGCACGTGGAACAGCGTCCACAGCGAACACGGGTAGCCCCGCAGCCCCGGCCTGCTGCCCTGGCAACCAATCCAGCGAAGCTCCGCCCCCAGGAACGCGCCAGAGATCTGCACAGGAAACAGGAAGTCACCTCTCTGCCTGTGTTCTTGTATAAATGCATAATGAGGCCCGGAGGCACCAGATCAACCCACATGTTGGGTCCTGGTGGAAAGTGAGGACCTTCTGCTGCCCCCTACTGGTCAGATATATAGGTAAGGATAGTGATGCGGTCTGTTAGCATGGTTAGCATTAGCCTAGCGATTCATCCCGATAAGAACACGGGACGTTAGGAGGGACTTTGGACTGGCGCTTAATGGGACTTAATGGGATTCCCCATGGTGGCGCTCCAGCCTTACGTTGTGACCGCTCTGGTTAGCCAGCGGCCATGTTGTAGCCCAGATGATTAACTATGGGAAAAAGGAAACAATCCTTATTTCTAACATCTGACCACTGACTCTGGGCCTCCAGATGCACCAACTCCCTGTTTTAACATGACAGGAAGGTGCCATCAAAAACTTCCTGTCACGTTGACCCTGTCAAAGGTTCTGACAGGGTCAGGGCTTAAAACAGGGCATCGGCATAAATGAATGAAAAGTTCTGTTTGTTGGAAGTCCTGGTGTGTGTGAGAGAGAGAGAGATTCACCTTCATCTTGTTGTCCACCAGGTCCAGGACGGCCTGGTAGGGGATCTGCTGCAGCGGCAGACTGAGCAGCCAATCAGAGAGCGTCTCCATGAGCTTCACCACGGAGCCTCCGACTGGATAGAGCTACAGGAGGAAACGGTCAGCGGGGTATTCAGGATTCTGCTGATCCAGCAGGACCAGATCCATTAAATCGGTTCCGATTGATTATCTGAGCACCAGTGGTGGGAACCAATAGCAGAAAAGCTAGCTGCATTAATGCTAAAGCACTAATCATGGACAGTTCCACCAGCGCTAAAGCATTACCAACCTGGTAATCAGTGGAAGCTAATGCTAAGGCGCTAACTTGCACCATCAATGTCAGTGAGGCGTGTTCATAAAAACTTCTGATTTTATTCAACTCAAAGTAAATCAAATTCAACTCAAAGCGCTTCAGAATTTACCAGGAAAAATTCATTCAGGGGAAGCTACGTGTGCGACCTTGTCAGCAAAAACACAAAGCTAAAAATTAGCTCCGCTATTAGCAATTAGCATAAGGGTGCACAGTACACAACCTGGAGACGGTCTGTCCGTTGTCATGGAGACGGAGCAAAAATCCCAGCAGGTCGCGACCTCTAGTCTAACTGAGGTTCTGCTTTCAGCCGTTACCTTAGCAACCAGAGTGACAAAGTCCTTGAAGACCTTTAGCTCCGCCCCCTCCAGCATGCCGTGGGCGGCCAGCTCCACCCGCAGCAGGTAGTGCAGCGACGACTCCAGGTCGGCCGTGTACACCTGGGACCTGCGGGAAAACGCAGTGTTCAGCCGGTCCCGGCGGGCCTTCGGGTCGGAACCGCAGACCGGAGCCTCACCTGTCAAAGTCCCGCCATGGCTCCGATGTCCGTCCGTCCTGCAGCGCCCCCGTCTGGCTCGCCTCGGAACTGCTGCGGCGCTGCACGCCTGGGAGGCTCCGCAGCAGGGAGGAGAAGAAGAACCGGAGCGGCTTCTCGCTGCAGGGGGAAGAGGTCAGGAGGTCAGGGGGTCAGAGCTAGGTTCAACACCCATTTTGTAACAACTTAATTAAAACGTGTCTCTGTGTAAGCTAATAAACACATCACTAAGACAGGACGACCTGATGACCTAAAGCAGCTGAGATTTAAAGAAACTTTGATCTGTCAGATGGAAAAACTTTACAGGTTAACTGGATTGAACCTCAGCTGGAGGTTGGAGGTCACGCTGGAGGTCACGCGTCACGTCTGTCCTAACTGTTCGTTTAGAGCAGCTCTGGCAGCAACAGGTCAAAGGTCAGCCCACAATTCAGCCTCCCTCTCTCACCTGTGCAGAGGGGCGTGCGAGCCGTTGGGGTGCAATAGGTAGACGGAGGGGAAGGCGGCCATATTCAGGACGTCCAGCAGGCGGAGGTCAGAGGTCAGAGCTCTCCTCACTTCAATGCCTGAGAACTGTAGCAGGTCCAGGATCACCTGAACGCAGGATGAGGTCAGAGTTCAGAGGTCAGGAGGAACCACAAGAAGCTGCTTCCTGCCTGCCGGTTGAACCAGGAAACAGGAAGCAGCTCAGATCTTCCTCCTCTTCCTCACCTCCCGGCCAACGAACGACCCCGCCTCCTCCACGACGATGGCCGTGTAGTGATCCGACCTTTGACCCAGCAGGGGCAGCAGCTGAGCAGCACTGGACACAGAGAGAGGTTAGCAGTGAAGTGGGCCAGAGGTCCGGTTCTGGTTCTGGTACCTGTAGGGCTCCAGCGGGGGGCAGCTCTGGGGCCGGTCCGTTCTGCTGTGGTTCTGCAGGATGTTGACCATCAGCTGCCGGACGGACCGGACCTCACGGTCCGCTCCTGGAGGGACACAGAACCGGTTCTAACACCAAGAACCCGACCAACCGGACTTCAGCAACAAAGTGGTTTCCATGGTGATTCCCTCATTTACCAGAGAGTGGGAAGAGCCCACAGAACCACTGACCCAATCGGACAGGTTCAACAGAACTTTTTTGTTGAGTTTGTCCAGAGCCAATCAGAACCAAAGCCACTAGGAGGGAAAGAGAATGGGCGTGTCTCCCTGCTCTGATTGGACAGAAATCAGGAAGTCCTCCAGCAGAGGGAGACAGAACCAAACTGATTAAACCCAGAAGGTTCTGGATGTTTAACCGGGTCAGAACCATCATCACTCTGAGCAAAAACATCCTGGAAGAAAATCTGGGTTTGGATCAGAATGAAAACTGGGTCAAAGAAAGTCCAACTGTGATCCGCGACACGCTCCGGACCGGACCGCTTCGGTCCGGACCGGACCGGACCGGAGCGTATCACTAGCATGGATTCGACTGTCAGACTTTGATCCGGTTGATGACACATGAGTTTGTCTGGTTGTATTTTTCTGTCTCTTCCTGCCACTCAGTGATGATGAAATCATGTCCAGTTTTCTAGAATGCTAAGCGCTACTAGCTAAGCGCTACTAGCTAAGCGCTACTAGCTAAGCGCTACTAGCTAAGCGCTAGCTAAACTAAGGTGAAGCTAGACGCTAAAGCGTTCCAAACAGCTCTTCTTACTGCTAGTGTGATCAACCATAGCGCTCATCAGAAATCTTTATTTACCGTTTTAGATTTAACTGGTTAAACAGCAACTAGTTTACTTTATTAGTTCTGATAAGTGCGTCCAAATGGGTAAAAACAGAACCATGAGGGATTAAAGGCCTGAATGAGTCTCACCTCTGTAGATCGTTCCTTTGTCCGCCGCTGAGCTGTGAGCTGCGAAGAACTGCAGAAAAAACACAGCAGGTAGTTACAGGGCGGGGCCAGCAGGGGGCAACAGGTAGTTCTGGACTCCTACCTTGAATGTTGGGTAGAACTTGATGCTGAACTCTTTGCAGACCTCAAAGTTTTCCTCCTGAGCACAGTCCAACACGGCCACAGCGATGGCCTCATGCCAATCTGACAGACAGAATCAGAACCAATCAGAACCATCAGAGGGAGGGTATTGTATACCGCACCTTAAGACCTGGGAGAGCAACTAACGCGAGAGCAGCAGCACAATCCGGGATATTTAGGGGAGTAAGGCGGGAAAGGGGGGTAAAAAACGGTAGTTTCCCGGCCAAAACAGGAGACTTGACAGGTATGATCAGAACAAACCAGAACTGGAGCTTTCATTTCCTCTTCATCATTTCACACATCGCATCTCTAGAGGTGTGCCGATCGATCGGCCACCGATCATAATCAGCCGATTTCTGTGAAAAAGTGTATGATCGGTGATGGCTGATCACTGTCTCTAGTTGCGGATCACCAAAGCCGATCACATGTATCTCACTTCACAGCTGGTCTCCTGCAGAATTACTCAGATCGATCAGAAACAACCAATCAGAACCATCATTAACCAGCTAACCAATCAGAACCATCATTAACCAGCTAACCAATCAGAACCATCATTAGCCAGCTAGCCAATCAGAACCATCATTAGCCAGCTAGCCAATCAGAACCATCATCAACCAGCTAGCCAATCAGAACCATCATTAGCCAGCTAGCCAATCAGAACCATCATCAACCAGCTAGCCAATCAGAACCATCATTAGCCAGCTAGCCAATCAGAACCATCATTAGCCAGCTAGCCATGCTGTCAGGAAGTTTTGATTCAGTAACTTAGCATTGTTTATTTGAATCAACCTGGTTTTGACTTTAATGAACGTTTCATTTTTCCTTGACATTATTTGATATCTGTGTTATGAGATTTATTTGACTCATGTATAATTTATGGCTGAGAGCCTTACTGTTAAATATTATTTTACTGTTTCACTGAATTGTTTCCGTTTTTATTGTTGTAGTACTCAAGACCGCTCTTGTGCAAAATTCTGTTCCCCTGGGAAAATTACTGATTAGCAGCTGAAATATTTGTTTCCCCTCTCATAACTTTGGCAAATGAAGAGGAACTGCTTCTCAAAGATGCTTATGTGTGATAGCATGTGGTATACTAGAAATGTTCTTAATCCAGTAATCACCCATATTTTACATTAGGACAGGATTTATCAGTCTTAATTTTTTGTGTCCTGCCATCAGCAGCTTCCATTCTCTTATATCAGCAATAGAAAATCATAAATACACACAATGTGTTGGAAACCCGTGTTTGGTTACTGACTTTTTTATCAGGCTTGAGTGACAAAAGTTGGAAAAAGACCGATTCTCTTGGCAATTAAGAAAACAACACAAAACGGTGTAAGAAGACGTCATTTATTATTTTACAATTTTGTTGTTGCTTCTTTTTTAAACAGCAGCTGAATGTTACAACCTTGACATGATTATATTAATTGTTTTACCGAGAAATCGATCAGAAGCGCCGTGGAAATGGTCGGACTGCCTCTCTGGCTGCAGTGCAGTGAAGTTAGTTTCAAGTTGGATGTTGGATGTTGGCGCTCCGCGGAGCGAGCGGCGTTTAGCTCGAGGTCGACCCGATTTATGAAGGCTAATGTCAGCCAGCCGTTCTCCACCGCTCGGAGGTTCGCTTAGGGACTGTCAAACACTCCTGACAAATAAATGTTAATAAATGCCTTGGCTTACAACCAATGGACACAAATATTCAATATTTGAAATAATTTTAATAAAAAATAATACAATGTTTTCTTCAGTAGCTTCCAAGTCGTGTGCCTCATTGATTAAAAATTAGTGTGAAATTGTTCCACTAGTCTGTACAGACGAGGCACACTCACATTTATTCCATTTTTACTTATTTTTTAACAATGTTTTTAGTCAAAATTTAGAATTTTTCTGCAATAACGTTCATACCCCATCCCCCCAACTCGAAGACGGAGGGAGGCCACCCTCTCGTTCACAGGGGTCAACCCCATGGTACAGCCACCAGGATGCAGGGCACCAGTTACTGGGTGGAACTGTGTGGGATCATTGGGAGCCACAGCGGGAGGCCAGTGCAGCCTGGGAGGCCGTTTTGTGCCAAGAATAAGGCCAAAACTTAAATGTGAACGCCATGCAGTCCTACTCAGTAACCTAGGATTTACATCCTGATGAGGATTGTCAGATTAATAGTACTTATTGAAAATAAAAAGCTTTTAGAAGATATTAAACATACTAAGAGATGTAAGGATGTTGAACATCAGTTGTCTTTCACTTAGTGATGGAACAGCTAAAAAAATTTACTTTATAGTCATATTCTGATTTATATAATGAGTCTGTATTTTACTCAGTGCTTGCTTACATTTGAACACAGTTACAGTTCATGCTGCCCCCACAAGATGCCACCCTGGGCGGTTGCCCATGTCAGAAACAGCCAGTACCATCTGTGTCTGCGGTCATTTTCACTGCGACGTTTTGGGGCTGGTTGGATTGTAGAGTGACCATCAATATATTCAATTCAAATTCAAAAATATTTGATTAATATCAAAGGGAAATTAAATAATACATATAATATATAGTAACATATACAGTATAACAATATGTTACTGGATTCCAATGCAGGATGAACAGGAATCTGTCACAAAAAATGACAGATTAGCCTCCATATTGCTGATCCACTCATGTAAAAGTGGCTAAAATTAAAGATGTGAAAAGTCCCGATGTTTGGATGAATAAATATTTATTCTCTCTGCACGTAAATATGTAACCAACTGAGTTTCTGTCAGTTCTGTCAAGATGCAATAGAGGACTGAGTGATTTTTCTTTTATAAAGGCCAATAATTTAATTTGACCTAATTGCTGCTGTAGGAGCCATGGTTCAAATTAAACTAACTTTGGCTCCTATGCTTTATGAAATGTTTCATCTATTTGATGATTGCTCTGAATATCGCCAAATGATGCAATTAGTCCAGGGACGTAGAAACCCAGGAGAACAACTAAAACCAGTTGTAATCTTTTTCTTTTCCATTCTGTGTGAACCTGACGTCACATGCAGAGCCGTTGCCATGGCAACAGACAGACAACAACTCCAGGAGTCGAAAGCAAAGATTACTTTCAAGTGTATTATCAATTAACATAAAAAAATACAAACAAAAAGTACGAAAAACACCAGAACAGAACATTCAGTTTGTTACAGTTTCATGTTTTTTGAATTTTCAGGTTTGATGTTTATTTTGTGATCTTTAAGAAATAACTGCATAAAACACGTGACGTCCAATCCACTGAGAGGACTTGCATTTACGTTATACAAAGAAATGTTAAGTAGCAGTCGTCCGCTGGCTGCTCTCCGCAGATAGATGCAGACACATAATGGAAAAATGTGTGGAAATATTGGTGGGGACATGTCTGCATCAGTCCTTCAGAAAGTTATGCCTATGATGCTTGATTAGTCCCCGCCCCCGGCAGTGCAGGGACCAATCACGCCGCCGGTGCCTCGGCACGTTGCCTCGCGTGCCGCCGCTACTTGATCTCTGAAGTTTACCTCAGAGCGGATCGCACACCTCCTTTCACTCAAACTGGACACAGGCTGACCTGTATGGACATTTACATCAACCCCCTGTGAGGAATCATGTTTCTTTGGAGAACTCTACATCAAGGTAGGAGTTTAAACCCGCCGCGTTAGCTCTGGCTGCCGGGCGTTGATGGTTAAACATGCAGAAATCGGGGCGTGCCGTGGTGGCGTGGGGGACAGCGCGGCCCATGTTTTTAGGCCTTAGGTCCTCGACGCGGCTGTCACGGGTTCGGCTCCCGGACCCGGCGATGTTTGCCGAGTGTATTCTCCCCTCTCCTTCCCCCTTTCCTGTCAGCCTGCTTTCATGTGGGGGACACTGGAGACCACAAAAAACCCCTGGAGGGGTAAAACCAAACAAAACATGCAGAAATCAACTGAGTCATTTCATCCAATACATTTTCATAAAATGGCTTCATAAATGAGTTTGATGAAACATGAAAGAAAAGGTCTGAGAAACGGGTCGGTTCTGAACCCCTGCCGGGTCTCTGGTACTGCCACAGAACATCGACGGAGAACCCAGGGTGGGGACACTTCCCTAGTAGCAGAGCTAATTGTTAGCTTAGCGTTTTAGCAATGTTTAGTGCACTTAGCTTCCCATAACCTAATTTATAAAGGTTCGGCTGAATAAAGTTCATCGTCTCTGTTGAAGTTTTGGTTGTCACTGTTTAAAACTTTCAATAGTTTGACGTTTACATTCCTGCTCTTACTGTGAAGGGGACAAAGACAGCAGTTCCACTTCCTCCCCTCACCCATGGCTTTCACTTTGTACCCAGAATGCACTGCTTCCTGAAGCGCAGAGGAAGCCTTGCGGCCGGCAGGCTTTACTTCGACTATTCTGAACTGGTTCGGCTGAATCCTCCCAAAGTCCAGCTGGGTTCTGGTAAAACCCACCGGTCTGCCCGCTGACCCGTTTCATAGTCCGACAGACCGTCTGCAATGATTCTGGATCAGAACCTCAGCGATGACCCGGCTGTTCGGACCGGCTCCACTGCTGCTTTATTCTACCAGGAAGTTCTGGAGTTTAAATTCCCGACCAGAACCAGAACCTCTGTGTTCCTCTTCACACTGTTGGAGTTGATCCTTTCTCCGTTTAGGATCATAATGTTTGATGAGAGAATAAATGGGATTCATGAGTTGAATTCATGAAACCCATTTATTCAGACCAAAATGCTGCGCTAGTCCATTAGCACGTCTCCTTATGGGAAAACAGCTTCTGGTTCCTCTAAGCTCCGCCCTAAAGAGGGCGTTCCCTGGCGTGTCACTTCCTTTAACCTGAACTTTGTTACAGTGCTTGTGTATAAGAGCAAGCAAGCAGCTGAGGGAGAGAAAAACACAGAACTATTTATTCCCAACAACACCGAGAAACCAGCAGGACCACATTGTTCAGCAGATGGCTTGGTCTCTCCGCTGACCTCTGACCCCGACAGCAGGTCTCACCTGTGTGTGTGTTTCTAATGTTGAGGACCAGGTCTGCAACCAGCCAGTCCTCAGAGGAGGAAAATCAGCGGGTCCTCTGGTTCCCACAGCGGGGCCTCTGCCTCTGACCTTATTTATTTATTTTACAATTTTTTATGGCTTCTTTTTTAAACAGCAGCTGCCGATTAAACTGAATATTCCAACCTCAACATGATTATCTGAGTTGTTTTACCGAGAAATCGATCACAAAATGAACGGACCGCCTCTCTGGCTGCAGTGCGCGCTCCCGACACAGGGGGGCAGAATTTCCCACAAGACCGGAAACTCTGAGCACCTGTTAGCTCACCGGAGCTAGCTAACAGCTGGTTAAAGCTGATTTCCCTCCCAGCTGGTAACCATAACCAGCAGCATGTTAACTAACACTGTGGTCACGTGGTTAGGGTCAGCTAAAACTGTTCCTATCAAAACCTCGAAGAAAAACTTTAGATTTAAGCTCTGAGCCGCTGTTTGAAGCCAGCTGAACAAACAGAATTTTATTTGAAATAATTGTCAAATTTAAATTAAAAGATGCCGAACTGGTCCGCACCTGCTTTTCAGTTCGGGTCTGGACCGGTTTGCAACTTAACACCTGCTGCCGTTTCCACGATTAACGTAAAGTTTATGAAAGGCAGTTCTGAATGGAGTCTGGTGCAGCTGCTCCCAACGGAACAACAGACCGAGCCCGAACCGGGCACTATGGACCGGTACCTTTCACGTCCTGAGCTAGAGCCTTCCATGTGTTGGAGTACTGGATGCAATGTCCGCACCAGGAGGAGTAGAACTGGACCAGCCAGGCCGAGGAGGAGTTGGTGACGGTGGGCTTCAGGCTGCTGCTGCCCAGGATCACCAGCGGGTCCTCCTCCGAGTACAGCCGCCCAGAGCCGCCCGCACAGCCGCCGCACAGCCACAGGAGCCCCGCCGCCTGGAGCCACACCCGGAACATCTCTGCTGGGCCTCAGGGATCCTGAAAGTTTCTCAACAGAAGCGGTTGCTGGATCCGGGAAGACATGAGCACAGCGGCACGTAGCTTCTGAAGCTGCGGAGAGCGCGCAGAGGTCTCACTCTGATCTGTTTCCTGGAGACGAAACAGCCTCGAACTGCAGCAGAGCAGAAGCGATAAAGCTTTGATCAATATCTGAGTTAAATAAAAGCTAGACTGATTAAACTCCTCTGGTTGCCATGGTGATAGCCGTGTCTAGAGGTGAACCTCAGTAAGGTACAATCTCATCAACAATGAACTAGTCCCAATTTGATTAATACAATTTTATTTTTACTTTCTTTAAGGACTGAATCCTATGGAAGCCCGTTTCCGCCACTCTGTAAAAAAAAATCTCATTATAATGAGATAGTAACTCATTATTTTGAGATACTATCTCATTATAATGAGATCATTTATTTTTATTTTTTTAACAGAGTGGCGGAAACGGGCTTCCATAGGATTCCAGTCACTTCTTGAATTACTTTGCTAAAATAAATGAACTATTTAGTGTTAGAAATAAGTTGTAAACAGTTTCAGGTTTTTTCATTAACATGTCTGCGGGCTGTGCAGTGGCGCAGTTGGCAGCACTGTTGCCCCGGGCTCTTTCTGCTTGGCGTTTGCTCGGCTTCCTCCCAAACACATGACTTCTCTAAATTCTCAGGAGTGTCCCGTCTGTCTCTGTGTTGCCCTGCGATGGACCGGTGACCGGGCACCGGCACCCTTCCCGAGGGTAAGGTTAGGGTGGGTGTAAGAAATGGATGGATATCTGCCTGTTAATATTTTATTGCTCTGTATCCATTGGTAACTGTTGTAACTTCCTGCTGGATTAATCCGAGAATCCCGAACTGAGGAATCAGAAACATCTCGCGATTCTTCTCGTCCTCTGGCGAAGATGGAGTTTTGAGGGCTTTTTGTTTGTTTCAGCTTAAAATCGTTCATTTGTCTCAACAAACGATCTTTTTCATGTGACGCAAAGTTGACGTATCGTGTGTTGCGTTCACAGAAGTCGGAAGTTGTTCCTCCGTTCGGAAACCAGCTGAGTTGGAGCAGTTTTCGGTGGTTCGGGCGGTTCTGGTGGCGACAGAACTTAAACATTAATAAATTGAACTAAATGCGGAAGTGAGGTTCTGTCTTCTTCTGAGCTTAAAGGTCAGATCTACACACAATGCTTCATCACTGCGGTCTTAATTTGATCTCATTACAGTTTTGTTTTTTCCCACAGTTTCTGAATGCGGCAGAGCTAGCTGCCGCCCCCTGGAGGCTGGAAGGGGGAAGTGCTCAGGTGTCGCTCCAGGTCCAGTCGGTTCTGAAGGCTGCTTTCTTCTGACGCCACGTTAAACATTTCACCTGTTTTCAAAGTGGATTAATTATATTTAAATAAGCGCTGAAACGTTTCGCCAGAAGGCCAGACTTTATTCCACTGTAATGATTTAGGAATTGAAATTGACACCGGTACCGAGTTCTGTCGGTTTTCTTGGTTTGCGTTTTCAAAGTTTTTTTTATTTTTTATTAATTTTCTGCTCAGTTTATCTGGTTGAATTGCAGCTTACTATTGTGAAGTGTGTGCTGTCAAAGTGTTTTTGGAATCTGTAATGAAGATTTTTTTTAAAAACACGTTCGGCGTGCCGTTACCATGACAACCATCCAACTAACGACGGCAGTCGCAGGGACGAAGCTCAGATGAACTTAAGTGAGTTATATCCAGTCGTTATATCCAGTAGTTTTTCACTTTCTTCATTGTCTGCCATGCTAACAAGAACACATTTTATGTAATTAATCTATTATTAATTCTAGTTAAATTTTATATTGATAAATGCAAATGTTCTGCCAAGAGGCCTTTATTTAATCTGTTTTTATCTGAATTATTAAATCATTTCATTATCCCAAAGTCTCTACTGATATTTTTGACACAATAATAATAACAATAAAAGAACTCAAGTCAGTTTGGAGCCATTTCCGGCTGTTTCAGGTGTTTCTACCTGGGGCGGTCAGTTCCGGTTCTACAGGGTTCTGCAGAGAGATTTCGGTTCGGTTCGGTTCGGTCCTCTCTGAAGAACCTCTAGAACCGGCGTGGGGCTCCTTTGAGTATTATCGTCATCATCATTAATATCAGTAATAATAATAGTGTTGTTACCGACGTGACGCTGACCTGGTCTCATTACGATCTGCTTCCGCCTCTGACGTCACAGGTATGATTGCATCACCGCGGCTGGGCGTCTTCAGAGAGTCGATGCTGCGGGACCCGCTGCTGATCAAGGTAGGGATCAGGCAGTACATTATGACCACCTGAGGGATTCCCACCTGTCAGTGGGCGGGGCTTATCAGGTCTTCAATGTTGGACCTGAACTAAAGGAACTAGGAACAAACGGGTCACCCAACCGGGTCAGAACATCTCCAGTTGAATCCAGTTCTGACACTGCACTACTGACCAATCAGAACCAGACTGGTGGTCTCAGTCCAGCTGCTAAAACATCTGACTCTTTCTGCCCGATGGGTCGACCTGCTGGGTTTCATGTCCTGCATGTCCTGAAAGAACTCCCAGAACCAGAACCGGTCTCTGTGAGCGGCCATGACCGACCGGAGGTTTGAGAAGGCAGAGACATGAAAACCCAGAAGCCTGTGAGCCAGCGGCACCGCTGGGCAGACTGATGGGGTCGCTCTGTGCCAGCCGTTCTTTCTACAGGATGAAACCAGAGAACGGTTCTGTTCTAACCGGGTCCAGTTCCCTTCAGCCCGCTGTCCGACTGACGGCTGGACCCGTTTTTTATCTAGACCCCAGAACCAGCTGGCTGAGCAGAACCGCTCAGACCAGATGAAAAGGTCAAAGTTCAACCGTGGTAAGGAGCGCTGCGTTCTGTGTGCAGGCTCCGCTGGGGAGGGCACGGTCCAGGGGCCTCACCATCCCGGGTCCAGATTTCACCTATGGAGCCAGCACCATGATGAGAGACGGAAGCGTGGCTGAAGGTAAGCCCCGCCCCCTGCTAACACCGGACCGGACCGGAACCGGGTCCTGGTTGGTCTAGAAACCTGCTGGATCTCTGAACCCAGGCTCGGTTCTGGTTCTGAACTGCTGCTCATGTCTAGCCCACTCCGAGGAGTTCACCAGAACCAGTTCCAGGATTCGGACCAGAACCGGCTTTAAGCTGTGGCTGGTTGTCAGCAGAAGGAAAGAACAGAGTGTGTGTGTTCAGTGTGTGTGTGTGTGTTCAGTGTGTGTGTGTTCAGTGTGTGTGTGTGTGTTCAGTGTGTGTGTTCAGTGTGTGTGTGTGTGTTCAGTGTGTGTGTGTTCAGTGTGTGTGTTCAGTGTGTGTGTGTTTAGTGTGTTTGTTTCTAATACCTGGTGGGGACCATTTTCCTGACATATACTACGTTGTGGGGACACACTGCTCCTTGTGGGACTGAAGCCTGGGCCCCATAAGGAAAAACGCTGTTTTGGGTCAGAGGTCAGATTTAGGACTAAGATGTGAATTGAGTTTTGGTTAGGATAAAGTTTAGGATGTAGAAATGGAAAGTCCCCACAAAGATAGCCACGCAAACATGTGTGTGTGTGTGTTCAGTGTGTGTGTGTGTGTTCAGCTGACAGATGCAGTTTGTCTGATGGAAACCTGCCTTCAGGCAACGATCACGTCTGTCAGTCAGCGACTCGCTTCACCTGTGTGTCGCTCAGCGGAGGCGCCGGGTTGCTGCTCTGATCTGTCAGTCACTCACTGAACACACACACTGAACACACACACTAAACACACACACACTGAACACACACACTGAACACACACACTGAACACACACACTAAACACACACACACTGAACACACACACTAAACACACACACTAAACACACACACACTGAACACACACACTGAACACACACACACTGAACACACACACTGAACACACACACTGAACACACACACTAAACACACACACACTGAACACACACACTAAACACACACACACTGAACACACACACTAAACACACACACTGAACACACACACTGAACACACTGAACACACACACACTGAACACACACACTAAACACACACACACTGAACACACACACACACACACACACACTCACTCAGAAACACACACACCTGTCCCTCTCCGTCTCTGAGGTTTGCTGGCTGATAAACATCCTGTCTGGTTTATCGGCGACTGTTTTAGGTGTTCTGGACCTAGTGGACGGTCCGGTTCTGGTGGAAAACTCAGCCGGGTCAGAACCAGACTGACGTGTGTCAGGAAGGTGGGAGAGTCATGTAGCAGGGCAACTCTTCTCTGATTGGCTGTTCAGGTGGAATAGAGTGAGGTCATTTCCTGGTTTCCTGGTGAGAAAGATGAAGTCTGGAAACTACAAGCAAACTATTCCTAAACTACACCTGAACCTCAAAGTCTTAGACTGACTTAGACTGACTTTATTATCATTTTCATGCACAGGGTGAATACAGAACGAAATTTCGTTGCATACGGCTCAGGACAATGTTTTGAGGTTCCAATGTTGTGAGGTTACTCCAGAATAAAAATAAAATACAGTATAAAATATGAATATAAATCTAAATATAAAATATAAAGTGCAGGACTGACAGTAAAATAGAAGTTATTTAGCTCTGTACATGTGCAAGGTATAAAGTGGAGACCAGATTTTAAGTGCAGTCCAGTTAAGAGTTCAGCAGTCTGATGGCAAGTGGGAAAAAGCTGTTTCAGAACCTGGTGGACCTGCACCGGATGCTGCAGAACCTCTTTCCAGAGGGCAGCAGGGAGAACAGTCCATGGTGGGGGTGTGAGGGGTCACTGATGATGTTTCGGCCTCGGGACACGCAGCGCTGGGATGAAGTGTCCTGGATGGAGGGAAGGGGGGCCCCGATGATCCTCTCTGCTGTCCGCACCACTCTCCTCACGTTCTTCCAGTCGGAGGCGCTGCAGCCTCCACACCACACAGAGAGGCAGCTGGTCAGAATGCTCTCTATGGTGCTTCTGTAGAACGTCTTGAGGATGGGCGGGGGCAGGTGTGCTCTTCTCATCCTCCGCAAGAAATACAAACGTTTCTGTGCCCTCTTGACCAGAGACGTGGTGTTCACAGTCCAGGTGAGGTCGTTAGTGATGTGCACCCCCAGGAATTTGGTGCTGCTGACCACCTCCACAGCCGAGCTGTTGATGAGCAGTGGAGCGTGGCTGGGCCGGTTCTTCCTGAAGTCGACGATCATCTCCTTGGTCTTGTCAACGTTCAGGATCAGGCTGTTGTCTCTGCACCAGTCCACCAGCTGCTCCACCTCCTCTCTGTAGTCCAGGTCGGTGTCGTCTCTGATGAGGCCCACCACCGTTGTGTCGTCCGCGAACTTCACGATGTGGTTGGTGGCGAACCTGGGGATGCAGTCGTGTGTCATCAGAGTGAACAGCAGAGGGCTCAGGACGCAGCCCTGAGGGGAGCCTGTGCTGAGGGTGATGACATCGGAGGTGTGTTGTCCGATCCGGACTGACTGAGGTCTGTCGGTGAGGAAGTCTAGCAGCCAGTTGCACAGGGGGGTGCTGAAGCCCAGGTGTTCCAGTTTTCCTGCCAGATGCTGTGGGATGATTGTGTTGAACGCTGAGCTGAAGTCCAGGAACAACATCCGCACATGAGTGTTCTTCTCCTCCAGGTGAGCCAGGCTCAGGTGTAGGGTGGAGGAGATGGCGTCCTCAGTGGAGCGTTTTCGGCGGTAGGCAAACTGGAACGGGTCGAATGTGGAGGGGAGTCTGGAGACGATGTGTTCTTTTACCAGCCTTTCAAAGCACTTCATCATGATGGGAGTCAGTGCCACAGGCCGGTAATCGTTGAAAGAGGTGACTTGAGGTTTCTTTGGCACCGGAATGATGGAGGCAGTTTTGAGACAGGCTGGCACTGTGGCTTGGTCCAGTGAGGTGTTAAAAATGTCTGTTAGGACACCAGCCAGCTGACCTGCTCATTCCCTGAACACCCGCCCAGGTATGTTGTCGGGGCCTGGGGCCTCCGTGGGTTGACTCTTTTCAGAGTCTTCAACACATCGGCTGTGTCCAGGCAGAGTGCCTCCTCTTCCTGGTGGGGAACAGTTTTCTTTGCCGGAGTACTGTTCAGTGCCTCGAACCTCCCAAAGAAGTTATTGAGTCCATTTAGAAAGTCAGCATCAACTTCACCCACTGGGGGGGAGGATGGATTGTAATCTGTGATCGCCTTTATGCCTTGCCACATACTTCTGGTGTTGCTGGTGTTGTGGAAGAACTCCTGTATTTTCTGACTGTGGGTTCGCTTTGCTAACCTGATAGCACGGTTCAAGTTGGCTCTTGCTGTCCTCAGTGCCTCCTTGTCGCCAGACTTGAAGGCTGAGTTCCGTGCTTTTAGCATTTCACGTACCTCCTTAGTCATCCAGGGTTTTTGGTTGGCCCGGGTGATAATGTTCTTAGTGATGCTGACGTCCTCTGTGCACTTGTTGATGTAGGCTGACACAGTCATGGCGTACTCATCGATGTTGATCTGGTCGTTGTAAGTGGCTGCTGCCTTGAACATCTCCCAGTCAGAGCACTCAAAACAGTCCTGAAGTGCCTCCATGGCCCCCTCAGTCCACACTCTCACCTGCTTCACTGTAGGTTTTGTTCTGATCAGCAGGGGCTTGTATGCAGGAATTAGCATGACAGATAGGTGGTCTGAAGAGCCAAGGTGGGGGCGGGGGGCTGCTCTGAATGCTTCTTTGATGTTGGTGTAGGCCAAGTCTAGAGTATTTCCTCCCCTGGTTGGAAAATCCACATACTGGTTGAAGTGAGGGAGAACAGTCTTCATGTTGGCCTGGTTAAAATCCCCAGCAATGATGAAAACGCCCTCTGTGTGTGAGGATTGCAACTCACTGATGGTCCGGTAGAGAACACTCATAGCCTCTTTAGTGTTAGCACTGGGGGGCACATACACAGCAGTGATGCTAACAACAGTAAACTCCCTGGGCAGGTAGAATGGTCTGCAGTTAACAGTCAGAAGCTCGATGTCCGAGGAGCAGTAACTGGCGACAGTCACAGCCCCCCTCCTCGGGTTTTACTGCTGAGAGCGCTGCTCCTGTCTGCGCGGAATGTAGCGAGCCCCTCCAGGCTAACAACGTTGTCCGGTATGGTCGAGTTGAGCCATGTCTCCGTCAGAATGAGAGCGCAGCAGTTCCTCAACTCTCTCTTTGAAGACAGTTCTAGTTGCAGATGGTCTATTTTGTTGTCCAGAGAGCGGACGTTGGAGAGGAAGATGGACGGAAGCGGCGATCTGTGGGGGTTAGCGTTTAGCTTAGCTGTTAGTCCACTTCGACAGCCGCGCTTCCGCTGCCGGTCGCACCGCCTTCGCTTGCTCCTCCTCCGACTAGTGCTGCTAGGCGAGTCCGCTGTGCTGCGGGCCGCTGGGTCTTGCCTCCGTAGCACTCCGAGATCACGTAAACACTCCAGAGTAGTCGTATTTATGAGTCCAAAATCACTTGATGATCGTAATTCCAGCAGACGCTGGCGATCATATGCTAACTTACTGAGTGGATGCAAAGTTTGTAGCGTTTTAGGCGGCGTATTTTGCTCAAATACTGGCAAGTTGTCGAGAGCCCATGCAGCCACAGCCATTTTGGGCGCCGCCATCTTCCTTGTTTGGGAAGATGGCGGCGTCCATTGGTTCTCCATTGGTTCTCCAGGTGTTTGGTTCTCCAGGCGTTTGGTTCCAGATGTTCTGATTCTGTGTTGCAGCTCTGTCCAGCTGGCAGCTGCAGACCGAAGCTGAAGAGGCCGTGATGAAGGTTCAGTGTCCGGACTTCGTGGTTCTGAACCGGGACGCGGTCCGGTCCGGTTTGGTGACGGCCAAGGAGCTGAGGCAGTACCGGCTCCAGATGGGGGACCTTCAGATCCAGGCCGCGGAGCAGCAGCAGCGGTGCAGAACCTCAAGGCGGCCCCATCTGGTACCAGACATCACGTTCGGGATCCGCAACAGGTGAGGAACCGGATCAGCCGGCTGACGGAACCGTTATCGATCAGATTACGGCTCAGATCGATTATTGATGTCTGATCAGGCCGTCCTCTCCGCTGGCCGACGTCCTGGCTCACCACTACGGCCACCGCTGGCTGGAGGAGCAGCTGAGCCGGAACCGACCCGGCAACCTGACGGTGAGAGGGCAGTCCAAACGTCACCGGGCTTTTAGAACCGGACCGGCACTCGTCTCGGATGTCCCATTGATTATTGATTGGATCATCACAGGCTAAACCGGGTCGAGCTGCAGAGACCAGAACCAGCCTGCTGAGGAGCGCCAGAACCGAGACTGTCGAAAAGAAAGCCTTCACCCTGCCTCAGTTCTCACAGGTAAAACACACACCTGAACACACACCTGACCTGAAGACAGCTGTTAGGAAGCGTTCAGAGGAAGCAGAAGTTTGACCCACAACTTCCTGTCAAACCTCAGATGAACTGGTTAAACTGGTCCAAACTGGTTAAACTGGTCCGAACTGGTTTACAGATCAGATGTTTCATCTTCATCTCAGCCGTTGATTCTTCTGCTGTTCTGGAGCTAGAAGTGAAGAGGCAGCTGAAGAGACGTAACCAGAACCAGAACCAGATGGAGTCAGCCCAGAGTCCAGCAGAGCAGCTCTGTGCCCTGACCCAACAGAAGGTTCTGTTGCTGTGGAAGACATCCTGCCTGGTTCCGGTACCAAAGGAAACTCAGTCACTGACGACTACAGACCTGTTGCCATGACAACCCACATCATGGAGGAACTCCTGCTGGGCTCTGGACCCTCACCGGTTCTATTCTGGTTCTGATCTGGTTCTGGTCCTGGTTCTGATCTGGTTCTGACTGGAGAAAGCGCAGCGTCTTCAGTCAGAGGCTTGTTCAGAGCCGCTGTAACACAGACTGCTACAGGAGCTCCTTCTGAATGAATCTGATAGACAGAAACGTTTCATTTCCCTTTGGGATCAATAAAGTCTTTTGGATTTGAACTCACAGCTCAGTTCTCCTGATCGGGTCAGGCGGTTCTGGTTCTGGTGACGCATCTTTGCTTCCCCTGCAGATTCCGGCGGCGCTGGACACTTTCCGGGACTCGGCGGACCGGAAGCGGGCCGCCAGCGCTCAGCAGCAGAACCGGTGATCCAGAGAGGACGGCCGGATCGGAGCCAGAACCGGGCCGGTTCTGATAAAAATAAAGCAGCAATGTTTGCTCCACAGGAACGAGTCCAGTTTCATTCTTTTACAGGACAGAACCGGGTTCTGGTCCAGTTCGGTTCTCTGCATCAATCATAAATGATCATTAAGACCCGATTATTACATTTATTCTCTATTGAATGGATCTCCGTTCTGGGCCCAAAGCTCTTTAACCGAGCCACGGTGAACAGAACCTTCAGGTCGGAACCAGCAGAGGAGAAAACAAGTCTTAGGGCGGAGACGCACCTGAGGAGGAGGAGGAGGAGGAGGAGGAGAAGGAGGAGGAGGTGGTGGTTCATTAGGATCCGGGGGGTATGGTTCTGGTTCTGGTCGTGGTTCTGGTCGCAGCAGCAGCTCGGCTCATGACGTCTCTCAGACTTTTTCTTTACTTTAAATCAGTTAAATGACGTCAGAACCAGCATCCCGCCACTTTCTCTGCTGTTTGTCGGGTCAGGTGGGTTCTGGTTCTGGTTCTGGTTCAACATCTCTGTGATCGAACTTTCCCGGTTGGGCTCGGACATGGACCTTCCGGCCTCCGGACGCTCCAGGTTTCTCATCGACTCGCTGCTGGCGCTCAGGCCGCCCGCAGCGCTCCTCTCCCGGCCAAACCCTCCGGAGCTCCCCGGCGGCGTCCCGGAGCCTCCGTCCCCGCAGAGGGAGCCTGTTCCCCGCAGGGAAAGCCCGGCGCTGCCCGGTCCGGCACACCGGAACCGCTGCCTCGGCGCCTCCTTCCTGATCCGGGACATCCTGGCGGACTGCCGGTTCTGTTCTGACCCGGGGCATCCCGAACCGGGAGCCGAACCGATCCGACCTGGACCGGCGGAAAACAGCGCAGGTAAAAATCCAGAAAAGATTCAGGAACAAATCTGATCGATTTGATTAATTTATACTTTTTATTTAATCCTTTAAAAAAATAGTTTGAAGGTTTCAGATGTTCACATTTTGATCCAATTTATTATGATTAAGTTCTATTTATTTTTTCAGCTTTATTTTTAGAAACATATAAAAAAGGTAAAATATATTTTCAACATAAAATGATTCATGTTCATTTCAACAGAAGAATAATTTAAAAATTGTTTAAGTTTCACTTTATGGAATAAAAATTATTTCACATAAATCTGATGATGATAATAATAATCAATATTCTGATCGGTTCTGATCCGAACTTATATTTTAATTACCGGTCAGATAAATGGACCTGGTTCTGGTTCCGAACAGAACTGCTCGCTTCTAATGGACCTCCTGGTTCTGGAGGCAGAAATGCGATAAAATGATGAAAATAAAAATCCAAAGTTTGATGAGGAAAGTTCGGTTTTGCAGTTTTCTGACCGGTTCCGGTCCGGTTCTGGTTCGATGCGACCGGATCAATCCGGCCCGGTTTTTTTCTTGAT
This sequence comes from Xiphophorus couchianus, assembly GCF_001444195.1. Classification (NCBI taxonomy): domain Eukaryota; kingdom Metazoa; phylum Chordata; class Actinopteri; order Cyprinodontiformes; family Poeciliidae; genus Xiphophorus; species Xiphophorus couchianus. Next base: position 187,855 of record NC_040232.1, read on the forward strand.
GAACAATTTGTGTCTGCAGAACCGGCCCAGAGCAGCTCGGTCCAGTCTGACCCGAACCTGAATCACCTGGTTATTTTTACTGGTTTCATCGTCATCTTTAAACGGAACCCATTCGAACCAGCAAGTTCTGATCCGGTCTGACGTCATCTCCACCTGTCCACCCTCAGCCCACGCTGGGCCGGAACCGGGACTCCTGAAGAAAGTCCGGAAGGCCCGAACGGCGTTCAGCGAGCAGCAGCTGACCCAGCTGGAGAGGAGCTTCCAGAACCGGAAGTACCTGAGCGTCCAGGACCGGATGGCGCTGGCGGCGTCCCTGCAGCTCAGCGACACGCAGGTCAAGACCTGGTACCAGAACCGCAGGTAAGCTGGGTCAGAACCGCTCTGACCCAGTTACAGCAGGACGTGAAAATAAAAATCACGAATTCAGCGGAAACCGAACCTGGAGTTTTTAGAGTAGGTCCACCTGCTGCAGCAAACAGAAAGGGGCGGGGCCGGACCGCTGTCAGTCTCATACCTTATATGGAGATGGGACTATTTCTTTCCGGAAATGAAGGGGGCGCTAGTGACACTATTTCCTGTACCGACCGTGTTATAATAATTATACTAATAATAACGTATTTTATTTGACAACGCCTTTTAAAACCCAAGAACACTTTCAACATTAAAAATACAAATTAAATAGTAAAGAAATGGCTACAAAACGTGATATGTCACGTGGTATGTCTGTCACGTGGTATGTCACTTTTTTATTTTTAAATCTTTATTAAATCTTTATTTAAAATGATATTAGTAAGAAACAATCTAGAATAAGCAACAATAAGGAAACATTATGGAGATGTATTTATCTATCCTTACACCCAATCTATCTCAAACAAAAGTAATAAAACATGAATCAAATCAATATTTTGGAGACAAATGTACATTAAGAGCACATTTATCCATCCATTAATTATCATGATTGATCCCTATAGTGGGGTCATGAGGGCTGCTGACCCTGGACAGATCGCCTGTCCATCGCAGATTAAGAAAACAGATATAAACAAATGAAGTTCAAATAATATATTTTGATGTTGTGAATGGTATTCTTAAAATAAATAAGTTAAAATCTAAAATATAATGGCCTCTGGCTTATTAAATAAGAACTAGATGGAAAAGAGGTTTGGTCAGTAAAACATTGAGTCAACAATTTTGGCCAACTTAGTACGTCCATTCACAGAGCACTTTTGTTGTTTATTTGCCAAATATTTTTCTTATTATTCACATTGTGAATATAATTTACAAACAAACCAAAGGACATCTGAACTTCTAACAAGTGCCATTCTGACCTGGCTCAGCTATTATCATTGTTTACCATAATGTCTCATTGGAAACTTTTGCTATAAGGACTCCAGTTCAACCAGTAAACTGACTGGTGTCCCACTATTCCATTTAGAAATTCCATATCAATTCTACCAATTGCAATCGATTCATAAAATAAAGACCTTAAATATCCAATTGTTGCAAAACCCAAAGAGATTAATTAAAACTTTAAATGTAGCTTCATCCTGGAAAGACTCACACAGAGAGAAAGTTTTAGAAAGTTTATTTGACAAGAAATAATCTTTGGGGCTCGATCTTTTTTCTATATGAAAACCTTTTTGAATAAAGTCACTGGTTACATAAATTAAACCAATGTGTAATTTCTAACTATAACTGTCTTCATCTCACCTGCTCAGCCAATCACCTGATCATGTGTCTCCATCCCAGCCTAACGGCGCCGGGCTCATCTCTCTTCATAAAGTCAGGATACCTTTAATCTTATGTTTGTATTATGACTTTGTATCTGAACAATATGTTTCTGTATGTGCTACTTTATTACAAAAAACCCAACAGTTGATTCTGTTAAAACATAAACTTAGTTGTATGTCAGGTTTGTAAAGAAACTTTGATTCCAGTCATTGTTCAAAAAGTATAGGAAACATTGTATTTACACATATAAAATATTGCAAGTTATTAGCTTTGCTTGCATTTAACCTTTTTAAAACAAGGTTATCCTATTGTTAAACAATACTGTTACAATATATTTACAACTACTTTATTGGTTCTACTCTCTCCAACAAATTACAGCCACAATGTAACTTTGTGTGGAAACGGCACCATTTCTATGAAAACTAAATAATGTAAATCAACTGAACTACAACAAAAGGAACATTCAAAAATGTAAATAATATTGAACGAACACATTATTAAAAAGGATGACTGCACAAGTCAAAAGGCAAATATTCTTTAGCAGAAATGATTTAAAATGGCATGTCACAAAAAAAACAAACAATGTGTGACAACTGAAATGTGTGAAAGACAGAGGAAAGCAACTAATATTCTCCTTGCATTCAGTATTGACAGTCAGTGCAGTGTCCAGGTCGGCCATCACAGTAGTTACCAGGGTACTCTCCTCGTCTTCCATCGCCGGTGACGCCCACAGTCTTTATATCACCGGTTGCAGGAAAAACATGTTACAACCGCAAAAGGAATCCGGTTTTCTGCCTTGAATGTTTTTGAAAATTTGCCCCAGTTGATCTCACCTGTTAATGAAAAATCGATTTCATGTAGTTGAAATCTAATTTCACATGTTTTAGGTGAAAAAAGTCAAAGGTCCTTTTGCTTCTGAAGCCTGAGGAACAACAAGCCCATAGCTTAACAGTAGAGCAGCTCTGGTGTCAGAGTTCTAGTTCAGCTGACGGTTCAGGTTCAGTTGTTGCTTTTAGAAAAATATGGCCGTGTTCCTTAAGGTCTCCGTGTTATTGCACTTTATTAGTTTAGCATGTTTCTTGTGAAGCAGGACGGTGTTTACAGCAGTGTGTCCAGGCGGGTCAGTAGCTCGGCTGTCTGGTTCTGGTCTGCTCTCTGGTTCCCATAAACTCTTTCAGGCTGAATACAGAAGTGATTCCATGGAAATAACACAGGAGGCTCCTTTACCTTCTGCTTTAGGCTGAAGAAGTTGATCCGGAGTGAAGTGAAGGCTGTAAACTTTGCTGTGCTGCGTTAGCTTTAACTGGTAGCGACGAATATTTACAAGCCACCGTCTTCTTAATTCAGGACCGCTTGGAAATCCATGAAAACTTAAAAGCCCATTATATTAGGAAGACAGCAATGTTCATAGTATTGTTTTATTTGTGTCTGAAATAAGACTTTGTCTTTTCTAGCTGTCATGGTAACTCAAAGCGGAAACGAGAGAGCCGCATGCGCATGCGGTTGTGACGTCAGCGCAGCAGGTGCAAAGAGCCCATTACATTCCAGATATCTAAAATTACATTTTGACTCCCCGGAATGGTAATTTAAGATATCTGTATTTACATTCTGACTAGGAAGAATAATAATTCAAGATATCTTCAATTACATTTTGACTAGTCAAAATTCCTTTCAAGATATCTCATATAACGTCACCGGATTCGTCATCGGAAGGGTCATACTTCCGTAATTATAATTTAAGATATCTCGAACGTAATTATGACTAGTCAGAATTACAATTTTAGATATCTGAAATTGCGTGTAAGCCCCTCTTTGGCTGTACTGAGCTGTCCAAACAATTGCCTGAACATTCAATGGCGCCGGCAGTTTTGGACAAAATTGTAAGAAATTGCTACAATATAGAAAGAGTTCTCCAGAATGGGATATGCGGAGAGCGCGATTTTATTATATTAATATTAATATTCCGCAGCCCGGGCCAGTTCAGGTAATAACCAGATGTAGTTTTTATACTGTGGTAAAGCTATCTGCCTCTTCGGAAACTATAGTAAAGCCAGCCAGCTCTTGATTTTGACCTGCTACACAGAACTACAGCTCCCTCCTTTAGCTCCTCTGAAAATAAAAGCGCAGCCCCGGTTCATGTCTGATTCACACTTTAAGTTGCTTTCCAGCGTCTATAAAAGTTTAAAGCTTTGTGTTCATGGATTTGCAATAGGAAATTATGTATATCAAAATAAATGTATACATTGTGTGAAGTGCATAGTGTAGCGTCCCGGTTGAATAAGATGGTCTCTTAAACTGATGGTTCACAGTCCTTTATTGAACAGCCTTTTATTGTGAACTCACCGTAAGAGCTACAAAATATACAAATAAAATAACATTAGTACTCAAACAGTGTTGTTCTGACCTTAACATATAAATCTTTTACCTTCTATGCTAAAATTATGTTTTACAATAGATGTATTTATTAAAATCCAAAATCCCTGTCATGAAATAAAATGCAACGTATTTCAACTGTTGACGGTTGACCATAGTAAATCAGCACCATCTAGTGGCAAAACACAACCGTCACACCCAATAGAGAAATACACGTTCCGCAGGAAAAATAAACATATATACATGACAACACACTCACCTTGTTCCCTCATCAACCAAGCGCCAACCAACCGATTGTCACCCTGAATCACACCCCAACTATCTCCCCTTCACTCCGACTCGTTCATGTCAACTTTCTCTGCCCCAACGGCCGCGCTACTTCTACCGTTTTGCGTCAGTCACCTTACCGTTCCAAGCCCTTTCAAAATAAAAGCATCGACTATCATGTCAACACATACATGACATGAGGAGACACAAAATATTAGAAAAGTCATTTACACATAGTGTCACCCTTAGGAGACACAGGGACACCTGTAGAGGATAGACAGATATAGACAGACAGAGAAAAACAGTTGTATAAAGTAAACATTATGCTAAGGCATTTGAATATGATTCTATTTTAGGTGGTCGAGGTAGACCAGCTATTCATATTAGCTATAAGAGAGCAGATCGACTTTCTTTTGGCCCAAGGTGGGGCTTTGTGGTCCATGGTGGCATCAATGGATGTTCTCGCTTAGTTACTTACTTGAGCTGCAGCACAGAAAATCATGCCTCAACAGTGCCATTTCATTTTCTCAAGGCAACAGGCCTCTATGGCTTACCTTCTAGTGAGGTCAGACTATGGTGGCGAGAATGTGCAAGTGGCACTGGTGGATGAACATCGGAGTCATCTAACTGGGGAATCCATCCATAATCAGAGAATTGAGCATCTTTGGAGGGATGTGTTTTTACATGTTCTGGAACCATTTTATAGCACTTTTTAAAATCTTGAAGATTCAGCCCTCTTGGATCCCAGCAATGATGTGCACAAACTTTCTCTTCACATAGTTTTTCTTCCTGAGATTCAAAGCCGACTAGAACAATTCAGAAAGGCATGGAACCACCATTCTTTGCGTACGGAAAATAATAAAACACCAACACAAATCTGGACTGAACAGATGTTGGCAAACATGGGTGCCAACAGCAGAGCAACTAACAATGTGTTTGGGGAAAATTCCAACGCACAAGAGACTCTTCAAGAACTTCTGCAACAGCATGGCCTCTGGCCACTACCAACCACTGATGCTGAAGAGGTTCTTAGTGTAGTTGTAGAACCAACCAATCCAGGCTCAGTCAGCAGCAACTTCAGTCAGTTAATCTTGCAGTCAATCATATTTCAGATCTGAAGGAGAAATACCAGGCCTGTTGTGCAGAAATTCCAAATGTTTTATTGATTTAAGTACATGTCACTATGTTTGAGGAGTGACAAACATCAATAACATTTGATCAAATGCATTGTTCTAAAGATACAATTACTACAAATAAAACTCGGAACTGATATGAGTAGGTAACCTTACAAATTTAATTATAAAATGTTAAGGTGTTTAAAGACATGACAAATTAAATATACATTCTGGAGAGGGAAAGAACAATAAAAATTCTACTTTTGGAAATGTTCATGTAGAAATAACAAGTATATCCCAACCCCCTTTTCAAATGCATCTTTTGGAACCTTTGAGCTTCTTTAGAATTGGATTTTGATTTTAATCCAAATGAGCCGAGTTCATTACATGAACTAGAACAATCATTACAAAAGATTAAACTACAATGCCCATTTACACAGAAAAAAAAAAAAATCTTACCTAAGATTTTCCAGTGCAAAAATCTTTCTACACTTCAAATAAGACACAAGTAAGATATAAGTAACTTTTCATCAAGATATGAGCTTGTTTTAAGTCATTTTTTCCTTAATATTGATGAAGAAGAACTTATTACATTGTCAGATTATTTCACTTATAGCAAGGGAAAGATGTTAAGTGAAATTAATATGCCAATGTAACTATTTTTTCAACAATGCTAAATAATTAGACTTAAAACAAGGTCATATCTTGATGAAAAGTTACATGTATGTTTTATCTCTAGTGTACTAAGAAATTTGCACTAGAAAGTAGTCCAAAAATACTTGATAAGACCTTTTGTTTTTGCAGTGTGGCTCAAACATCCACCTTTAAATCGTGAAACAAAAAAGTGGTTAAAAAGACAGCAAATATTGCATTTACAATTCAATATTTTCCAAGTTAGGCCACTACATTACCTTTACTATAACTTGCTTTAAAACACATAACTCTTTTTTAAAAGAACTGGTTATTACACTCATTAGCTGATTATGCAACACCAAAGGTAGGTGCCTGCAGCATCCCGTCTGTCATGTACTTTGTGAAAGACTCATAATCTGGGTGTACAAGAAGGTGGAGTACTATAAGGCAAGTATTTGCTTCTGGGAAGATTTTGTTAGCCTCATGGAGGAATTCAATTTGTGGACGATGGGGAAAGCCCAGTGGAGGCACCGTGGATGCTCTGGAAGCGAACTCCAGTATCATTTCAAGGGCATTCTCCTTCTGAAAGACAAAATGTTGCAATTATTACCTTTGTTATAAGGTATCCAGCATGTACTCTTAAAGACATTGTAGGAGATACTTCTCCATTTTCAGTTAAATCTTAGAATTTAGATTATTTAGCTTATTTGTATTTTGTTTCTTATTTTCTAGCTGATTAGAGACAACTTGCTGCTGATTGCCGGCCAGTTTGTCATTCCTGAGGTTTGGAAAGCCTCTATAGTTTTAAATTATTTTGATAACTTGGCTTTATTTCTGAACCAAATATGAGGATTCGCAGCGACTCAATGTTTTAGTATTTTCCATTACTGAATTAATGTCTAAATTAAAAAAAGGATTGCCACCTTTCATAAGTTTCAATAAGGAACACCTACCACGGCTTCTCAAGTAGATTATGAAAATTGTGAAATGAAAATGTGAAAGCCAATAATGTAATTTCTCATAATGAACATAGACTGTGATGGACTGGCTACCTGTCCAGGTGTACCCACCTCTCGCCCGCTGCTGGTGCGAGGTGGGAACAAATCATATACACAACAAATCGCTTCCCATATCGCTTCAATATGGGACGCAAAATACTGGACTATTCCGTATTTTATAGGGCGAATAGCAACTCCAGTGCTAACTAAATAGGCTACTGTTGAGGAAAAATGATTATTTTTAGTGCTTAATACAGTTAATCTTACGGCATGTGTAAAAGGTATATTCAACACTCTTATTTTGAACAAATTTCTTTATTTTGAACAGGTTTGTGTTAAGGATTTAAAACTAAACCAGATGACCAAGCATTAAGACAACAGGGGCCAAATGCTGATCTCTCAGTGGGGACTCCTGCTGTGCTGTCGGAGCACAGGAGGCCATAAAATTAGCATATCCTGCAGGGCAGAATCACTGGAGCTTGGGGGAGAGAAGCCTGTTCTGTTCACAGCGGATCAAAAGTCTGCCAGAAACCAACATCTGGGATGGTGTGAAACCTTATCTCAGGTTTCTCTGCACCCAGAATGACCGTATAACCACAGGGGGTCAGGACGCAGCTGTTGGCTCTTTTGTTTTACCAAGGGAGCAAATGGTCTTTGATCTTTGCCGTAAAATTAGGGGGAGTTTCTAAGTTTCTCTGAGTGTCCAAGGTAGTTTCCAGTTGGCCGACGAGAGCTACGCCGTAATTGAATATATTAAAGAGACAAGACACACCTTTAGTATAAGACTTCGTGTACAGGAGTAAAAAATTCAGAGAGCTGCCACTATTTTGTTTTTTCCATCGGCTCTCTCCAAAGACGCGTCTTTCTTTTGTTTTTTGTCTGTCTTTGTTTGTATAAGGTAAACAATGTATATCTCTGTTCCTCTGCAGCTTTGTTGTTGATTCATGCGTTGCTTTGTATGGAATTAAACTCTGTGATTCTGTGACGTCAACGCGCTTTGTTGTTTCCTTGTGGCTGCAAGTCGCCCACTGAGAGCACCTGGAAGTTTAAGGAAGAGAGAGCCAAACGTTTTGTCAAAAGTTCATTTATAAATTATTCTTCCTTAATACTACTTAAATTTTCCCAATTAATATTTCTTTATTCCACTAGCACGAAGCTAACGTAGCCTGGTAAGCTACAGTTATACGAACCGACATCTGAACATCCACTTACCTTGACTTGACGTTGAAAAAGTCTTCTTGTTGCAGAGAATAAATTATCCGTATTTCTTAATTCATGTCGAGCACGAGCTGCAGCCCTGAATATTGTATTAAAAACACGAGCATTTGAGCTGGACTGACCTCTCATTGTGGACCACGGACTAGCACAATATAGTAGCCTAAGGCTAGAAGGCCTGTCCGCAAAAATGCTACGTAAATCTGTGACGTTTTGACTAGACAGAATGTCAATTTAAGATATCTTAAATGGAAAAGCTGAATAATTCAAGATATCTCTAATTTATTTAGAGATATCTTAAAAGGAATTTTGACTAGTCAAACTTACAATTCAAGATATCTATAATTTAGTTTTCACTAGTCAAAACTACATTTCTCCTATCCAAAAATACATTTAAGATATCTTGAATTATGTTGTCATTCGATATCTTTAATTAGAATTATGACTAGTTAAAACTAAAATCGAGATATCTTGAATTAAATGATGACTAGTCATAATTTAATGGTACATATCTGAAATGTGTATTTCAGATAGTCAGTAATTCATTGTAGATATCTTGAATTGAAGTCTCCTTACAAGTCAATGGTAAATCTGACGTCATTTCGACTAGTCAAAATGTAATTAGCGATATCTTAAATTGCTAAAACGTCTAGTCATAAAACAATTTGATATCTGGAATGTAAGGGCAGCAAAACCGAATTTATGTTAAAACGGCTTGCCATACTCAGACTTCTTCCGTTCCTCTTAACTCAGCGTCTTAAGGTATTTAAACTAGCGATTATGAAAATAGCGCCCCCTTCATTTCCGGAATGCAATAGTCCCATTTCCAAATAAGGTATGGGACTGACGGAAAGGTCCGTCCCCGCCCCTTTCCGTTTGCTGCAGCGAGGTCCTTCTCGGTCGGGTTCTGGATCCATCGGAACCGATCGGCACGTCTATAGGCGTCTTCCCATCAGATTCGGTTCCGCCTGCGGCTCCGAATCTCATCTGGAGAACTACGGACACCGTGAAGGTCCAAACAGCGTTTCGGATAAATAGTCAAACGTTTTTCACGTTTTTGCCACTGCGCAATCACACACACACACACACACACACACACGCACACACTCTCATCACACACACTCATCACACACACACATTCATATATCTATGATGTATCCAGACCCACAGACGGCCGTAAATAGATAATAGATATTAGATTGTTCTCCACTCATCCCAGCCTGACGTTCCACTGTAACCTAAAGCTTTGGGTGGGGGAACCAGATCCGGTTCTAACTCTGGATTTCTGTTTCAGAACCAAGTGGAAGCGCCAGGCCGCTTCCGGTTTGGACCTGCTGGCTGCGGTTGGGCGGCTGCTCCTCCCGCCTCACTTCCTGTGTCCTCTGACCCCCGTGGCCCCGCCCACGACGGACCCGCACCTGCACGGAGGCCACACCCACCGACCTTTGGTCCTCCGTCAGTTTCAGAACCTGACCCGGTCTCTGAAACCGGACCAGGCGGCCTGGATGCCGTGATGTCACTGCAGTGTCCTTCGGTTTCCATGGAACCCGAGGGAGTGGTTCTGGAACTGCAGCGGTTCTGTCAGGTCAAAGGTGAAAGAAAGCTGCTCTCCAATTGGACAGAAATCTATGGAGTGAAAATAGTGTCAAAAAGATTTGTGTGTACGTAACAGGATTTGTGCGTGCGTAAAAAAGATTGTGCGTGCGTAAAAAGATTTGTGCGTGCGTAACAGGATTTGTAAACCTTAAAAATAAAATACATGTTGAAAAAGTACACACAAATCACCTGGTACGCACACACAAAACTGCAGTTACACACAAATCCGGTTACGAGTGCACAACTATTTTTGAGACTCATTTCACGCCTCGGTGGAAGCTCCAAGATTTGTGTGTAGATGGTGCGTTTACATGCTAGTAAAAGCTGGGACATCTGAGTTTTCTTCGGAACTGTTTCTTTTTTCCACAGTTCAATACATATTTCTCTCTTTACTTGTCTCGTGGCTTAGACATATTTTTGTGAGAGAAAAATACATATGTCATTACACCCACGTCTACTTTTTAATACTATAAGATTGTTTATATATGAATCCGCATTTGGGACCTATTCAACTGTAATTACTTGGGTAAAAAATTCGACCACTAGGTGGCGGAAGTTTATTCCGCTCTGACTGGGAAAAGCCTTCATTCAAACTGAGAGAAGAAACAAGAGAATGGCGGGTCAGCCGAGTGATCGTGTTCGTGGTTTACCGTCCGAAGTTAGTGGATGTTAAAATTTGCATGTTTTCCTGACCGTTGTAATGCGTATTTTTTAGATTATTTCAGATTACGTTTTACGTTTCAAGTAGTTCGACCCAAAGTTCTCGCCCTTCTATAGCAATAGCTCATGTCTACGTTAGCTAAGCTACTATTAGCCCTCGATTAGCATCGGTCCAGTTTAAAACAGAATCTTCCTGGCCCATTACAGCCATGTCTATGTTTATCACCATGCTCAGCTAGTTTTATGATGCCGACAATAATGTAGGCTTAGGTGACGTCTTTTATTATTTGAAGGATTCATCCCAGTTCTCCTCACTAATTGTAGTTTTTGATTTAAATTTTTTTTTAGTTCTGCTACAGACTTATGTTTCGTCTATCACCTGTATATTTTATATCTTACTGTAATCACTTAAGATTTACTCTTCTCTACATTTCTTCCTGGAATATGATGGTCATTGCTTTCGTACCAGAAATAAATACGTTGAACATCTCTTAACAAATGTACAAATGTATTCTATGCCATACATATACATCTGCACCGTTTTTTATATTAGATTCATGCAGATCATCAATATTTCAAATTTTGAAAATATAACCTCATCCAACACTGAAGCCTTTGTAAGCAGCTGAATATAAGTGTAGTAACTCGGCTGAATCTTTAAAATATTAATATTTCTGTTACTTCATTATGAGCAAACCACATTTCTCATTACTTCCATGTGATGACTTACATTTTTGGACAGATAATATGTTAAGTTGTGCTTCACATTAACTAAATTGTAATTGTAGCCATCTAGTGAAATTATATTTCTATTGTCCCCAAAAAGTGCTAATAATGTCAAACTTATGATAAATTACTGTATTGACAGTGTAATGGTCAACTTTAACAAACTGTTCTTTAATTCATTTTTATCTGTTTTGAAGGACTTGCTGACGCTCAGTTAAGAAAATGGAGATCAGTGGATATGTTGCTAAACAGTAATTAAACAATATGAACAATTTGAAAATAAATATTTTTTGATTGATAGTGCCATGGTCTTATTTTTCAAGTCGCAATAATTAAGCCAATATTGTGATAAAAATAGTCGTTAGTATTTAGGAAACTTATAATGTTTTAAAACTTTAAGTGATGAAAACCATGGGTTCTCTGGCTCATTTACACACACAGATATATCTATATATGTATATCTACTTATCTATGTATGTTTATATATATATATATGCGTGTGTGTTTGTCTTATTTTCAGTGAAATACAAATATGTTAAGTGTCTGGTGCTATTTTGTAAATATTTTAAATTTTAATTTAACAAATATTTCTTTCCATAGGACTTGCTGAAACAGCATATCTTGCAGAGACTGCATCAACGTGTCACACAAGCACTTCAACATATTCCTCTGGATATAGACTATTTGGAATTTGTTTGTAATCAAGAAATGGTTTTTATGGACAGCCTATCCCAACATATTCAACTGTCTGAGGATGTTGTCGATAGGCTGACAGATCTTCATAATGCCATCCAACAACACAAAAGCAGACAAGAACCTCAAGAAGTTGTTAGATTTGAAAGACTAACAACAAGGGGACTGTTGGGTAAATTGTATTATTAGTAATTATCAAATATTTGTTGTATCATGTAGCCTTGTAGTTACATTTAGATAATGTTTCTATGTGTTAAATAACTTTGATTCCATCCTGAGACTTCCCTGGGAAATAGAGGTGACAGCTACTCTCAGCAGCTGTTGCCCTGCAGGACGTCCTACAAGACAGAGGTGTTAGTTGCTCCCAGCAGAGTTTTACAGTCCTGCAATAAACTCTGCTCTGTGCTACAAAGCCGTTGCTTTGAAGCTATACAACGTGTCCTATTCGACGCCGTGCCTGGAGCAAGAAGGATTTAGATTGTAGATAACATGTGTTTAGTTTAGTGATTGTCTTTTAGCACTGCAACTAAAATGCTTTGACCCCACCCCATAGAGTTGCAATGCTCAGTGTGAGAGGGTTCCTAAGAGCAATAAAAGAGAGGAACAGACAGATGTGTTTCAGAGCAGGTTGGAGATTTGTAACTGAAAGCACATCTCTGTCTGCTCTCCTCGCGAGAAACAAAGAATCTAACTCTCTTGTCTTTCCTGTGTTTGTTTAATAGGTATTTAGACCTGACAGGGATGTCCAAGAATAATAATCTGCACTGAACAATTGGTTCATCTACTTGAAATTGGACTTTCTGTGAACACAATTGCAAAGTCACTGTCGTACCTTTTTTTTAGGTGCGGCCAAACGATTGACTGCAGGACCATCTATAATTGCAGAAATAGTTTAAAATAGTAATATTCAGACCAGGTTTCAGAGTAAAAGCATATATTCAGATACATCTCTATAATGTTAAAACAGATTATACATTGACCTGGGGTGTGATTTCCACTTCACTTTCCCTCGGGAAGAGGAGGGGCACAACATCAGGTCTGGATGTAATTAGTGGCCAGATACCCGTTTCTTTAAGTCCCCTTTTCAGGTGCTTCATCTGCACACTAAGTCGAGTGATGGCCTGTAAATATTACACTTTATTAGTGGCATCAATGTTCAGAATAAATATAATTATTTCTCAAGTACACTTGGACATTGTTTAACAAACCTAAATAACACATTTAACTCTTTAGATCAAGACAAATAATTTAAAAAAATCAAAAGTTAATATTTTTATTACAGAATGGGTGAGGAGCTGCTGTAAGAGGAGAAGTTTGTTTGTCTCCTTGGTTGGCACAGGAAAATACCACTCCATACACAGATTGGACAATCTTGAAGTCTCTTCCTCAGTCATCTCTTCTCTCAGCAGCTGGTAAAAAAGCATTATTAACTTAGTATTTATTAAAACATCCAAATTTAGCTGGATTTCATATTTGTGATGCATGTTAAAAATTTAGATAAGTCAATTTTGTTTACTTACGAAACCAATGATCTCTCTGTGGTCAATATCTGGGCAGTCCTCTAGGGAAAGGTATGTTGTCGCCAACTCCTTTGAACCACTTGTCAAGGCATGCACTACTGCCAAGCTGATGCCCGACAAGGTTGGACCTCCATTAATTAAAGAGTGGCCAATCAGCCGACCAGCCATGACAAACAGCTCGCTCTCAGCAAGCACTGCTGAAGTAGTTGGTACAAGGTGATCAGTTTCTCCTTCAAACATTGCAGTCACTGCAGCATTTCCTAAAAAAAGAAAAAAAAGAAATAAGTCTACTGTTAAATGTACCAACTGAGATGAGACCCCAAATGTATAGCTTTATTAATTAATTCTGAAGTAGGGTTAGGTTAGGGATTTTGCACATACCGAAGTTCATTTTAAATCCTTGTTTCAGCTTGGAAATGGCAGACGAGATGATGTGTCTTGTCACGCCTCTACCAACTGCAGCATCACCTACAATAAAAGAGCCTGGTAAGATGAAAGAGCTGTTTTCCAGTACTGTTGAGCTGATATGAAGTAATACCTTGAATGCGACAATGAAAAGGAGCTGCCCACTGGATTATCTCACGCTTGTGCTTGTAAAATGAAATGAGAGACATATCTCGCTCCTCATCAGTGTCCATGGCATCCAGAGTGAGAACAAGTGTCCTCTGGTTAACTCCTACTTGCTTCAGTTGTCTGACAAACAGCTCAACAGCCTTCTGTGGATCTCCAACTGTTTTCCATTCTGGCAAATTCATAATTAACAAAATGTTGCATCTGTACACATTAATTTTGTCCTACAACATACAGCAATGTTTTTTTGTTTCTTTAAAATACAACAGATATACAGCAAACCTACCCAACAACATCCAGGATCACATAATATTTTTTTCGGACTTATTTACTATAGTATGATACCTTCAGTACTTCTAGGTTCTGCAGAATAAGAAGTTCCTGAAGTTGTTGATGATGGTCCTGGCATATCTGGGTGTATTTCCAATACTCCCTCCCTGCTGAAGGAAAAAAATGTTATTTATGTGATAGGAAATGACATCCAGCTATATTACAGAATCAGTGATAGAAAATGTTTTCAAATATTTTATAAGGGCTAAATTTTTAAATTAACTGTAGTTGTAAAGCTCTTTTTTACATGTTGTCTGAATACTCATACCATTTTTACATTACATGCCCTATTCACATAAAAACATATCCGTCTACTTTCCTAAAGAAAAAAAAATTATACACTAATACCTGTCACAGCATTCACTGGCATGATAAGGAAGCACAGACTTCAAGAAATCCTTCTGGCAGATACGGCAGCACTGCACAGAAAAATATTTTTTCAAAATAATAAAAATTAAAAAATATATTTTTTGCAAGAATATTAGAAGTTATTTGCTTTATTTTGTAAAAATAAATTACTTCGTGTGCAACTTTTTTAACAGGATCCTACCTCTCTTTCTTCCAAATGTTCAATTGTGTTTTCTGGCTCCTCCAATGTGTCACAGTCATCCTCATCAACCTCTATAGTTTCAGTCTGATCAGTCCGGTTCTGTTTAAATTGGGAAACATTAATGCCAGTATTGCCACAGGCATGTGTGTCTGTGTGTATATATATATATATATATATATACATATATATATATATATACTGCTCAAAAAAAATAAAGGGAACACTTTAAGTGTTAAACACCTGTTTAAGTGTTCCCTTTATTTTTTTGAGCAGTATATATATATATATATATATAGAGAGAGAGAGAGAGAGAGAGAGATTAAAAACAAAGAGTTAACGGAAAATGGATGGATGGATGGATGGAGTTCAACATAGTAATGTTGATTGATTAAGTTATGGAGGAAATGAGGACAACTTACTTTTTTAATTTTTCTGCAAGACCCAGCATGTAACGCCAGCATCTGAAGAGGCATTGTTATACCACAAGTGACACAGGGCACCTGAGGCATTTTGGCAAAGTCCTCCGCATCAAATGGAAGTGGACTTGTCTCCAGTTCTTCCTGGAGGGGTACCAGGAAGAGGACTATTTTCCCATTATTTGAAGCAGAACGGAGCAGCTTGCCGCTGTACCCTTCAGCATTCATTGGGATTATTGACAATTTCCCAGTCAAGGCAGACTCCATAAAATAAAATTAAACAACTACAATGAAAAAACATATATGAAATAAATACATAACTGCTATCTACTTCGTTTCCAATTTTAAAAAGAAATTCAAATCTTACCGTTTTAATGCCTGGTTGACCCGTGTTGAAGAATTTGAAGCCAAAGGGCCAGAATTGTTGCCCATATTAGGGCATGAACTTGTTGAGGGAGAGCTTGTATTTCCCACAAGTTCCCTTGTGAGTGCTGTAGCCAAGGCATGAGCCATGTTTCCAACTATCTGCTTTTGAGACAACAAATAATCTCAATTATATAAACCAATCAACACCTGAGCTGCTAAAAGTTTTGGAATCATAAATATAAAAATATCTTGTAAATCCAAAAATGTATGTGTTTTCCACATTTCAGTCAGTGTTAAATTTTTCACTTTATAAATTGCATAGTTGAAAAAGGACATATACAAATTAAATATGGAATATTTTATTAATTATCTGGCAGATAATTAATAAAATATAATTATAATAAATTATAATAAAAGACGTCACCTAAGCCTACATTATTGTCGGCATCATAAAACTAGCTGAGCATGGTGATAAACATAGACATGGCTGTAATGGGCCAGGAAGATTCTGTTTTAAACTGGACCGATGCTAATCGAGGGCTAATAGTAGCTTAGCTAACGTAGACATGAGCTATTGCTATAGAAGGGCGAGAACTTTGGGTCGAACTACTTGAAACGTAAAACGTAATCTGAAATAATCTAACAAATACGCATTACAACGGTCAGGAAAACGTGTAAATTTTAACATCCACTAACTTCGGACGGTAAACCACGAACACGATCACTCGGCTGACCCGCCATTCTCTTGTTTCTTCTCTCAGTTTGAATGAAGGCTTTTCCCAGTCAGAGCGGAATAAACTTCCGCCACCTAGTGGTTGAATTTTTTACCCAAGTAATTACAGTTGAATAGGTCCCAAATGCGGATTCATATATAAACAATCTCATAGTATTAAAAAGTAGACGTGGGTGTAATGACATATGTATTTTTCTCTCACAAAAATATGTCTAAGCCACGAGACAAGTAAAGAGAGAAATATGTATTGAACTGTGGAAAAAAGAAACAGTTCCGAAGAAAACTCAGATGTCCCAGCTTTTACTAGCATGTAAACGCACCATCTACACACAAATCTTGGAGCTTCCACCGAGGCGTGAAATGAGTCTCAAAAATAGTTGTGCACTCGTAACCGGATTTGTGTGTAACTGCAGTTTTGTGTGTGCGTACCAGGTGATTTGTGTGTACTTTTTCAACATGTATTTTATTTTTAAGGTTTACAAATCCTGTTACGCACGCACAAATCTTTTTACACACGCACAAATCTTTTTACACACGCACAAATCCTGTTACGCACGCACAAATCTTTTTACACACGCACAAATCCTGTTACGCACGCACAAATCCTGTTACGCACGCACAAATCTTTTTACGCACGCACAAATCTTTTTACGCACGCACAAATCCTGTTACGCACGCACAAATCTTTTTGACACTATTTTCACTCCATAGAAATCTCTCGTCTGGAAGCAGAACCAGAATCTGTGGATCTGCAGCCTGAAGGTCCAAAAGGTTCTGTGCTGAAGCTCTGGGTTTGTTCTGGTTCTGTGGAACCAAACGGACCATCAGAACTCCTGGACCCTGATCAGTCAGATCCAAACCGCCTGGAGGCCCTGTTCTGATCCGGTTCTGAAATGTGTTTGATGCAGAAATAAAATCCTGAAACTTTTTTTTTGTTTTTTATTTGATTGTAAATAAAATTCGTCCGATCAAAGATGTTCTGTGTCAGGATGTCTCACTCTGAGGAAAAACCCAGTCTGCTGGTCCAGGTCCACCCTGACGGAACCAGAGCGATTCTGGGGGTTCGGGCCGAGACGGTTCTGTTCAGGACCACCTTCATCGTCAGTCCTCCTCTTCCTCAGTGACCTTCCTCTTCCTCTTGGCCCCGCCTCCCTCCAAGCCGCTGGAGAACTCTGACCGGATCAGAACCGCCTCCCTGTGACCCGGATGGAGCCTGACAGAGGAAGTGGGTTTTCACAGTAACAGCAGCAGGGAACTATGGGTAATGTAGTACCAGACGACGGATCGGCCACTCACCGTTGCCTCCCCGGGTTCTGGTTCTGGTTCTTCCTCGGGCTTCCTGCCCGTTTCCTGGTCTGGTCCTGGCTCCTGCTGCGGACCTGGTCCCCGGGGCCCCGGCGGGCTCCGGGGGCCGGGCCGGGGCTCAGGCCCTGCGGAGCGTCTCTGAGGCCGAAGCTCTTGGCGGCGTGACCCAGGTGGAGGCGCCGCAGGTGGAACACCTGCTTCAGGGGGGCGGGGTAGGTGGTGTAGGCCCGCAGGAAGGACTGCAGCGCTGCAGCACGGCAACACGTCAGCCAATCACAGCTCGGCACCAACATATCCGGCGGGTCATGTGACCGGCGTACCTTTCTTAGCCGCCTGCACCCAGCGGGCATCGGAGTGAACGAAGTCCTCCAGCTGCGTCTGCAGGACGGTGGCGCGCTCCCTGATGTCCTGCTGCAGCGCCCGGGGCGACGTCTGGGGACACACGGGACGGTCAGAGGTCAGCTCCGCCCACTGAGTTCAGAGGTCAGGATAAACTCAAAGCTTCCACCCACCTGGCTGTGGTATTTCCCACGCCCCTTGAAGGCATCGTCCTTCATCAGACAAGATAGAACGTCCTGGAGCTTCATCTCTGAGACACTGCAACCAGTTAAAACCAGTCAGAACCAGTAGTGAGGTCCAGTACCAGTGACACCGTCCTGCTGGTACCAGATGTGTTTCTGATGGTGCTGGTCAGTGATTGGCCCACTGCAGCGGTTGGCCCGCCCACCTGATGTTGTGATTGGCCAGCTCCGTGATGAAGGCGGCCTCAGCAGGAGTGAGGAAGAGGAGGCCGTTTCCTCTTCCTCCGATCCGAGCCGTGCGGCCGACCCGGTGAACGTACTCGGCGGCCGACGAGGGAGGAGTGTACTGAAACACAGAACGAACGGACCTGTGACCCGGTTCTGGTTCTGGTGGGTTTCCATCCTGACTGTGTGTTTACCTGAACAATCCAGGTGACTTGAGGAAGATCCAGCCCTCTGGCGGCAACGTCCTGGAAGAGGAAGAGGAAGCTGAGCAAAGAGTTGTGCCCGACCCGACCCGACCGATTAAAGAACCGTTACATGTTTTCAGAGAAACCCTGAACATTTGCAGCCTGACTGTGAGAACCCCGGTGGCGGTGGCGCCGCCCGGTGGCGGTGGCGCCCCCCGGTGGCGGTGGCGCCGCCCGGTGGCGCCCCCCGGTGGCGGCCCCCTCACCGTGCACAGCAGGACTCCGGTGGTGGAAGCGGAGAACTGGTGGAAAACCTGGCAGCGTTCCTGCGGAGGAGACACAGCCTCAGAGACACTGACGGAGATGGAAACTGTGGCCAGCAGGGGGCGTTCTTACCTCCTGTTTCATGTTGCCGTGGAGACGCAGAAAGCTGAGCTCCCGATTGGCCGAGTGCCGGGTCAGGACGGAGCTGAAGAGCAGGTGCAGGAACTCGACGGCTTCGCAGCTCGACACGAAAATGATCATCTTGTTGCCCTGAGAGAACTGAGAGTGGCAGGCGGTCAGGTCTCCATGGCGACCAGGTGCAGAGAAGCAGCAGTTGCCATGTGAACACCTTGCACTGGTCCAGGATGAAGGCGGCCAGACACACCAGCCGGACCTTACTGGGAACCAAAACCACAAACTGCTGCAGCGCCTCTGGAACGGCGAAGCTCTCCGATTGGCTGGGCGGGTCAGAGGGGGCGGGGCCAGAAACACAGATGCTGATTGGATCCCGCAAGCAGACATCCGCCAGGCGCGTCACACCTGCGGCATAGGAGCGGTCAGCGGACGCGGCGAGCCGCGCCCAGAGGGGGCAGCGGCGAGCCGCCTCACCTGGACTCAGCGTGGCCGACAGCAGCACGTTCTGCCGGGTCGGCCCGGTTCTGTTCAGCCCGTTCAGGATCACCGTTAGCTCCCGGTCGAAGCCCAGGTCCAGAATCCTGGAGGCCAGAGGACCAGTTAGACCAGAACCGCCGGGATTGGACCCGGCGACCCGGTCCGACCCACCTGTCTGCCTCGTCCAGAACCAGCCAGCGCACGGCGCCGAGCGACAAGCTGAGCGTGTTCTGGACGTGATCGGCCAGGCGGCCCGGCGTTGACACCACCACGTTCATTCCCTTACGGATCCTGGAGACCAGAAGCAGCAGAACCATCAGAACCTCGGTCCAGCAGGCACCGACCCGCTAACGGCCAGAACCAACCGGAGGTTCTGATGGACCAGACAGTACCGGGCCTTCTCTGCTTTCTTCTTCTCTCCTCCCATCAGAATGCCAGGAACGATCCAAGTGAACGGCTGTGGACAGAACCAGAACCAGAACCAGAACCAGACATGTCAGAACCATCGGGTTTCTGGGTCCAACGGGCTCAGAACCCAAATTAAACTGCTTTATGGCCCAGAACCAGAGCTGGGATCACTTCACATAGGAACCAGAACCAGAACCAGAACCAGAGGATCCCTGTCTGCAGCAGATCAGGATCCAGTGCTGCTCCTTAGCTGTAACTGGGTTCTGGTTCTGGTCCAGTAACTGGGTTCTGGTTCTGGTACCTTGAGCAGCTTCTGGAAGGTGTTGTAGGTCTGCAGGGCGAGCTGGAACAGAGCAGAGATCAGTCAGAGGTCCGATCGGATCACCAGAACCGGCAGAGAAGGCGGAACCAACCTCCCGGGTCGGAACCACAACGAGCGCCAGCGGGCCGTCCGACCTGCTGACCTTTGGCTCGGAGGCCTGCAGGCGCTGGACCAGCGGGACGGCGTAGGACAGCGTCTTCCCTGAGACAGAGGGGACCGTCAGGTTCTGTAGAACCACAGGACCGGTTCAGGTCCGGTTCCGCCGGGAGGTTCTGATCTCACCTGAACCCGTCTGGGACCGGACTGCTGCGTCCCGTCCGGACAGGAGAGCCGGGATGGTCTGCTGCTGAACGCTGCGCACGCACACACACACACACACACACACACACACAGGTCAGAGGTCAGACGCCCCATAGGGCTGCCTGGTTCCGGTCTGACCCGACCCACCTGGTCAGTCTGGAGACGTTCAGAACCTTGTTGAGCGTCGCCACCTGCAGGAAGCAGACAGCCGATCAGAACATCACTGGTTGCTACGGTAACGCCTCGACCCGGTTCGAGTCAGATAGAAACACGGACGACATCGTGCAGAGGTCCGATCAGAACCAGTCCTGACTGGGTCTGCAGCGGTTGTTTCAGGTCAAAGGTCAAGGAAACCTGCTCTCTGATTGGACAGAAGCCTGCAGGTCCTACAGCAGGGGCGGAGCTTTCCCAGCAAACCGACCAATCAGAGCCCAAGAACGCGGAGGCGTGTTACCAGGTGGGGGTGCAGGTGGAGGTCTGAAAAGAAGTCGGAGGTGAAAACCTTCTCCTTCAGCTGGGCGACGGCCGGTCTGAGGGAGGAAACAGGAAGTCAGCCGGCCAATCAGCAGCGGCCGAGTCGGGCCAATCACAGCGGAGCGAAGGTTGTACCTGAGGATCTCTGGGATCTCTGGGTTGTGTCTGAACAGAGAGGAAGTCTTGATGCTGCCACTTCCTCCTTCCTTCACTTCCTCCTTCCTCCTCTTCTTCTTCTGTGGTGCTCCATGGGTCAGCTCAGGGGGCGGGACCTAAACAGCACGCCTTATTTTAATACCACAGAAGAAGAAAAGAGCCTGATGTCAGAGAGAGCGATCACCTGCAGGTGAGCCTCTTCATCCTCCTCCTCTTCCTCTGGGGAGATGAAGCTCTTCTTCTTCTTCTCTGGTTTCTGCTTCTTCTGTAGAAACATCAGTTTGACAGAACTGGGCCGGTACTGGACCAGAATGCCCCTCAGACTGGACCTCTGCTAGACCAACTGAGACCAGAACCAATCAGAACCACAGCAGTCCGTTTCTGGTTGAACCTGGGCGGGTTCTCCTGTTGGACCAACATCCACCCATTTTCAGGTTCTGGGTTCCGTTGGTTCTGATTGGTCTGGATTCCATTGGTTCTGCTGGTTCAGACTCACCAAGGTCCATTTCTTGCGTTTCGCCCATTTCCTGCTGCAGGGCAGTGATGATGATGATGATGAAGGAACACTGCAGATGTTCAGACACAGCTGCTGCTCTGCTGATGACGTCATCTACGTATCTGTACGATAGAACAGGTGAGTCCTCGCTCTACAGAGCCAAACAGAACACGTGAAGAAGAATCCGGTCGGACCAGACTTCATGTAAAAACCGTCAGATTTTAACTCACCGTTTCCTTTAGACCAAGATCTCCCGTGTGACGTCAGCGGATCAATCTACCTCTAACTGACACGAGGACCAGGTGTTCAGGGATCAACTGCTGGTGTTGGTGCTCGAGCCGGACATTTTTCTACGGAAGTCCTGCAGCTCCTCTCTTCACTGCACAGGAAATATCCGCCATCTTTAACAATGACCTACACGCGCTTGCTGACCTCCGGTCTGTCAAAATGTGGATTAAAATAAAAACAACAGAAACAGAAATAAATCCTCACCAAGAAAACTGTGCGGATACACAATATAACACGTGGGAGCCTCTTCCTGCTACGTCACGGAGGCCCCGCCTTCTGGAAGGTTGACCTCAGTGGGTCTGCTCTTTAACGGTCCGCCGCCTCGTTGTGTGACTGACTGTGCTGGGAGGAGTTTATGCTGAAATCAGGACGAACCAGCGGGAATAATCTGAGATTATTGAGATATTATAATTCAAAACTGGTCGCTGTTGATACTATTGATCACTCCCTATCTCTAACCTTTGACCTGATGGCCGTAATTTCGTTCTGTATACACTCTGTGCATGCAAAATGACAATAAAGTCAGTCTATGTCTAAGTAACAATTAAGACACAGGAAGTGGCCAAAGGTCCAGGACTCCGGGACGCTCAGGCTCAGTTCTACAGCCCGGACCCTCTGCTACTGGATCAGAACCAGAACCAGGCTGCTGTTCAGCTAGTTCTGGTTCCATTACCCTCACCAATCAACCCAGGCCTGTTTGGACCTTGCCATCTCAGCCATCAGAACAATTATCAGCGTCTAACTGGGTACTGTACCGACCCAGTTTTCATTCTGATCCAATCTCAGTTCCCAGAATGTTTCAGCTCAGAGCAATGATGGTTCTGATCCGGTTAAAAATCCAGACCATTCTGGGTTTAACCACTTTGTTTCTGTCTCCCTCTGGTGGAGGACTTCCTGGTTTCTGTCCAATCAGAGACAGAGACACGCCCATGCTCTCTTTCCCTCCCAGTAGATTTGGTTCTGATTGGACCTGAAGGTTCCTGTTGAACCCAACGTTCAACAGGAACCAGGGCAGACCCGGAATGGTCAGAATTTCTGACCATCATTGGGTCAAAACCTTTCATTAAACACAAATTATTTTGGATCCTCATCCTGCAAATCTGATGGAACCAGAACCAGAACCACAATCAGAACTGGAACCAGAAGTCAGCAGAACAATGATTTTATTAAAAACCAAACAACTTATAACATCAAGTTCCTTCATTCTGCCCAACCAAGTCCAGGTAGACTCAGGTGTTCTCAGCTCAGTCCAGCTGCTTGTCCAGGTGAGTCCAGGTGAGTCCAGGTGTCAGTTGGTGTAGAGGCGGCTCTCCAGAGACTCCAGCACAGTGTGTGGGTCCTGGTCGGCGTCCAGGTGAAGAGCATCTGGATACATAGTCTGGACAGAGACACAGATTGTTCTGCTGGTTCTGATCCGGGTCAGCAAATGAAAGCTGTTGCCATGGTTACCTGCAGGCCTTCGTAGTTGAGCCTGAACCGTCTCAGCCTCTGGGTTAGCGCCCCGCTGCCGTCGTACGGAGCCGTCCGGAGCCGGTCCTGGACCTCAGAGCTGGGGGCTGGTTGGGTCACGGCGTGATACCTGCAAGCCCAAACGCAACCGTGAGCTAGTACCTGTACGACCTGGCCCGGGTTCTGGCCCGGTTGGACTGGGCCACTGACCTCTCGCCGCTGACGGGGTCGGTTCCTCTGAGGGAGAGCCGCTGCATGCAGACGTCATCGCTGGCCTCCAGGAAGAATACTCTGAGGAAGAGGAGGAGCAGGTGACAGAAGCAGAACTACAGGTTCTGGTTCTGGTTCTGGTTTGGTACCTGTTGGGCTGGTACTGGGACTCGTGTAGGCTCTTGGCCTGCTGCATGTCGCAGGGGAAACCGTGCAGGATCCATCCTCTGCAGCTGCAGTCCACCCGGCTCAGACGGGCCTCCAGAACTGGCATCAGCAGGGAATCTGGGACTGAACACAGGTGATCAGAACCCAGCCCGTCCAGAAACACAGAACTGAGAGACGGTTCTGAACTCACCTGGGCGGCCGACATCCATGTAGAGCTGAATCTGAGCTCCCAGAGCAGAACCGTCAGAGACCACCGACCGGAGCAGGCCGCCGCAGCTCACTGGAGACAGTCCGGACTGGGTCAGAACCGGGTCAGAACTGGGTCATGACCGGGTCAGGACCAAGTCAGAACCGAGTCAGAACCAAGTCAGAACCGGGTCAGAATCGAGTCAGAACCGGTTACAACTGGGTGAGAACCGGGTCATAACCGAGTCAGAACCGGGTCAGAACTGGGCCAGAACCATCCTGTGTTTACCATCCACCAGTTTGTACTTCTCAGACAGCAGCCGGGCCAGGTGGCTCTTTCCGGACCCCGACGGGCCCACCAGAACTATTCTTGGAGTTCTGAAGTGACGTCGGGTCCGGACGAAGGTCAGAGCTGAGGGACCAGCAGAGACAGACATCGGGTTCAGTTTGTGTCGGATCAGAACCCAACTGCTGCTTCCAGAACTCTAAGGGGAACTTCGACTGATCACAAGATTGCCAGAAGGAAACAGACAGGAAGTAGGAGGGAGGCAACAGGAAGTGGGAGAGAGGCAACAGGAAGTGGGAGGGAGGCAACAGGAAGTGGGAGAGAGGCAACAGGAAGTGGGAGGGAGGTAACAGGAAGTGGGAGGGAGGTAACAGGAAGTGGGAGAGAGGCAACAGGAAGTGGGAGGGAGGTAACAGGAAGTGGGAGGGAGGTAACAGGAAGTGGGAGGGAGGTAACAGGAAGTGGGAGGGAGGTAACGGGAAGTGGGAGAGAGGCAACGGGAAGTGGGAGGGAGGTAACGGGAAGTGGGAGAGAGGTAACAGGAAGTGGGAGGGAGGTAACGGGAAGTGGGAGAGAGGTAACAGGAAGTGGGAGGGAGGTAACGGGAAGTGGGAGGGAGGTAACAGGAAGTGGGAGGGAGGTAACGGGAAGTGGGAGAGAGGCAACGGGAAGTGGGAGGGAGGTAACGGGAAGTGGGAGAGAGGTAACGGGAAGTGGGAGGGAGGTAACGGGAAGTGGGAGAGAGGTAACGGGAAGTGGGAGGGAGGTAACGGGAAGTGGGAGGGAGGTAACGGGAAGTGGGAGAGAGGCAACGGGAAGTGGGAGGGAGGCAACGGGAAGTGGGAGGGAGGTAACGGGAAGTGGGAGGGAGGTAACGGGAAGTGGGAGAGAGGTAACGGGAAGTGGGAGGGAGGTAACAGGAAGTGGGAGAGAGGCAACAGGAAGTGGGAGGGAGGTAACAGGAAGTGGGAGGGAGGTAACAGGAAGTGGGAGGGAGGTAACAGGAAGTGGGAGGGAGGTAACGGGAAGTGGGAGAGAGGCAACGGGAAGTGGGAGGGAGGTAACGGGAAGTGGGAGAGAGGTAACAGGAAGTGGGAGGGAGGTAACGGGAAGTGGGAGAGAGGTAACAGGAAGTGGGAGGGAGGTAACGGGAAGTGGGAGGGAGGTAACAGGAAGTGGGAGGGAGGTAACGGGAAGTGGGAGAGAGGCAACGGGAAGGTGGGATGGAGGTAACGGGAAGTGGGAGAGAGGTAACGGGAAGTGGGAGGGAGGTAACGGGAAGTGGGAGAGAGGTAACGGGAAGTGGGAGGGAGGTAACGGGAAGTGGGAGGGAGGTAACGGGAAGTGGGAGAGAGGCAACGGGAAGTGGGAGGGAGGCAACGGGAAGTGGGAGGGAGGTAACGGGAAGTGGGAGGGAGGTAACGGGAAGTGGGAGAGAGGTAACGGGAAGTGGGAGGGAGGTAACGGGAAGTGGGAGAGAGGCAACGGGAAGTGGGAGGGAGGTAACAGGAAGTGGGAGGGAGACAACGGGAAGTGGGAGGGAGGTAACAGGAAGTGGGAGGGAGGTAACGGGAAGTGGGAGGAAGGTAACGGGAAGTGGGAGGGAGGTAACGGGAAGTGGGAGGGAGGCAACGGGAAGTGGGAGGGAGGCAACGGGAAGTGGGAGGGAGGCAACGGGAAGTGGGAGGGAGGTAACGGGAAGTGGGAGGGAGGCAACAGGAAGTGGGAGGGAGGCAACAGGAAGTATGCAGATTGTTGCGTTAATGCCTGTTCTGTTGTGGTCATGTGATCAGGCTCCGCCCCCTCCATGGGCTCCACCTTGCTGGTAGACGTCAGCAGGAGGCTGGTCGGCGTTGAAGACCTTCAGGACGTGCTGATAGGCCGATTTCAGAGCTGTGACTTCACAGCGGAAGCGCTGCACCTCGGCCAATAGCTGCTCCTCAGACAGGCCCCGCCCCCTCTCCAGGCGCCGTCTGATGGTGTCGTTCTCTGGCTGGACGAAGAGCTGATGGTAGACGTCTGGGGACAGGAAGTGATGCTGAGCGGGTTCTGATGTCCTGTGAGGAGGTCGGGCCGAGCGGGACTCACCTCCAGTGACCGGGTCAGTGAGCTTGCCGTGGTTCCTCTGCAGCAGAACTTCCTCCGGAGCGTCCAGCATCACTGTCAACACAGCAGAACCTTTTGGATCAGCTGCGGGTCTGACGGGCCCGGCTGGGAGGCTTCATCGGTTCTTACCGACGTGTTCTGGGATGATTCCGGCCCGCTGGAGCTGCAGAACCTGGACACGGGTCTGAGGAATCCCAACCAGCACCCAGCCCTGCAATGGCCAACAGAACCTCCTGATGCTAGATGTTCTAACAGAACCTCAGTGGTTCTGTTAGAACCATCTGGAAACGCTGAGGAAAATGCTGTCTAAGGTTCTGTTACTGAGTCTGGATCAGAACCAGGGAGCTCCTAGCTTCATTCAGTGTTTTTCCATCAAGTCCAACCAGAACCAGGAACCATCATTTCCTGGTTCTGTCCCAACAGAACCAGAACCTTTGGAGCTCCCAGAGACCAACCAGTCCAGATCAGTGTGGCCCGATGCTTCAGCTCCGGTCCGGTCCTGAGCGCTGTCTGTCAGGTTCAGGAAGAACCACCGACAACTGGAGTTCACCTGCACTGTGACGACCTACAGAACCAGAACCAGAACCGGCCCACTGTGCTCACTTTCAGCCTCTGAGCTGCACGTCTCTGAAAAGCTGCAGGTCTCAGTCCAAACTTTAGCGTCACCTGAGACAGACAGGTGAGCAGGCAGACAGGTGAGCAGGCAGACAGGTGAGCAGGCAGATATGTGTAGCTTTGCCAGCAGCAGCGATGTCGTCCTGATTGAAGCTGCTTCTCATCGTCTGTTCAGAGCAGATAAATCATCACTCATAGCCTGGAGCCAAAAACAGCTATTAGCAAATCAAACAACCCCCCCTACACACACACACACACACACACACACACACACACACACACACACACACACACACACACACCCTGATCCTGGATGCTAATCGTTGCAGCTGCAGCCTGAAAGACGCAGCAGTTTGTTGAGTTCAGAAGAAAAGACAAAAACTGAAGATGATTTAGTGCTGATCACTGAGGCTGCTGCCTGTCAGTCAGTCAGTCAGGCAGTCAGTCAGGCAGTCAGTCAGGCTGCAGCCGGCCTTCGGTCACATGACAATAGACAACATGAGGGATGAAGGGAACCAATCAAATCTCCAGCAGGCCTAACAATTACTCTCCTGTAGTTTGGAAATTAACCTGAAACAATAATAGCTCACTTTTTAAGTTAACCTGGAAAAAATTTAAGAAAAAGCTGAGATTTTATTAAATGTAATAAAAATAAAAGGCATCACTTGCTCAGAAAACTCCAGTTTTTAGTTCCTGTATTCGTCTTCAGTCGGTTTAATTGATGAACTCTGTTAACCTGGTTCTATTTCTCTTTTGTTATAAAAACACAAAATGCATTTTTTGGTTATTTTTTATTGTGCCTTACCTGACTGAAGCACCTCATTGTTAAAACTAGTTAAAACTCATTGTTTTAACCATGTTACTTCCTTTTAATTTCTTCTTCTGTGGTATTGTCTTTAAATTGTTCGTGCCCCTTAGCCCCGCCCCTTTTGTCATGTTGTCCTGCTGGAGTGTGCTGTTTGTTTTTCATCTAAATACATGCAGTTTATTTATAGATCTAGTAAAATAATTGTTATCACCACTGTAACGTATGAATCCATTCTGTAACAAAAGCAACCAGATCTTTATCACACACATCAGCCAGCTAACATGCTAACGGTGAACTCAGCCAGCTAACATGCTAACCTTTGAACTCAGCCGGCTAACATGCTAACAGTGAACTCAGCCAGCTGACATGCTAATCTTTGAACTCAGCCGGCTAACATGCTAACGGTGAACTCAGCCAGCTGACATGCTAACCTTTGAACTCAGCAAGCTAACATGCTAACGGTGAACTCAGCCGGCTAACATGCTAACGGTGAACTCAGCCAGCTGACATGCTAACCTTTGAACTCAGCCAGCTAACATGCTAACAGTGAACTCAGCCAGCTGACATGCTAATCTTTGAACTCAGCCGGCTAACATGCTAATGGTGAGCTATGCCTCCCATTGTTGGGACCAGGATGGGAGGAAATTTATGCCAACCTTTAAGCTTCGCTGAGCATCAGCAAGCTGCCACCTGAATGCACCTGCTGCGCACTTTGCCGCTGTTTCCCACAAAAACCAGGCAGCAGCTCAGGAGGAGAAAGGCCAACAAAACATCAGTTAACGATGAAAACATTTTCATCAATAAGGGAAATCCAACAGGTGAAAAGAACGTGAAAGTGGATATATCTGGGAAAAAGAGGACATTTGGTCACCCTATGGTATGCTAATAGCCCTTAGCATTAATCAACATCTGATTGTTGGAAGTGAGAGCGCCTGGAGCTAAACTGTGAAACATAAAGCCAGACGGAGAGATGGATCCATTAGGGCAGAACTAGCAGAATCCTGGTTCTACTGGTTCTGCTGGGTCGTAGCAGAAGAGCAGCAGTTGAACCCAGTTCTCCTGGACTCACCTTGTGAAAGCAGTCGGTCTCCTTCAGTCTCTGTTGCAGCTGTTGGACCAGAACCTCAGAAGAATCTTCCTGGACAGAGACATGAAGGTCATGTGACTCCATGTTGGAGCACGGCGGAGGTGGAGGCATAAGAAGGGAGCAAGGAGAGGAGGCGGTATCATCAGGTAGTCAAGACAAGAATTGGACCCGACCAGAACCCACAGACATGTTCTAGCTCAGGGGAGCCCAAAGCGGGTTCTGGAGGCCCGGCATCCTGCATGTTCTAGTTCTCTCCTGGTTTAACGCACCTGGATCCAATGATGGATCGTTAGAGGCCAAAGAAGAACATGGACCTGCTGAGAAGGAGAGACTAAACCATGCAGGATGCCGGGCCTCCAGGACCCGCTTTGGGCTCCACTGATCTAGAACTTCAGCTTCCATAGAACTTATCAGGAACCAGAATCTTTCTGTGTGCAGATTTATCCACATGAGGAGCCTCAGGAGCCACCCTAAGGTTCCTGAGGCTCCCCTGCTTCAACACGGTGACTGCAAATCAGCAAACGCCTCTTCATCAGCCACCAACTCAAGTCCTGTGCTGGAGCCTGGAGGAGAACCAGGGACCAGAACTGGGTCTGGAGAACCAGGGTCTGGAGCCCGGAGGAGGCCTTTGATCTAACAGGAATTGGGCGTGGCCTAGATGTAATATGAAGTGGGCGTGGTCTTTGATGTAACAGGAAGTGGGCGTGGCCTCTGGTTCTTACCTCCTCACTGAGTCCCTTCAGCAAATTCTCGGAGGTCAGGTGAACGGCTCTCAGTTCATTACTCAGCGTCTTCGCCTGGTAAACCACAGAAGAAGAGGAAGCAGTGAAACGAGCAGAAGATGGACAGGAAGTGATGTCACGTGAACTGACCAGCATGTGTTTGCCGACAGCAGGCGGGCCGAGCAGCAGCACCCTGGGATCTGAGCAGAGGAACACGGTGAGTGGAGCCCCTGGTGGTCAGGGCCAGGTCTGGACCAGGGCCGGGTCAACCCGAGCTCGGGCTGACCCGGTCCTGGTTCTGCTGCTGTCTGGTCCAACAGAACCGGCCCAAACCAAACTGGACCGACCCTGTTGACACTCACTGTCCAGGCTGAGCCTCTGCAGGAAGGTGATGAGGTAGGAGATCGGATCGTCTGGCTGCTCCATCACCAAGCTGGTCACCATGCTCTGACACACACACACACACACACACACACACACACACACACACACACACACACACACACACACACACACTCAGCAGGTCAGCGGCGGGCGGCCATTAGGCATGAGAGCCTGCGGGTGGCGCTGTTACCTCCACCAGGTGGGACACGTTGTGTTTGTCTGCGTAGACGCTGATCTGAGGAGGAATCCTCAGTGGCTTCAGGGTCTCATCCATCCCACGCTCCCAAGGTCAGTGAATGCACCACACTGAAAACCTGGTCAGTGAATGCACCACGGAGAGAACCTGGGAATCTGAAATAATATCTTTAGCTTGTGGTGGAGCTTTAACCTCAGGGTAAAGGCTAAAGACCTCATCCTCATCCTCTGGGCAGCACCATTTACAGCCTCGCTGGGTCAGAGCCAGGTTCTGTTCAGGCCCGTTTGGCAGCTTACAGAACCAGTTTTCATTTTATTGGTCTGATGTAAAATCATAATGAACAGAAAACGGGTTTATAACGTATGAAATCATCAGATGACGGAGTTACAGAAATTTACTGACATGACGTTTACAGCCAGCTCCTTTCA
This sequence comes from Xiphophorus couchianus, assembly GCF_001444195.1. Taxonomy (NCBI): domain Eukaryota; kingdom Metazoa; phylum Chordata; class Actinopteri; order Cyprinodontiformes; family Poeciliidae; genus Xiphophorus; species Xiphophorus couchianus. The sequence goes on from NC_040232.1 coordinate 218,545, forward strand.
GCTACCGGTCTCTGTTACCATGGTAACGGCTGTTGAGAACGGCTACCATGGTAACTGGTGCCTTTGGAGACGATCGAGTAGAAACAAGTTGAGCATCTTCATTCAGAGGGTTCAGCAGTGTCTGCAACACTGACCTCTACAGGAGCTCCTTCCTTCGCTCCAGCATCAACAGCTATAATCTAATAATCCAGTTTTATGATCCATAAAGGAGATCATAGTTCGGATAACAATCAGCGTCATAAGGAGGCGAAATGTTCCGATCAGCCCAGCAACTCATGAACAAAATCATATTTAGAGAGACATGATGTAAAACAAGCCGGAAGCAGTTACGGCTAAAGCTAACCTGAGAGCAAACAGAACCAGAACCAGTTCCCTTCCGGATTCATTAATTCGGCACCAAAGTACCGAACCCAATCGGGTTTCCTCCGAACTGTGTTAGTGTTACCACCGTGTTTACCTCTGTGTTCCGCTTCCCCTTCTGGATTCTGGTTCTGGATGAGATGCAAGCAAAAATGGACGAACTTTCTTCTTCAGGTCTAACTGGCAGTTGCTAAGACGCGTTGGCCTGTTGCCATGGAACGACGTCATTGGTAAACGTGCTGAGAGGGACTGGTTACCTAGCAACGGCTACACTGATGACGGTGTCCCGGGTTAAGGAGTAGAAACGGATCTGTTGTGTTGTGGGCCCGGTTCTAATCTCTGGCTCGTTTCAAATGTACCGAGACTCAAACACGGTCAGCAGGCAGCGCCACGAATCAGCAAAGACAAAACCATTTTCAAATAAAGTGCACGATAAAACATAAATAAATACAACATACATGGAAACCATCAGGAGTGAAGCAACATGCTAGTTTTAGCTTGTTAGCACTAGCACAATAAGCTAACGGATCTATTAAAGTCTTTTAATGGCCCTTCAGTTCTGGAGAACTGCTTTAGTTTTTAAGGAATGTTTCTTACATTTATTTTTGATTAATTTATTCTTCAACCATTTTCGAACTGTCTTTTGTTCTTGTTTGGATTAACTAAACATGAAGCTACCAGCTGCTAGCATGAGGCTGTTTATGGACAGGTGGAGTTTACCATGTTGTTGCAATAAGTGAGTCACATCCAACTCATTCATTTAGTAGAAATATGGTGATCTATAAAAGCTGAGGGCCAGAATAAATGCTGGTCATATTTTCTTTGGTCTCTCCATGATGTCATTAAACTATTCAAAGCTCCATGTTTGTCCTGTTTTACTGTCAGAAAGCTTCTTCCTCTCCACAACTTCTTCTTTCTTCAGGTAAAGTTTCTGAATATTTGAGATAGTTTATTGATCTATTCATCGTTCGCTGAAGTTACCTTGATTTCCAGTCTGAGTGTGAGGCTGCTGCTGCTGCCGTTGTATGTAAATGACTGAGATGACAATAAAGCTCCAGTTGACTTTATTCTTCAGATTAACAAGGCGGAAACAGAAAAATCACAGATCAATCGATATACAGCACCTGATCACTGATTGGTTGATCATAAACCTGAGAGAATCCGCAGAGTTGATCACGATGAGAAACCGTCTGACCCAAACATCTCATTAATCTGGCTCTCTGTTTCCTAAGAGTGATTCAGGAAGTGGAGAGTGATTCTGCTTCCTGTTGATCCAGGAGGGTCCAGTCTGACCCTCACCTGAGGTCCAGGTTCCCTTAGAGGTGAACCCTTCCTCCTCCTCCATCAGAACTCGGGCAGCGACTCGTTGTAGTCCATGATGCTGAGCTCGTCTCTCCGCTGGCGGACGCTGAGCTCCAGGTCTGCAGCTGGAGCAGGAGGCTCCATCTGAGGACTCCCAGTGAGGAGGGTGGCCTCCTCCACCTCCTGACCCAGAGGAGGGCTCCCTGCTGGGACCTCCTCCTTCTCCTCTTTCTCCTCCTCCTCCAGGCTCTGGTTGTTTGGCCCAAACAGCCGCCGCGCCTGCTGCTCCAGGAAAGATCCGACGGCCAGCGGGGAGTCGATGGGCGAGGAGGAGAGGGGTGAGGAGGAGGAGAGGGCCTCCACAGCACCGTTTATGATTCCCACAGCAGAAGAAGAAGAGGGGCGGGGCTTGTAGCCATCCTGAGCGGAGGGGCTGTTTCTGATTGGCCAGAGAGACAGACACAGATGACATCAGCAGACCTGCAGCCGGAGCTTCATGCTGGGTTCAGAGCTGAAGGCCTTACCTGCTGCCGGCATCAAGAGGAGGGCTGTGTGTGCACGTGTCACTTCCTGTGTGAGTGTCCAGGTGAACCTGGCTGTACAGGTGGAGCATCTCAGTCTGCAGCGTCTGGCTGACTCTCCTCAGGGCCACACATCGACTCTCTGAGGCCGACAGCTCCGCCCTGAAGCACAGCAGGAAGAACTGCAGTTAAAATGTCCTGCTGCTTTCAAACCGAAGCTCTACGGCGGCTAACAGGCTAACTCCGCAACCTAGCAAAAGGCTCTGAACAGAAACGCTGTGAGGTCCTGCTGGGCTGCCAGCGCCGGACTCTGACCTGCTGAGGCTCTTGGTTTCCTCCAGCAGCTTCTTCAGCTCCAGGATCAGCTTGTCCTTCCTGGCCAGCTGGCTCTCCAGCTCTGCTATCCTGTGGCTGGCTGCCTCCAGCTTCTGTTTCTGCAGGACGTCGCAGTCCTTCAGCCTCTGGAAGTCGTTCCCTGTGCTGCGCCGCAGCATGGCCTCCTCCTGGGAAGGCAGCAGATTTACAGACGGCTCTCGACGGCCAATCAGCAGAGAGCTCGGTGGACTTACGGTCCAGCTGTGGGCGGCAGCCTCGTCCAGCTGCTGGCTCAGAGCTCTGTTGGTTTCCCTCAGCAGGACGAGCTGCTGGTCCAGCAGGAAGACCTGCTGCTGCTGCTGCTCACTGCTGCACAGCTGCAGAAACACACACACACACTCCACTAACCAAGGTTCTGGAAGTTATTCACTCCGGTTCTGGTTCTGCTGGCCTAGCAGAACCCATTCTGGATGATCTGATTAGTGTTGATCAGGAAAGCAGGGGCGATTCTAGGATCTGACCTTCAGGGGCCTCAGCCCCCAGCAGGGCTAAGTCCAAGAGAAGATATTTGTTGGTTCATTTTTCTGAATCTTACTGCTTATTTACATACATTCACATACAAAATTAAATAGTTTTGTCCAACTCAAACTCTTAACAACTACATACAGCACTAGAAAAAACTAAAAGCCCACTGCACTGAACCCCATAGAAAACCTCCTGGTTATTCCACCAAATATTGATTTCTGAACTCTTCCTGCGTTCAAACATTAGTTTTGTGTTTCTAAATGAATATAAACTTGTTTTCTTTGCATTATTCAAGGTCTGAAAGCACAGCATCTTTTTTGTTATTTTGACCTTTTCTCATTTTCTTAAAATAAATACTAAGTTTTTGCTTGGAATTTCACAGACATGTTGTTAGTAGTTCAACAATCTTCAATTTACTTAAACATGTACCTAGAAAGAGTAAAATCAGAGGACTGATCATTTTTTCCAGAGCTGTATATACATGAAACAGAATCAGACCGCATCATCCCTGCTAACATCTGCTAACATGGGGTCTGCTGCCTGGAAATTAAAATAAAATCTACTCAAAACATTTCATTTAAAGAACATTTTACTAAATTCATAAGATTAATAAACCTAAAACCAGTTTATTGTCAAGGTAGAAGGTCAGATTACTGACTAGTGGAAACTAATCATTAATCTGAACTTTATTTGAAAATAATACTTAGAAATTGCATCACCATTATTTTTACGTTATGCGGCTGTTGGACTTTTTCTTTAAACAAGAATGAATGTCCATCTATGGAAGAGTGGACATGATGAGTCGGGTTTAATATTTCAGTTCACAGTTCATGAAGTGAGTCTGTCATAGTTTCAGTACCAAACCAGAACCAGCCTGACCCAAACATCCTGTACTGGTCTTTAGTTGGACCTTATTTAAGTGACTCCAGACAAATTTGGGAAATTAATTACAAAACACAACAGTCACTAATCAAACTTCAAAAACGACCAATAAGAGAAATTAACAAGGCGAAGGACCAGGATCAATCTAACCCATTATTTATAAAATATTTTGCACATATACAACATTTTGTACTGAACAACTACAAAATACTCTTCAAATAAATAAAGCCAATGCTGTCCACAATTTCATTCATAAATATAAAAATAATTCTAAATTAATTAAGTACTGCATTGCCCATTGCAAAAACTCGCTAAGCATAATATTTTGCATTGCAAATTGTCGTCTGAATTAAGGTGCTGATGATACAAGTCTGGTCCCTTATAGCTGGCGAATAAAGAGGCAGGCTCACAAATACACTTATAAAAATGTCTATGCTCCAGCTGTTGGTTTCTGTATTCATCTTCAGTGAGTTTAATACCTGAACTCTGACCTTGCCCAGACATTTATAGCTGCATGTTCATGTTAGCGACGGGATTTGGCTCCTTCGTTCATCACACACAGAAACGCATCATTTCTGTAACGCCACGATGAGCTTCGCCATCCGTTAGTGGCGACCGGGACGATATGAAATACATTTTCCGGTTCGTCCGTAAAGCTACACTTACACTGTAACCATCACCTGCTCAGCCGCCCGCCGTGTTCAGTCTATCCGCTCACCTGTATAAATACACCTGCAAGTTGGTCCCGCCGTTCGCTCTGAACCAGCAGCTCCGGGAGGAGAAAAGCTGCCGTACTCCAGGCATGGCGCCAGTCATTTTAAAGATGCTTATTGGTCCCCCAACAACGACACAAACCCGGACATTATCATGAATCAATAAAATCCTCCCAGGCCGAACTTGAAAACTGGACCTTATGCTGCTAACACTTAGCTTTCATCAACAACTCAGGCGGGAGTGAGAGCGCCGGGCAACGCAAATAACGACCCGGCCGGAACTCGGCGCATTGAATAATAAAATATAATTTAATGAAGCTTCGAGGCAGATAAATTTCCCTGGAGGAATTTTAATAATCGAGGAATCATCAGGAATCAGCCCTAATCCCATCTCAACACAGCAGCTAAAAGTGCAGCAGTATAATGTTTAATTCATTGTTAAAGTAAAATTGTGAAGGTTAAAAAAATCACCACTGAGTATTAACAAAAAACATTTAGCATAATTTCTTTTGTTCCCCTCTTGGCCCCCGTCTAGATCCGCCCCTGGGCTGCAGGTCTGGTTCATTTTTGGTTAGCATGATTTTTCTTCATTGATAGGAAGTCAGGTTATCCAAACTGGTAAACCACGTTAATAAAATAATAGTGAAATAATACATTAAATGACCAATGAACAATTATTCATAAAATATATAAATATTTCTGAATAAAACACACAGAAAGTCCTAACAAACTTTTCTAATGTTGGAAATATGAATGTACTGTTAATCTATTAGCATGATTTGTTCTTTAAATGGGCATTCATATAATTTTGGCTAATGCTACTACATATTAAATAAAGTATCATCCAAACTCAACATCCAAGCAAATAATCAAAGCATTAATAATTTACTAAAAGCTCAATGAAAAACTGATCAATGATCAAATGTTCTGTACCATATGAGCCTCAGGAGATGATTGAGGATGAAGAGACTCTGATGTCTGGTTCTTTAGGTTCTGACGGGTCTGTGGTTCCTCTCCTGATCCACTCTGTCTATCATACAGCAGCACACGGCGCCACGACGGACACTTTTGTGTCCATCGATGGACACATCGTCCATCCTCACTGACATTGTTCAGCCTGGAATGAGCGTCTTCCTCCTCACGTCTGGATTTCTGCCAGTCTTTGTTTCTGAGGACGGCGGAGTATCGGGTGGGGGTTAGGGTAAGACGCGGGTTGATAGTAGCGGCGTAGCAACCGTCTCTAGGCAACCGTAGCGTTCTGGGGTCCTTTAGCTCCCGCCACCAGAATTTAGTTGACCTTAATATTTCCTGTTTTATTTTGGTCATTATTGTTACATTTAGTGTTGATGTGTGTGAGGCCTGTCTATCGGACAGTTATGTATCGGTCCAATACGGGACGCCACATTTAACGGTATTTTCCGGGAGTGGTAATCCTATTCAGGGCTGCTGAGGTCCAACAGAACCAGAACCAGCACTAAACTGGGCCAGAATCGTCACGGTCAGGACATATCGGATGAATCCTGGACTGGCTTCCTGACACGCCGGACATACGATCAACAACGACTCCAAACATCAGATCATTTTCACGGCTCAAGAGTCTGATGTCACCATCGGATCTGTTTGGTACTAGAACCACTTCCTGTTGACTCAGCCAATCAGAGTTGCCCTCACCTTCAGGCCCAGCTGGGTCAGCTGGTGCTCAGCGTGTTTGGCCTTCCTATTGGCTCCCTGGAGCTCCGCCTCCAGCTCCCTCAGTTGGCCATGACAGTCTTCCAGGTCGCTCTGAAACAGCCAATCACAGCACAGGCTGCTGGTAGTCAGCCAATAGGAGCAGAGAGCGGTGTGTGTCTGCTGCTGACCTGCAGCTGCTGGTTGTCCTGCTGGTGGCGCTGTTGCTGCAGCAGCAGCTGCTGGTTCTGGTCCAGCAGGCGGTCCGTTTGGGTCCGTCCGTCCTGATGCAGCTGGTTGAGGCGCCGCTGCTCTTCGCTCAGACTCGACCTCAGGCTGCGGATCTCCTGGTCCTGAACGCCCAGCTGCGCCTTCTGCCTCCGAACACAGCAGAGGGTTAGACGGGTTAGACAGGGAGACCCCCTCCTTCCGCCCGCCGGCCCGGTGTGGGTAGGGACTGTTACCATGGCGACTGTCTGCTCCTCCAGCGCCGTGGCGTTGATGACCCGACGCAGCAGGCGGCGGTTCCTGATGGCGTGCTGTTGCCGCTTGAAGCGCTCGTACTGAAGCTGGCTGTGGACCAGCAGCAGCTGGCTCCTCTGAAGCTCCTCCCCCTGGGGGGCGGGGCCTAGCACCACACAGAGACAGGAGGCTGACCTCTGACCTCACAGACATCACACTGCTCCACCCGGCACCACAAAGAAAACTCCCACAAACACATCCACAGTAAACACGCCCTGTTTGCAGCCCGACTGGTCAAACTGGTTAGTAACCAGTCACTAACAGAAGGGCTGCTCGCTGCGCTACACCGCCATCTAGTGGCTGTTCACGTGAAAGCTGTAAACTCTGTAGCGCCTCCTGCTGCCGGTCTGGGGACATCACGGCCCTCTGACTGAGGACAGGAAATCAGGCAGTGGGCGTGAATCTCTGGGCTCTGATTGGTCAGAAACCAGGAAGTCCTCCAGCAGCTGGAGACAGAATCCAGAAGGTTCTGACTGTTTAACCGGGTCAGAACCATTGTGACTCTGAGCTGAAAACCCTCAGAATGATAACTGGTTCGGGAGGAAGCGTTCAGCTTCCTGCCAGATGTCGTCATGGAAACGGAGGAAGAGCACATGTTTGACAGGAGCTGCAGGTGGCGCTAGCGAGCTTCCTGAGGGTTAGGTGCCTCTGCTTTTCATGCTCTGCTGTTTACCTCCCAGGTGACTCCGGTCCGACCTGCTCCCCGCTGACGACCTGCAGTGACATCACAGCGCGGTCACATGACCCTCAGTGGCCAGGTGAGGCCAGTTTCCAACCAGCAACCCTCCTGAAGCTCACCTCCTGCTGAGGCGCTCATGAGCGTCGCTCCCATGAACGATCATCTGCTCCAGAACCTTCAGAGGAGACATGGCGCTCTGCTCCTCCTCCACCTGTTGCTGCCGCCCTGCAGCGCTCTGCAGCGCCTCCTGCAGGACAGAAGACGCTCGGCACTCTGAGCAGAACGTACACCTGCCTTCCACCTGCTGGGCTCACCTGCGTCTTCCTCCTGATGAAGAGTGTGGCCGCGTGAGGCAGAGCCAGCTCAAACAGCGGCTCATAGGGAGGGGCGGGGCCAGGAGCATAGGGGGCGGGGTCACTGGGAGAACGAGTGGGTCCACCTGGTGAGTCACTGCGGCTGGAGGTGGAAGTAAGGAGGAGGAACTGGGAGGAGGAAGATGGCGCTCTGACGTCTGCAGACAAACAAGGTTTGTGTTTAAATCATATTAAGACACTATTATTAGCTAATAGTTATTATTAGCTAATAACTATTAGCTAATAGTTAACTATTATAATAACTAATAGCTAATAACTATTAGCACCAAATGAAGACGACTGTCCTGCCAGCAGTGGCTAAATCCCACTAGCAGGAGGCTAAGCTACTGATCTGAATAACGATTAATGCTAGGCTAACTAGCCTCAGCATGCTAGTTGTTAGCCTCTCTAAATCTAACACAGGAGCGTGACCAACATGGCCACTCTGATGCACCGCCTTCTCTAGCCCAGGTGAGAAACTCACCTGGGCTGCTCAGGTTACCGTTGATGACATGACTCAGGCTCGTCTCCTCCTGCGCTCTGATTGGCTGCTGCTTCACCTGTGAGGACAGACAGCGGCCATCTTCCTGCTGCTCCTTGACAGAGACACCCGATCTCACCTGGAGGCCGCCGGCAGGTTTATGGCTACCTTCACTGGGCGTGGTCACAGGTACAGAGTCAGGTGAGGGACATTTCACACCTACAAACATACAGACAGCGTTAGACTGGGCTGCCGCTGACACACACACACACACACACACACACACACAGGTAAGGGCATTCACCTGAAATGGAGGTACACCTGCTCAGCGAGGGGGCGAGGCCTGGAGATGCAGGCTCAGGAGGGGGCGTGGCCAAGCCACATTGAGAGGAGGGGCTCCATGTGACATCATCAGCCTGAACACACAGGTGGAGTAACATGCTGGATGTTCTGGTTCCCAACAGAACCGGGTCTTTCTGCTGGTACCAGAACCGACTGCTAGCTGACCGGTTCTGGCCCAGTTGGGACGGCTCTGTGTGAGTTACCTGGATGTGGGAGGAGCTTAGCGTCAGCTGACCCACTGAACTTCCTGCCAACAGACAAACAGAAACTGTGTCATGGTTGGACCTCCAACCGGACCTCCAACCGGACCTCTGTGGTTCTGTTCTTCACCTGAGCTGCTGATTGGCTGCCAGACCTGGGGGGCGGGGCTGAGGTCCAGGTGAGGCTGGGGGGAGGGACAGCAGGCGTCCTCCAGCGGGTCCAGAGAGAGTCGGCAGCACTCCATGATGATGTCATGGACCTCACAACACCTCCACCTGGGGTCAAAGGTCAGGGGTCAGAACCAGTCCTGACCCAAACGGTGGACCCGAACCGATTCAGAAACCAGGAGGTCCGGTGTGGGTTCTGGTCCCGGTAAGCGGGGTGCGAATGGTTCTGGTCGGCTCACCTGGACGGGTCCAGTTCGGAGTCCTGGGTTCCGGTCACGAGTTCTGGGTGGATCCGAACATGTTCCAACATTGGCTGGAAGAGAAGCAGAGTGGAATCAGAACCGGCACCGCTTCATCCGGACTCTGGGTCAGAACCATGTAAGCATCAGAACCCTGCAGGAGACCGGACCTCCAGCACCAACCCAGCTACTCTGAAAGGAGCCCTGGACTGGTTCTGGTTTCATTTAGTCGACTGGTTCTGACCGGTTCTGACCTTGACCACCTCCTGGAAGGTGTCCAGGTTCTGACCCAGTTCTAACCCAGTTCTGACCCGGTTCTGACCGTGACCACCTCCTGGAAGGTGTCCAGGTTCTGACCCGGTTCTGACCCAGTTCTGACCCGGTTCTGACCTTGACCACCTCCTGGAAGGTGTCCAGGTTCTGACCCGGTTCTGACCCGGTTCTGACCTTGACCACCTCCTGGAAGGTGTCCAGGTTCTGACCCGGTTCTGACCCAGTTCTGACCCGGTTCTGACCTTGACCACCTCCTGGAAGGTGTCCAGGTTCTACCCGGTTCTGACCCGGTTCTGACCCGGTTCTGACCTTGACCACCTCCTGGAAGGTGTCCAGGTTCTGACCCGGTTCTGACCCAGTTCTGACCCGGTTCTGACCTTGACCACCTCCTGGAAGGTGTCCAGGTTCTCCTTCATGCCGTAGTGCAGCCTCAGGTAGGAGACGAAGTTGCAGGGGAACATCCCGTACAGACGGTGGAACAGCGAGTAAACGGCGGCGTGGAGGTGGACCAGGTACGCCGCGCTCACCTGACCTGCGGGAACAGCGGCGGCCAATCAGAACCCGCCGTTCCACCCGGAGCCCCGCCCCCCCCGCCGGCCCGGTTTACCGGGGTTCCTGTAGCTCCGGGACGCCAGGCGACCGAAGACGTCGAAGAAGTCGTAGATGTGCTGCTTCCCGGCCTGAGGGATCATGGGTAACAGCGCGACCAGGACCAGAACCCCGCTGACCAGAACCGCCACATCTCCGTCCGTCTGTGACGCAAACACAAGATCTGAGCAGTACCGGGCCGAACCTGCTGGTTCTGGCTCTGGACCGGTTGGTTCTGCTGCGGTTCTGGGTCGGTACCTTGAGGCAGCGCAGCAGCGTCGGCAGCACCGGCGCCTGGCTGATGTGGTGGATCCAGGGCGGCTGCTTCCGGATCAGGTGACCCAGCAGGGCGATGGCTGCCGCTCTGTTTCCGGGTCGGGTCAGCGCCTCGTTCAGCTTCTCCAGCAGCACCTGGGGGGGTGGAGCCGACCCGTTAGCCGGCTGAAAAGCGCCACAGAAGGTGAGGACACGCCGCTCACCTTGTGGTGAGGCTCCCTGATGGAGGAGAGCAGCAGCAGCACCTGGGAGGAGGAGGAGTCCAGGTAATGCTCCACCAGGGAGGACAGCACAGCGCCCCCTCTGTCTGCAAACAGAACTACGGTCAGACCGAGCCAGCAGGAGGAGTGGCCGGCTGGACTCACCTGAACTCAGCTGCTGGTTGATGGCGGTTCTGACCCGCTCCAGCTCCTGCAGCTCCGAGCTCTCCAGACAGAGCAGCAGGTCCGAAACACTCAGCGGCTCTCTGGACATCCTGCAACAAGAGGTTCTGGTCAGGAAGGAGGTTCTGGTCGGATCCAGAACCAGCTGGAAACTCACTGCTGTTCAATTCAATGATTTAATAGAAAAAACAAAGTTTAATAGTTTTTGTTTCCAGAACTTCGTCCGTTTTTCTGACCTTTGACCTCATTAACGCCTGTTCCTCCATATAAACTGTAACTGACAGTCGCTGTGACTTAAACCTCAGAATATCAAGAATTGTTTTCTGAAAGTTTCATGATTATTTTCTAAAAAATGTTTGAGATGAAAGATTTCAGATCCGAACGGTTTGTGTCTAAACTAGACCAGAACCGAACCCAGAACCTGATCCTTTAACTGTGTGGACCTGACTGACGTCAGTTTTATTACCAGCCTATTTAAAGGCTCCACATGACCTCCAGGATAAACCCAGGGGTCACGTTTCCACTTCCGGGTGACAGCTCAGGAACATTCACCGTTTATTTCAACTAAATCCGTTTAAACTTCATTTACGTGACAAATTCAACTCATTTCTTTCAAATAATCAGTTAAATGAACAGAAGCGAACTTTCGAGTGGCCTCTGACGTCAGCGCCGTTATTTATTCTGTGTGACGTCACTCAGCGGCTTAAAAACACCTGGAAGCTAAGAGCTAAGCTAACAGGCTCGGAGCAGGCTGCCAGCGGAGCGAACAGAACCGTATTCCGGTCCGGCAGCGGCCGCGTGCCGCCTGCTGAGCAGCGATCAGAACCGGCTCCGAACCGAACGAACCCCCCAAAGCCCGGTTTAGAAGCTTCGGTACCTTCAGACCTGTTGAGCCCAGCTGACAGCGGACACGTCCAGTGACAGCAAGCCCCGCCCACCGCTGCAAGCTGGCACCTGCGGCTGCCAATCAGTGTCCAGAGTCGTTCAGGGACGCTGGCGGCGGTAGGAAAAATGAGTTTCCCCGGATCAACAGGAAAGCAAACGGTCTCTATTGTACATGAAGCGTTCAGGAACACGAGCAGCGGTAAGAAAAAGTAGTTTCTTGAAGAATTTATGAACTCCTAGCCTTTAAACTCATTCTATGTATTCAGATGGATCCTGGTTATTAGATCAATAATGAAAACGGGGGTCCCTCTGAAAACATACTTTGAGTTTATGGCGTGGGAGCTAATAAGCTTTTGGGGTTTTTTACTTCTCTTGAACATTTTAAGATCACCGTTTGGAAAGGAGATCAACAGGAAAACAGACGCTCTTTATCGGACATGAAGCGTTCAGGAACACGAGCAGCGGTGGGGAAAATGAAAACCAGCGACCCTGCTCAGTAGCAGAAACGGATGGTTTAATCCGAGGAGACGTTCATGGCCACCAGGATTATTTAAATCTGAGTGTTTCTCAGCAGAAGCTGCTGATGATGCAGAAAATAACTTTTCTTTGCTTTTACACTCCAGTTACTTTTCACCCATTTCCAGTCCTTGAATGAGACGAAGGCAGTAAGCAGAGCTTTAATAAAACCTGCAGGGTCTGTGGTCTGATCCATGCTACAGATCACTGCGGTGACCTCTGACCTCTGCTGATTCAGATGGACAGAAACAAAAGATGTAAAAATAGAAAGCAGAAGTTTTGGTGACTCAGGGTTTTCTGAGGTCGGAGCTGAACCAGCAGCTGCTGATCCTGGTGCTGCCTTCAGGTGCTCCTGTAAACAGCAGCTGTGTGTTTTCCCAGCCGCCGCCGATAGCAGCCGGCCGGCCCAGTTAATGATCCACCCGACCTTCAGAACCAGTGTGTGTGTGAGTGCACGCACGCACACACAGATACAGCATTAATTAAATGTTAGCCTGAGAAAGAATTTAATTCAATTTCGTTTTATTCTCACTTTTAATTAAGCTCTCTATATAAATATGTATATATATACATATACTGTATATATGTATGTATATATATACAACATAGAAAACCACAACATTTATATTTACTGATTAAGGTAATTAATTTGACCATTTATGCGTGTTTGTTTTAAATTTTTTATTTATTCTTCACTCATTTTTACTTCTTGATTTTTGCAAAAATTGATCAACTAATTTTTTCTCGGTTCCAATTTTAGTCATGGACAAAAAATGGTCAAATTAATGACCTTAATCAGTAAATATAAATGTTGTGGTTTTCTATGTTATGCATGTTGTTGTATGAAGAGTCGGCAGCAGCTGGGCTGGAGGTTTTTCCTCCCCTCGTGTCACAGACCTTTTTCCTTGTTCTTGCTTTTCCAGGTAAAGCTCAAAGTGACTTGGTTCTGGGTGGAGACGCGTCAGGTCACATGACATCATGAAGAGTCATCCAGTGTGGAGGCGTCGTGTTTCTGAGCCGACCTGAACGCCCCAGCAGGCGATATAAAGCAGGAGGTTCTGCAGGAGGAAGACACACATCATGATGATCCACCTGGTTCTGGTCGGGCTGGTCCTGAGGTCCGCTGCAGCTGCGAAGGTCGGTTTGCTTGACTCTGACTCCTTCCTCCGATCAGCAGCTCAGACGGGAGAAACACGACTTCGCCTGAACGTTTATTATATATGTATATGTATGTATGTATGTATGGAAACAGGAGAAAATAGCAAAACCAGAGAAAACCTTCAGATTCTTTCTGCTTTTTTCCTCATTTTTCACTTCTGGTTCTGGTTCTTTGGTTCTGTCCACTTCAGCCCAACCCAGATCCAACTCTACATGGGCCAACATCTTGGTCATATTCCTGCACTTCTTCACTCAGTCGTTCCTCAGCATCACACCGCCCACACCCTGCTTTAAATGAGAAAATAAGATTTAGACAGTTTGAATAAGAAGCCTCCTAACTGTGTGTGTGTGTGTGTGCAGCTGGGCGTGGTCCAGACTGAGGGCGGCGCTGTGGAGGGGCTGAACGTTAATACGGGTCTCTTCCGGACGGTGGAGGAGTTTAAAGGCGTCCCCTTCGCTGACGTTCCTGGGAAGTGGGAAAAACCTAAACCTCATCCTGGTTGGGACGGTAAGTCCATGGTCTCATTGGGGCGCTGGTTCTGGTTCTGCTACAGCAACTATGGCAAAAAATCAGTCAGCTGATGATTTTTTGCAGTTGGTTCATGATTGGTTTAAATGTTAAAGGTGCAATAAATCAATATTTATGAGGAATTGTATTAAGTGGAGTCACTCATTAAAACTTGTTTTTAGTCAGAGCCTTAAATTTTTGTAAAGGTGTAGCAGACATTAGATCAGCGACTCTGAACCAAACTCGGATGTAAACATTTAGATTTTAGTTTGACTCTCAACAGTTTATTTACTGAGAAAAACTGTAGTTTTGGTCCTGCAGCTTGAACACATTAAAAACTTTTTAAACCTTGTTACATTTCACTGTAACGTTTCTGACCCCCCAATAATGAGATGGGATTTCCTCCCTTGTGCAAACTTGAGACATGGAAAAACTGATGGCTCCTTTAAATCAGGACTGAAAATGTTGATGTCAAAGAATCTGATGAACTGGTTTCCAGTTTGAAGCATGAAGATTTCAAGTTTTCCTCTTGAAGCTGTATTTTAACATTCACTACAGTTACATGTTGCTTTAAGTCGTTTTCCTTCGATGTCCTGTAAAGTTCAGACGTGTCTGAGTCCTGCTTCATCAATAAACCAGGTTAGTCTACAAGCTGTTTGGTTTCTGTCGACTGTTTTCAGGAGTTTTAATCGCCACAAAGTTCAGGGAGCGCTGCCTGCAGGTGACGCTGTTGCAGACCAAAACCCAGGGCAGTGAGGATTGCCTCTACCTGAACATTTTTGTTCCACATGGACTGTCAGGTAAGAAACAGGCTCAAGGTCTGATGTGGTAAATGTCCCCTCATACTACCGTGTCCTCACAAACCGCAGCGTCCCCTCATACCACCGTGTCCTCACAAACCGCAGCGTCCCCTCATACCGCCGTGTCCTCACAAACCGTTGTGTCCTCACATGAATCAGGAACTGCTCAGCTCTAAATGTGATTTTCCGGTGATTGTTCACAGCAGCATCTAGTGGACACCAGAGGAATTGCATCCCCTTGAATGAACCCTCTCATGTCCGATCTCTGTCTCCAGTGTCCACCAACCTCCCAGTGATGGTGTACCTTTTCGGAGGAGCCTTCCTGCTGGGAGCGTCCAATGATGTGGAAGTTTTCGGAGAGTCTCTTTATGATGGGAAGGAGATGGCCGACAGGGGGGGGGTCATTGTTGTCACGGTGAACTACAGAGTTGGTACTCTGGGTTTCCTCAGCTCTGGAGATGAACGACTGCCAGGTGAAGACAAAACTAAATCAACATCGGTGTTCATGTAAACTGCTTTAAAACTGTTTTCAGAGGCTCAGTGTGGATTTTCTGTATTAGAAATGTTCTTTTGTTTGAGGGCACAGCAGGTGCCTCATCGATCACACTGGCTCATTTGCTATTCTGATGAAGGAAGCAACAGATAAACTGAATGTCTGAGTCAAAACAAGAAAACCGGATCATCAGCATATCATAGGTATGCTAGTGAAGCTGAAATATCTGTGAATGACATATGTTGTTTTGGGATCATTTGCAGATTTCTCAGTACTTCTGGGATCCTTATCTGGCTTCCAGCAGGTGAACCGAGTTCTGTTAACTCAGCTGCAGAGCGGTTCAGGTGTGAAGCACCTTGTTCCTTTAGTGGACCCTGTTGTTATTCACTGATGTTTAGGTTTATGAACATTTGGAGAACATTATTTCTGATCAGACACAAGAAAACAGGTTTGGTTCTGGAAGGTTAGGGCATTTTGACCAACAGCAGAATTTAAATCCAGGTTCTGTTGCTGCAGTCAGACTCTGGTGATCCATAACACATGGTTTCCAGTTTAGTTGTACCTCTAGTTGTGCTGTAATGAGGATCCATCGTTAAGGTCAAACAGCCAGCAGGTGACTCCCTGTTCCTCTCAGGTAACTATGGCCTATGGGACCAGCACGCCGCCATCTCCTGGGTCCGCAGGAACATCCGGGCCTTCGGAGGGAACCCGGACAACATCACCATCTTTGGCCAGTCAGCTGGAGCTGCCAGCGTCAACTTCCAGGTAAAAACCATGACCCCCAACATCCTGTTTGTGGAAGAGGTTTCCGTCCGATGACTCCACCTACTGTTGGTGTTTGGTTGTGCCCCAGATGCTGTCGCCTTACAGTAAAGGGCTGTTCCGCAGAGCCATCTGTCAGGGCGGCGTGGCCCTCAGCCCCTGGGCGCTCCAGAAGAGCCCCATGGTGCTCACTAAAAAGGTTTTCACTCAAACATCATCCACATCTTTCGTTCATTTCAGGCTCTGTAATTACGGTAATTTATCATATCTTAATCTGAAACTCTACAAAATAAGCAACATTGACAATTCAAACCCTTTTTTTACTGGCAAATTACTGAAAAAATAAACAACAAAAATATTTGTTTTTAATATGTTTAGATTTTTCAACCATCAGATTGATGCAAAGTGCTATTATACACATTCAGTTTGTATGTAAAAATAGATTAATTGCATTAAAATTTGAATAATTAATCAAAATTGATGTGTTAAATGAATTTTACAGGATAATCATTATATTTTATAACTTTTACTGCTTTTAATGAGATTACGTTTTGCCTCTACGTGACATGCAACCCGACAGTTGACCCGCAAGTCCAGCAGGAACTTCTGGCTGCTTTTGTCTCTGCAGATTGCTCGTAAAGTCAACTGTTGGCAAACCGAGGAAGACAACATGTTGGCCTGCCTGAAGATAGTCGACCCCATCAAGCTCACCATGGCAGGAAAAATTAACCTGCTGGATATTTTTGGGAAAGGTCTGAACATAACCTATTATTTCTGGTCTGGTTCATTTTTGTTTGCATCAGTGTTTCTTCTCCAGCGTTGGTTTGTGGATTAGTTTCAGGCAGTCTGCTCCTTTACTCAGCACTCAGTGACCAGACTGCTGACTCGGACCTGTCTGTCGAGTGTTTCCCTGCAGACAGGACAGCGGCTCTGTTCTCTGCTCAGGTCCCGTCATGGACCTGCTCCAGCTCGCGCCGGTGGTTGACGGTGATTTCATCCCAGATGATCCAGGCAAGCTTTTTCACAATGCGGCTCAGTTTGACTACCTGGCAGGTGTAAACAGCATGGATGGACACATATTTGCTGGAATCGATGTTCCTTCAATCAACAACATGAAGGAAACCACCACCGCGTTAGTACTTGAGCAACATCATGTTTTTTGAGGATTGTCATGAAGGCTCCAGACTGGTCTAAGACATGTGAATTGGTCTGGTTTCCTCCTCAGAGACCAGGTCAAAGGTCTTCTGACGGGCCTGACTAAAGAGAAGGGGGATGCCGCCATCTCCTCGGCCTTCGATGTCTACTCCGTCCACTGGGGTTTGGCTCCAGATCCGGCCATAGTAAAGAAGACAGTGGCCGACATCGAGACAGACTTCCTGTTCCTGGTACCGACCCAGATTGCCCTCCAGCTCCACGCAAACAACACCAGGTCAGCTGTGACTCTTCTCATTCATTACTGCCGACGTCCTGCTGGTGCTGTTTGGGTCCGATCAGAACAGAACCTTTGCACTTTCAAAGTTACTGCAGAAGATGGACAGTGCTTACCTGTGACCCTGTGTGTCCCTCAGTGGGGCCAGTACCTACTCCTACCTGTTCAACATGAAGACACGGATCCCGGGGTTCCCGCGCTGGGTGGAGGCGGAGCACGCAGAGGACCTGCAGTATCTGTTCGGAAAACCGTTCTCCCTGCCGCTGGTCTACTTCCCCCAACACAGAGACCTCTCCGGCTACATGATCGCCTACTGGACCAACTTCGCCAAGACTGGGTAAACTCCCAGCATGCACTGAGACCACCAGCAGGGGTCCAACTGGGGCAGCACACGTCAACTTTACTGGGTTTTAACTGTCTGCTCAGCCAAACTGGTCTGAAACGGTCAGAAGAAGAGTTTATCCAGTTTGTTTAAATGTTGCCTTTCTGGCTGCACTGGTCTGGTGTGACACACTAACTGGTGTGAACTGGTTTAGCCAACTGGGATAGATTAACTAGACTTTATCCTGGCCCTATCAGTGGGCTGATTTCACCACATCATTTACATGAAAGGACAAATCAATGGTGGCATATTTTCAGGTTTGGTTCAGATCAACATGTCTGCAGTAACTTTAATGATTTGATCAGAAAGTGTGGAAACAAGGAAAACAAATGGTTTTATTGTGATTACAGTTATATAAACTGACATGGAAGACCCAGATCCAACCTGAATTAGGATAACTTGTAAATTGGAGCCAAATTGATGATCTGGATTTGTCTGTTTAAAGTGATGTGAACTGGTTTAAACTGGTATGATTTACCCTGATAAAGGAATTTCCTTTTCTCTCCAGAGACCCCAGCAGAGGCAACAGTAAAGTCCCGGTTCTCTGGCCAGCCTTCACCAAGTACCACCAGCCGTACCTGGTAATAAACAACTCCATGAGCAAGTCCTCCGTCAGGTACCAGGCTCCTCCGGGATTACTGCTAATCTGTCCTCATCTCGCGCATTTCTGTTTTATTCTAACCTTCGGAGCTGTGTGGTCTGATGAATCTGGTCAGCGCTTCATAGATGTATTTCAAGATTTGAGTGTGAGGATTATAAACATGATCAAATTTAAATCCATCCATCTTCTTCCGCTTATCCGGGGTCTGGTCGCGGGGGTAGCAGCTTCAGAAGGGAGGCCCAGACTTCCCTCTCTCCAGCCACTTCTTCTAGCTCCTCCGGGGGAATCCCGAGGCGTTCCCAGGCCAGCCGAGAGACATAGTCCCTCCAGCGTGTCCTGGGTCTTCCCCGGGGCCTCCTCCCGGTGGGACGTGCCTGGAACTCCTCACCAGGGAGGCGTCCAGGAGGCATCCTGACCAGATGCCCAAGCCACATCAACTGGCTCTTCTCGATGTGAAGGAGCAGTGGCTCTACTCTGAGTCCCCCCTGGATGACTGAGCTTCTCACCCTGTCTCTAAGGGAGAGCCCAGCCACCCTACGGAGAAAACCCATTTCGGCCGCTTGTATCCGCGATCTCGTTCTTTCGGTCATGACCCAAAGCTCATGACCGTAGATGAGGGTGGGAATGTAGATAGACCGGTAAATCGAGAGCTTCGCTTTTGGGCTCATCTCTCTCTTCACCACGACGGACCGGTACAACGCCCGCTTGACAGCAGACGCTGCGCCAATCCGCCTATCGACCTCCTGCTCCCTTCTTCCCCCATGTGTGAACAAGATCTCGAGATACTTGAACTCCTCCACTTGGGGCAGGACACCCCCCCTGACCCGGAGAAGGCATTCTACCCTTTTCCGGCTCAAGACCATGGCCTCGGATTTGGAGGCACTGATCCCCATCCCGGCCGCTTCACACTCGGCTGCGAACCGCTCCAGCGAGAGCTGCAGATCACGACCTGATGAAGCCAAAAGATCAGAGCCAGCGACTCTAATAGACTAGACAAAATCATCAGGAAAGCTGGCTCTGTACTGGGACTAAGGCTGGAGTCCCTGGAAACTGTGGTGGAGAGGAGGACACTGAAGAAGGTTCTGTCTATTATGGACAATAAACAGCAGCCTCTCCACCACATAGTGGACAGACAGCGGAGCACCTTCTCCCATAGGCTGCTCCAGCTCCGCTGTCGTAGGGACAGATACAGGAAATCCTTCCTGCCACATGCCATCTCACTGTACAATAAAAGCTAAATCATTGTTCTGCACTAATCAGTCCGATTTGCACAACTGCACTGTGGCACACTTGCTGTACATATATTAACATATACATCGTGTTCTGCATTTTGAATCCTTGCAAGGTCTGCTCTAAGCTGCTTTTTATATTTTTATATTGACAGCATGTCATATTTTATTCTTATTTTATCTTGTCTACAATGCTACTCAGTGGTGGTTGTTGTGTGTCTTGTCTCTCTATGCTGCTGTAACTGCGAAATAATTTCCCTGCTGGGATGAATAAAGTAATTCTATTCTATTCTATTCTAAAAGGACCACATCGTCTGCAAAAAGCAGAGATGAGATCCTAAGGCCACCAAAACAGATCCCCTCAACACCTTGGCTGTTCTAGAGATTCTGTCCATGAAAGTGATGAACAGAATCGGTGACAAAGGGCAGCCCTGGCGGAGTCCAACTCTCACCGGAAACGAGCCCAACTTACTGCCGGCAATGCGGACCAGACTCTGACACCGGTCATACAGGGACCTGACAGCCCGTATCAAAGGGCCCGGTACCCCATACTCCCGGAGAACCCCCCACAGGGCTCCCCGAGGGACACGGTCGAACGCCTTCTCCAAGTCCACAAAACACATGTAGGCTGGTTGGGCGAACTCCCAGAATCCTCCAGGACTCTGCTGAGGGTGTAGAGCTGGTCCAGTGTTCCACGACCAGAACCAGAACCACACTGCTCTTCCTGAATCCGAGGTTCGACTATCCGACGGACCCTCCTCTCCAGGACCCCTGAATAGACCTTGCCAGGGAGGCTTAAGAGTGTGACCCCTCTATAATTAGAGCACATCCTCCGGTCCCCCTTTTTGAACGGGGGACCACCACCCCAGTCTGCCAATCCACGGGAACTGCCCCCGATGTCAATGTGATATTGCAGAGTCTAGTCAGCCAACACAACCCTACAACATCCAGAGCCTTAAGGAACTCCGGGCGGATCTCATCCACCCCCGGAGCCCTGCCACCGAGGAGCTTTTTAACTACCTCGGCAACCTCGTCCCCAGAGATTGGAGAGCCCAACCCAGAGTCCCCAGGCTGAGCTTCCTCAGTGGAAGGCATGTTGGTGGGATTGAGGAGATCTTCGAAGTATTCTGCCCACCGGCCCACAATGTCCCGAGTAGAGGTCAGCAGCACACCATCCCCACTATAAACAGTGTTGGTGCTGTACTGCTTCCCCCCCCTGAGACGCTGGATGGTGGACCAGAATCGCCTCGAAGCCGTACGGAAGTCTTTCTCCATGGCCCCTCCAAATTCCTCCCATGCCCGAGTTTTTGCCTCAGCAACCACCTGAGCCGCATGCCGCTTCGCCCGCCGGTACCCATCAGCTGCTTCCGGAGTCCCACAGGCTAAAAAGGCCCGATAGGACTCCTTCTTCAGCCTGACGGCATCCCTTACAGAAGGTATCCACCAAAGGGTTCGAGGGTTGCCACCGCGACAGGCACCGACAACCTTGTGGCCACAGCTCCGATCAGCCACCTCAACAATGGAGACACGGAACATGGTCCACTCAGACTCCATGTCCCCCACCTTCCCCAGGACGTGTTCGAAGTTTTGCCGGAGATGGGAGTTAAAGCTCCGTCTCACAGGGGATTCTGCCAGACGTTCCCAGCAGACCCTCACAACACATTTGGGCCGCCAGGTCTGACCGGCTTTCGCCCCCACCACCGGAGCCAACTCACCACCAGGTAGTGGTCAGTGGACAGCTCCGCACCTCTCTTCACCCGAGTGTCCAAGACATACGGCCGCAGATCCAATGAAACGATGACAAAGTCGACCATTGAACTGCGGCCTAGGGTGTCCTGGTGCCAAGTGCACATATGGACACCCTTATGCTTGAACATGGTGTTTGTTATGGACAATCTATGACGAGCACAGAAGTCCAACAACAGATCCCCGCTCGAGTTCAGATCGGGGGGGCCGTTCCTCCCAACCACGCCCCTCCAGGTCTCACTGTCGTTGCCCACGTGAGTGTTGACGTTCCCCAGCAGAACAAGGGAGTCCCCAGGAAGAGCACTCTTCAGTACCCCCTCTAAGGACCCCAAAAAGGGTGGGTAACCTGAACTGCCGTTCGGCCCGTAAGCACAAATGACAGTCAGGACCCGGCCCCTCATTTGTTGGCGAAGGGAGGCTACCCTCTCGTTCACTGGAGTAAACCTCAACGTACAGGCGCCGAGATGGGGAGCAACAAGTATGCCCACTCCTGCCCGGTGCCTCTCACCTTGGGCAACTCCAGAGTGGAAGTATGTCCAGCCCCTCTCAAGGAGGCTGGTTTCAGAACCAGAGCGATGCGTCGAGGTGAGACCGACTATTTCTAGCCAAAACCTCTCGACCTCACGCACTAGCTCTGGCTCCTTCCCCACCAGAGAGGTGACATTCCACGTCCCAAGAGCCAGTTTCTGCAACTGAGGATCGGACCGCGAGGGCCCCCTCCCTTGGCCGCCACCCATCACACAATGCACCCGACCCCTTTGGCCCCTTTCACAGGTGGTGGGCCCATGGGAGGGGGGACCCATGTTTCCTCTTCGGGCTGAGCCTGGCCGGTCTCCATGGGTAAAAGCCCGGCCACCAGGCGCTCGCCATCGTGCCCCCCCCTCCAGGCCTGGCTCCAGAGTGGGGCCCCGGTGACCCGCGTCCGGGCGAGGGAACGCCAAGTCCAATGTTTTTTCTCATCATTGGGGTCTTTGGGCTGCGCTTTGTCTGGTCCCTCACCTAGGACCTGTCTGCCTTGGGTGACCCTACCAGGGGCATGAAGCCCCAGACAGCATAGCTCCTGGGATCATTGGGGCCCTCAAACCCCCCCACCATGATAAGGTGGCGGCCCAAGGAGAGCAAATTTAAATATAGCAGAAAATATATGCAGAAAAAAGTTGGTCAAGTTTAAACATGAAAACTGATTATTGTCTTGACAATAATCAGTTTCTCTAGTCGAACACTTGATGTCCCAGGAGATCCATCACGATCCAATGGGATCAATAAAGATCCGGTAGGACCCTGATGGAGTCAGGATGCGATGCGATCCATCAGGATCCTGTCGGAGGATGTAAATGATGTCCAGATCTCTGCCGTTGCTCACTCTGCTGTGTTTTATTTTGATCCTGAGGTTTAACATCTAAAATCCGTTCTTTCTCTCAGCTACGACCTGAGATCGTTTTACGTGAAGTACTGGACTCAGACCTACAGCCAGCTGCCGTCTGCAGGGACGATGGAGGAGAAGAAACGCTGATCCCTCGACCTTCATCCAGACAGATAAATGAGATAATAAATGAATTTGAAACCTTCTCCGTTTGCTCTTTGCATCTAACACAAGTGCACATAAATTGTTCTGTCACATTCATTTTAAAGATTACAGCCTCAGATTTGGAAGGGACGTCCACCATCTTCTGTGTCACCATTAGAAATGAGAACTGGAACATCAGCTGATGCCTCGTTTCCACTGAGCAGTTTGGTACGCAGGTTTTCCTGCTTTCACACCCCACAGCCAAATGGTACTGCTGAAGGCGGCCATTGTTTTCCAATGGTGGTCAGCCCGATGTCTGACGTTAGAACGTCAATGCAAAGTGACTGTTTGTGATTTGCCAACAGATTGTAAACCGATCCTGCATTTGGGAGAAGGAGGAACCTTGTGCCCCTACATGTTTGCTGTAATTCCTGTAAATAAATGAGAAATCTTGCATCTTGCAGGCGCGTTGTTTGGTTTTCCCTCTGCAGAGACATTCTGAGCAGTCTGTCGGCAGCTAATTCAGGATTAGCATGGACTCAGAGCTAACAGGGAGGCAGTGGGCTTGGGGACGAAGCAATCGGGTTGAGGACCAGATTCTTTACTATTTACACACAACTCTGATCCCAGTGGATCCCACTGTGGGTCCAGTGGAAGCAGCTGGACGGCTGGACCCACAGCAACAAAGACACCAAGCTGGAATCTTGTGGAGGTTTTGGGCGCCCAGTGTTTCATCATCATTCCTTGTTCTGGATCCAGCCGCTGTCACCAATGCAATATTAAAAGATTTGGGTCAATGCCGCCTGGGGGGGTTAGTAAAGGTCGATATGGTTCTGTACGGGTCGGTTTGGTACCCTGTTTTATGGTCCAGCATGTTCCAGAGAATATTTTCACAGTCAGCTGGACTAGGATAGCATCATTCTCGAGCTTCAACCAACGTGATGCTTCGCCCCAACTGGACCGTTGTCTTACGGACCTCCAGCAATGATACGGGTCAGGTCGGTACTGTGGGCCGCTTTTACAATGGAAGCAGAAAGAATAGAACTAGAGGTGTGCCGATCGATTGATCGGCCGATTTCCGTGAAAAAGTGTATGATCGGTGATCGCCAGATCTTGTTGCCGATCACCAAAACCGATCACCTGTATCTCACCTCGCAGCCTTCGTGTGCCTCCATCAGCTGACTGAAACTGACATCCAGCAAACATCCTGAGTCGTTAGTGCTCCATTTCTGCAGGTTTGTGCTGTTAAAATTTTCATTTGTGCTGTTTTGGTTTCTGAGATACTAAAAATAATTTTTAGGTCATTGTTACATGCAGTGGTGGCTGCATGTATGATTTCCCTCCCAATTCAGGTTGCTGCTGAGCTCCGGCGGGTTAAGCAGGCCCAGTTGGTTTCACTCTGCCTCTTGATTAGCAGGGTATAAGGCCAGCTGGGAAACTGACTTTCAGGGCCTCTTGGCCAATTGGGCAGCATGTGTGCTGCAGCTTTGTGGTGCTGTGATGGAGGATTTGTCTGTTAGAAACCCTGGTTTTTGTTGTTATTCTCTCCTTTCTTTTCTTTTAGGTCAGGGGTCTCAAACTCCAGTCCTGGAGGGCCACAGTCCTGCAACTTTTAGATGTGCCTCTGCTGCACCACCTGAACAGAATAATTAGGTCATTAAGGCTCTGGAAAACTGATCTACACAAGGAGGAGGTAATTAAGCCATTTCATTTCAGTGGTTTGTACCTGTGGCTCATCTAAAAACTGCAGGACTGCGGCCCTCGAGGACTGGAGTTTGACTCCTGTGTTTTAGGTTCTCATTTTCACCTTTGAGACTTCCTCCGATCCCACTTAAAGAATAAACCTTTAATTTTACCCTCCTGGTTTTGTCTCTTCATTTTTCCCTGGTTTATCTTTGTTACAGCCCCCCTCCAAAACTCCTAGACTGCTTTGGGGATGTAACAGTCCTCCAGAGTTGACCATCCCCCCCATCTTGCTCCAAAACAAACCAAAGTGGGCTACGTCGTTAGTGCTCCGTTTGTGCCATTAAAACTACTGCAGCAAAGTTGTTTTCAAGTTGGATGTTGGCGCTCCGCAGAGCGAGCGGCGTTTAGCTCAAGGTTGATCCGATTTATGAACACTAATGTCGGCCAGCTGTTCTCTACCGCTCGGAGGCTCGTTTAAGGACCATCAACAAATTTCCCAAACAAACACTCCTAAGAAACAAATGTAAATAGAAATCTTGCCTTGTAACCACCTGACACAAAATTCATGCTGTTACATGAGATGCACTGTTCTCTAGTGAATTTTTAGTCATATCAAGTTTCTAAATAGAACCCGTTCTGCAACACTCAGTGCAAACAAGGCATCCGTTTGTTGGAGCCGGTTATAAGTCCACCATTTTGGATCAAAGCAGTCATGCTGACACTAGACCAGCTGCAGGTCATATAATCTGATTCGGACCTGGTACTGGGTCAGAATATCTCAGATTAACAGAGATTAATCAGTTTTGCTGCTCTGCTTCCTGACTTAGTTCTGTCCCGGTTCTTAAATGCTTGGAGTCGGTTTTCTCTGCAGGACTTAATCCAGAAAGTTTATGTTCTCCTGCAGCATATCAGCCTGTAGATTCTCAGAAAAAGGAAGTGTCAACCCGCTGATCTCGTTGATTGGTGTGTCACAGCTGAAGCTCCACCTGCTGACAAACCACAGAGTCGAACTTCCTGTTAAACCGTCTGCAGCTTCCACTCTGACACTTCTCTGCTTTATTTCCCCTCTATGTGCATCTAATGCTCCCAGTTACACATTTCAAGGCTGGTTTCTGAAACATGAGCAGGCAAAAGACATTTCAGTCTCAGTTCAGTTGCTGCTCTTCCTCCTCTGTTCTCAACGCAACCACCAGGGGGCACTTCGTTAGCTTCAGTTTCAGCTGCTGCAGCTGCTGAACAGTCCAAGTTCTGATGAGAACAGTCAGATCTGGGGAGTCCGCTGGAGATGAAGTGATAAGATAGAAACAGCAGGAGAAAGAAGAAGAAGAAGTAGGAGGTCCAACCAGAGGAGCGGCGACTTCTGCATCAGCCGTTGCAACAGAGACAGACAGCAGGAAGCACACATGACACCGTGAACGTCACTCTGCTTCAGCAGCGAGACCCATTGGACCGGAGCCACCAGAGACCGGTCAGAACCGAAACACGGGTCCAACAGAACCAGAGCAGAACCAGAAGAGCTGCAGGAGGAGGAAAGCAGAAGTTTAAAGAGGTAAAAGGAGAAGACAGTGGAGACAGACGAAATCCGGACCTCTGACCAGAACCAGGGAGGCGGCGCAGAAACCCTGAGGACGGTGGAGCAGCGGGTGGAGCGCGATGGAGGAGGACATCAGGAAGCAGGGGATGCTCTTCCTCCAGCAGCAGCGATTCGGGAAGGTAAACCCTGACAGGAACCTTGTGGGTCAACCTGACAGGTTCTGGCGGCCCGGTTCTGACTGTGTTTGTGTGTGCAGAAGTGGAAGCGGGTGTGGTGCGTCCTGTACCGGGAGAGCTCCTGCTCCATCTCCAGGATGGAGTTCTTTGAGTGTAAAGACGGAGGCAACGTGGAGAAGAACGACAAGACTCTGCGCAAGCAGCAGGAGAGCAAGAAGGTAACCGCCCTCTTCCGTTTCCATGGAGATAACACCCCGCGTTTCCACGGCGATGACCCCCGTTTCCACGGCTCCCAGGTGATCCGGCTGGCGGACTGCATACGGGTCTCGGAGGTGGAGGTGGACGGCGGGCCGCGCGACACCGGGGCCTTCCTGGTGGAAACCACGGAGAAGATCTTCGTGTTCGCCGCGGATCGGAACCAGCTGGACGACTGGACCCATCGGCTGTGTGAGGTCGCCTTCCCTGTAGGTACACCCGGTTCTGATCGGCCCCAAACCTGTCTGACCCACAGGCTGGTTCTGGTTCTGATCTGACAGACACGCAGACAAGATAGAGGAAGAAGGTCAGAGACCGGTTCTGAGCCGGACCCGTCCTCTGAAGGTAGAACCAGCTGAGGTCAGGGGTCACAAAGGGTTGGTTCTGGTTCAGAACTTCTGACGGTCCTCTGGTGATCAACTGGATCACGACCAGAACCTCAGCCAGTCCAAACTGATTTTCCTCCCATTCTACCAGTAGAACCTGCACTGTGGTACCAGACGGTTCTGCTGGAACCTCTGGACCGACCAGAACCGATCAGGATCTGATTATTGAGGGTTTCTCTGTGAGATTCTAATCTGGATTATCAGGGAATCTGATCTCTGCTTTTAGTTTCTGCTGCAGCTTTTGGATCAGATGAAGGATTTTAACTTTATTATGAAGGATCATCATCATGGATTAGATTATAGATTATAGATTATCAGCTCCACTGCTGGACAGGATGTTGATCATTTCTGAAGGAAGGAAATCGGTTTAATCTGAGATTTAAATGACATCCTGGTTAAAATAACTCAGAGTTTCTTTACCTGATCAGATCAGTGATCCACTGATCAGGTTCTGTTCAGAGGTTCTGGTCCAGAAACAGTCGGGTCAGAATTTACAGCAGGAAGTTTGGAGCCATCCAGGTTTTAATGATGCAGCAATCAGGTATCATATTAACATCAATCTGTTGATGGTAGAAAATAAATCAGCTTTAGCTGTTTCTGCGGCACTGCGGTCAGTCTCAGCAGGGCCGGATCTCCTGGGGGGCGGCCGGGGGCCACACTTCATGTCCTTAAAGCTCTACTTATAAATATTAATTTCCTGTTAGTCCAAATGCCTCTTATTAATATAAAATATTAACTCATCAAAAGAATATGTTTGGAAATATAGTGTTAGGTCCCTGAAAAACGATGTTGCAGGAACATTTCTGAGCCGCCATGTTTTAACAAGGTTAACACGGCTCAAAGTGATGAACTGTAGCAGTTTAATACGTCTGCTAGCTGCTAGCCCACAATGACTCACTGGACTCTGATTGGTCAGAGCATTAACGCCCTTCCCATTAGCATCCTTCCCCTGTCAGGTTTTTGCAGTTTATGAAACAATTGTTTGGACCCAGAGCATCACAGCAGAACCAGAACCAGATAGAAATATTACAGTAACAAAGCTGCTCTACAAACGAGAGGTCTCACTCTAACAAAAACTGCTGGTCTGATGCATTTTTGGATGAAACTTTTCTGTTCTTCATTCAGAAGTTCTTCACTGTGGAACCAGAAATGCAACTCATGTAAGAGCAGCGATTCTTCATGATGCTCAAGGCTAACAGTGCGGTGCAGTAAAACTACTCCTACAAGTACTTTTTTTTTCAAAAAGGTGCTCAAGTAACTAAGTAAATGTAACTAGTTACTACCTCGTCAGCAGATGACGTGTGAATGGCACTGAATAAAACCTCAATCTGTACTCAGATTTCAATGTCATTAGAAGTCAGAATCAGATCGAATCTCTGGGTGAAATGTTGCCCAGGACATAGAAACGTCCTAAATAAAGTCACGAGATCTGAGGAGCCTCAAGCCCCAGAAATACGAGAAAAGGCAGAAAAGTTCTGGGATGTTGAGCTGAGATCAGGACTCAAAGTTTTCCAGGAGTTTAAAGAAAGCGACAGTTTTTATTTCAGCAGACAAATTTAAACTTGTAGCGTTTTTTAGAGGCGTGACGAAATAAACATCTTTAATGTTTCTGTGGATATTTTATAGACATTCAGAGGATTTACAGTTTTCATTTCTCTGCTTCGTGTTCTCGGTTCATGTTCCAGTTTGGGCTCAGAACCTGCAGGCGGACCGGGTCAGCAGGTTCTGGTAAAAATAGCAGGATGCTGACAGACAGCCGGCCTCTTGACTCACATCTCGACTTCCCCTTTAAGAGAGCACAACAGGAAGTCCAGGCAGCCAATCAGAGACGACGAAGACTGAAGAAGCAGAACCAGGACCAGGACCAGAACCAGGACCAGGACCAGAACCAGGACCAAGATCAGAACCAGGACCAGGACCAGGATCAGAATCAGAATCAGAACCAGAAAAAGGACCAGGATCAGAATCAGAATCAGAACCAGAAAAAGGACAAGGAACAGGACCAGAACCAGGACCAAGATCAGAACCAGGACCAGGATCAGGATCAGAATCAGGACCAAGATCAGAACCAGAACCAAGATCAGAATCAGAATCAGGACCAGGACCAAGATCAGAACCAGAACCAGGACCAAGATCAGAACCAGGACCAGGACAAGGACCAGAACCAGAACCAGGATCAGAATCAGGACCAAGATCAGAACCAGGACCAAGATCAGAACCAGAATCAGGATCAGAACCAGAATTAGAACCAGGACCAAGATCAGAACCAGGACCAGAACCAGAAAAATACCCACTAAAACTAATAAAAATTATATATATTTTAATAATAATGATGATGGTACTGATGGAAGGTCCGTCAGACCTGGAGGCTCTGGGTTCTGGATTAGGTTAATCCGTTTGTAGAAATGCTTTGAAAAAACGTATTTCCTGTCGATCAGAGCGATTGTTTGGTTCTATGCAGACAATTCTGTGATGATAAATCGATTTCTGTCCATCAGATGAGCTGGACGGAGGGCGGAGCCAAGAGAGGCAGCCTGCAGAGAGGAAACCGGGTGGAGGAAGAGGAGGGCATGGAGGACAACTCCCTGTACAGCGGCCGAGAGAAAGGTAGGACGGAGTCACAGACCTTTAGGACTTCCTGTATGCCTTCGGGACTTCCTGTATGCCTTCGGGACTTCCTGTATGCCTTCGGGACTTCCTGTATGCCATCGGGACTTCCTGTATGCCTTCGGGACTTCCTGTATGCTATTGGGACTTCCTGTTTGCGGTGTAAACCAAACATCACTTCCTGCTGCCTCGCCTGGTTGATCAACCAAAGAGACGTTTGATCCCAGCAGCACCGGAGGTCTGACCTTTCACCTCTGATCTGAGCTACTCTCGGTTCTGGATGAGTCAACCTCGTTCTGGCTCCCGCAGTCCAGAACCCAGGATGGGTTGTACTTGGTTCTGATGGACCTGCAGACGTGTCCTCAGCGTCCTGTTAGGAATGGGTCAGAATCGCAGCTGACCCGTCTTCAGGAGGCGCCCCGGCCCACATTATGACAACACCTCTACCAGAACCAGGCTGCAGCACCAACCCATCAGACCCAGCAAGATGTTCTGCTGACTCACGGAAAAACTTTGAACATTTCTGCTATTTGGACCAGAACCCGGCCAGAACTGGACCAGAACTAGGTCCAGCTGGATCATTCCACAAAGAACATCTCTGTGGGATTTGAAGAT
This sequence comes from Xiphophorus couchianus, assembly GCF_001444195.1. Taxonomy (NCBI): domain Eukaryota; kingdom Metazoa; phylum Chordata; class Actinopteri; order Cyprinodontiformes; family Poeciliidae; genus Xiphophorus; species Xiphophorus couchianus. The sequence goes on from NC_040232.1 coordinate 248,610, forward strand.
CGGATCTCTGGACCGGCCGGTTCTGGTTTGGTCCTGAGGACAGAAATAGCTTGCCGACCGGCTGAGAGCCTTGCAGGAGTTTCCACTGCGGTCGGTGCTGCAGCTCAGCGTAGTGGAAACTTTCAGAGCCGGTTCCTGCTGCGGTCGCAGGCCGGCCAAGCGCTGCAGCGACGCAGACACCTCAGCTTTTATCTTGGCGGGACAAACTTCCTGTTTCTCAGCAGGAAACGCTGACATCAGCCGAACCAGGAAGCTGTTGTCTTCAGTTTGGACCTGCAGGTTGTCTGTCACCACAAACTGACGGTTTTATTAAAAGTGAGAAAACATGAAAAGGAAGAGAAATGAGTATAAGAAGCTCAGAGTTTCCTCTAGCACTTCTTATAAAGTGGCCGGTTCTGATCCGGTTCAGTCAGCGTGTCTGGACAGGACACTCTCAGTCAGAGTGGTTCTGGTTCTGGTTCTGATCTGGTTCTGGTCCTAGTTCTGATTCTGGTCCTGGTTCTTGATGATCTTCCTCTGAACATCCGACTCAGCAGCTCAAAGCTTCAGGAAGCTGATCCAGGAAGTCATGTTTCTATTTTTAGCCGTTCGGTTCTGAGTGGTTCTGCCACAGGTCTGAGGTCAGAACAAACGTCTCCAGAAGCTGCTGCTCCACTTCCTGCAGCACCTGCAGCTCCCTGAACAGGAACAGCTTCAGTTCATCTGAGACGAAGCTACTGCCGCCGACCCAGAAGTTCCTCTGTCACATCCAGAACCAGAACTTGAGACAAGACAAGGAGGTACGCTGAAGCTGCAACCTGTTCTGGACCAGTTGTCTGGGGTTTTGGACCTGAGGAAGAACCAGGGTCCAAATTAGTTGCTAGCTTGTTGTGCCTATAGGTGGCGCACCTTGATCAGTTTCAGTTTGACTGCTGGGAAAAAGTAATCAGAACCAGCAGAACCTGCAGGTCCAGATGCTCACCAGGGGAAGTGAAGCTGCTTCAGGGATGATGGATTTATCATTTTTTCCAAGGTTTCATGGTTGAGTTGGTGAAATTAAGCCATTTCCTCTACATTTGGTGCGTTGCCAGGCCTCAGGGTCAGCTGAGACCTGGACCCACAGCTGTGGAGAAACAACTGAAATCTGTTGAAGTTTGAAAAGATAGAGTCTGATTTGACCTGCCTGCTAAGGTTTGACCATGATGCAAAGAAAGCTACGCTACGGAGCTAAACGGAAATTGCATGTGCTGTAAAAAACATCCCTCAGTGCAAATTCCTGTCTGTGTTTACTTCCTGGCTCTGAATGTTTACTTCCTGTCCCAAGCTGAACTGGTCATTCCTCTTGCTCTGACTTTAATTGCTCCGCATTTGGAAGCGTGAAAAACTCGGACTGAACGAGTTTCCGCTGCCTGAATCTACAGGCAAACTGATTCTAAAGCAGAAAATGGACGCCTCTGCTCCTGGCTTCTGCTCGCTGATTGGCCCAGCATAAACTCTCAATGGGAGAAAGCTCTGATGTGGCACTGAAGGCAGATGAGAATCAAGTGGTCCGGCTACACTGATACTGGTGTTGATGTGCAGATCAAACTTCTTCAATTTCAGTTTTCTTTCTCTGCCAATAAGTTGCCAAACTGAGTTTGTCAACCTGTCAGCTCGGCAAACAAGGCAGAAGCATTGTTGATGCTTTAGTTGGTGAAGCCTGTCGGAGTTCCTCAGAGCAGCTATGGCTACTATCCAGTAGCTCTCCACCATCGGCAGGTGAATGTAGCTTTGGAGTCCTCTGGCCTTGATAAAGTTCTATACAGGTTTACCATGTGTTGGTTAGTGATTTCAGATTAGAACGTTTCCTTTCAGAGTTCACCAACAGCTTTGGATCTACAAAGATACGAACCTTTATAGATTTTGTAGTGAGCTGGAAGTCGAGTTTTACGCTAGTCGACAAAGGTTTCTTTCACTTCTCACGAGTGGAGCATTTCTCCACAGAGATTTCTTCCTGCCAGACACGATCTTCCCTTTAATGGGAAAAATGGAATCAATAATTATGGAATAAATAATCAACACATGTAACCAATAGAAGGTCACTAAGTCGTTGTGTTTCAGAGGCTTGTAGAGTTCTGGAGACTTGGCCCCAGCACGGCGTTACATGCCACAAATATTTCACAAATTATTTATCAAACTGTGAATTTATCAAACGCTTTGTGTGACGCAGTGCGGGACTTCAAAGTATCTGTCCGGAGGACGGATGCGTCGGATCGGTGCCGGCTGAAGGGGGACGGTGTCCTGAGAGCAGACATGGACGCACTGCACCTGATGGACAAGACGGGGGACATCCTGTACACCTGGCCGTACAGGTACCTGCGGCGCTTCGGACGGGACAAGGTAACGCACACAACCATAACACGAGTCTGACGTCTTCCTCAAAGCCAAGGGTAGGGTGGAGCGGGACAGGGAGCGGTGCAGCTTCACCTGGGCTGCTGAGCGGGGTCTACTATCTGGGTCTCTGCTGTCCTCAGGATAGACTGGGACACAGTGGCTAGGTTCATCAGCAGGGGAAGCTAGGGCAGGTTTCAGATCAGAACCGCTGACCCGATCTTTCTGTTAAAGCTTGGGATTCTGGTTCTTGGAGACCAATCTGTTGAGCTCCTCATGTCTTTAGGTAGATGGACACTGTCCTTTGTCGTCTCATCCATCTGTCCCAACCTGCCTGTTAATGGCGTCCAGATGCTTCTCCTTCCAGTTTGATCCCGTCTGTGTTTATCTTGATGTTTAGATGTTAAGACCAACGTTGGCCACGGTGGACGCCTCTTCTCCTCTGTGGGTCCAGAATAAATGTCTTCAGGAAGATAACTGATTGTTATTTGGTCATGATTTGACACTTGCAGGTTTTCTGACGCTGTTCTAGTCCAGGACTGCTGACCTGCAGACAGAAACGCTAAACAACCATTTTGTTCCCTCCAGTCCACCTTCTCCTTCGAGGCGGGTCGCAGGTGTGACTCCGGCGAGGGAAGCTTCGAGTTCGACACCAAGCAGGGAAACCTGCTGTTCCAGGCCGTCGAGGCCGCCATCAACCTGCAGAAGATCTCCCTCCCCCACAGACAGACCTCCGGAGGGGGCCCGATGCCTCCAGAACCCGGCCCCAACCACCACAACCTCACCCTGCCAGCCCCGCCCGCTAACCCCGCGCTGGGCCACAGCCGGACGCCGCCGCCACAGAAGCAGCCCCGCGTCCAGGTCCAACAGGTACAACCTGGGCATTACTAGAGAAAAGACTTCAGAATAAAAGCAGGAACTTCAGAATAAAAGCTGGCATTTCTGAACAAAAGCACTGTTTATATGAAACATGCAGCTGTATTTATAATGTGGTGAGCAGTTTTTCTCCTACAGATTCACTTATTAATTTAAACTTTTAAACTCAACGAGGTAGCAGGAGTTTAGGCATCTTCCTGTGAAGGACGTTGTGTCTTGCTGAGACTCTTGGCTGTTCCTACTGGAGTCCAACCTTTGTTGTGTCTGCAGGGTGATGAAGGTGTGTACAGCATGGTGACGGAGCCTCAACACCTGCAGAAGATCCATAACAAAGATGCTGAGAGCTCCAACTCTTCACAGCAGCAGCAGCGCCCTCAGCTGGTAGGATTCAGTACTTGAGTTACAGGATAAACAAACATGAAACATCTAAATGCCCCAGGAATGTTGTTGATGTATAAGAATGACCTTTGACCTGGATGGCCCCTGCTGTCTTCAGGCCTGTCTGGAGCCTCCGGTGGATAAAATGCTGACCGGCGTGAAGAGTTTGACCCTGGACACCCGCGGCCTCCCCGTCCCCAGGAAGAGCCAGGTGAAGATGATCTCCAGCTGCCCGTTGCCCAACGCCAGCCCCGAATCGGGCGGCAGCCAGCTGTCTGGCCCCGCCTCCAGCGCCCGACTCAGTCCCAAACTCGGCTCCAACCCCAACCTGGAGCAGACCTACTCCCAGATCAGCATGGCGGATGTCGCTGGGCGCGCCACCAAGAAGAACAAGAAGGGCAGTGGCGCTGTGGTGACGGGCAGGGATCCGGACTACTCGCTGCCCTTCGACACCCTCTCCTCCAACATCATGTCAAACATCCTGGCGGCGGATCAGGGCGGTCCGGGTGCAGACCCGCTCTACGACAGCATCGACGAGCTGAAGGTCCGGAACATCTTCCGGAGTGAAGCCAGGACCACAGACGGCACGTACGGGAAGGTGGACCACATCTACGACGAGCCCGAAGGTTGCGCGGCGCCCACAGGGCCGCCGGCAGCGCCTCACCCCTCGGTCTACGACGACCCAGAGGAGATGAGAGGAGACGCCTGGAGGATCATGGGTACCTCTGTTGACCCCAAAGGCCACGAGTATCCCTACAACCCCCGCGTGGACGACTACGCCGTGCCCAGGAGGCCCAAGAGGGCATTTGCTTCCCAGAAGAGCATCGCTAGTGAAGAAGAGGAGGAGCAGAAACAGGAGGAGGAGCTGCAGGAGGAGGAGGTGGAGGGCAACAAAGAGCAGGAGCTGGAGGAGAAACGGTTTTCACCGTACGACAACCTGGTCGTTAAAATGGCCTAAAGGAGACAGAGCAGCTGTTTCATCCACCTATCGTCTGGCTGGATGGAGGAACTCAAGTAACTTAGCACGCTTTATTAAGCAGCTTCTAAGTTGAAGGACCCATAGCTACCTGTAGCTCCATGGACCCGTAGCTACAAAAATCTGTAGCTGCCTGTAGCGCAGCAGACTGCAAACCATCTGAAAAACTGTAGCTTGAGGTAAAGATGAAGCTGCTGTTGTTGTGTGACTGCTAACCTCTGCAGCTAACCAGCTATGCTAAAGTAAATATTTCCTGTGTTTGTCTAATTTTGATCCGTTTCATTGATGTCTTCATGCTGTAGTTGGTGTTTTGATGTCATTAAACAGAACCGATGAAGCTTCAAGTCAGACATGTTGGATGTTTTATCTGTTCAGTGAGATGTTAGCATGCTAACATTAGCTTTGTTAGCTAAATCAATGCTAAGGTTCACCCATGCTTCATCTGAAAGGTCAAAACCTGGACGGTTCTAGAGGACTCCAGAAGGTTCTTTGCGGTTCTGGAGCTGGTTGGACCCTCTGCTTCCAGTCACTGGGTCCACCAGCAGAGGAACCTGCTGCGCTCCTGGTTCTGGACGTGTTTCTACAGGTTTCTCTGTGAAGCCTCCATGTTGGAGCAGCCAGTGGTTTATCTCCGTCGGGGCGGTTCCAATCGGGTCGTCGTGTCTGAATGTTTCTCTTCTCGCTTCGGGCCGTCGGCACTCTGTCGCCTCTTCCTGTTAAAGTCACAGCTTTATGAGCACAGTCGCTCTCAGGTCAGAGGTCAGCTCTGGCTGATGCGGCGACGCAGGAAGTGACTTTGACTAGGCCCCAGATTGGGTGAGATGTGATGTTTTTTCTCTGAGAATCATTTTATCTCTTGTAAAGATGCTTCATGGACTATTTCAGTCTGTCTTCCTGTCCTGATCTGAACCATGAAAAGTTTCTGCAGCTGCTGGGAATAAATAATCTAAAACATTCACAGATTAGAAACTAATGGAGGAATTATGAAAGGTTCCCACAAATCACAATGAGATTAAAATGACAACAAAACATAAAATCAGTGAAAACAGGTTGACGTTTTCTGATCGACCTTTTCTCATGGAGCTCAGATGTGCAGTGAGTGGCCTCCACCAGCAGGGGGCAGCAGAAGCTAGCAGCTGTTAGTCTGAGCTTCTTCCTCTAAAGCAGTGGTTCTCAAAGATTTTCTGGGCCCCCCTGTGGATTACAATAAAATCACCCCCAAAAAAGAAAAACAATCAACAGGTTCCACATGGTTCAAAAAGACATAAACCTAAACACACATTTTGTTTTCAAACTCCACTGAAGTTTATTTCACACTTCAGGTTGCAACAAAACAAACTACAAACCATCTTTACAGTGAAACACTTTTGTGCAACAGTTTGTCATTTGTATTCATCCATATCGCTTCCCGCGCCTCCTTTGCAGGGGGGCGCCCCTCACTTTGGGAACCACTGCTCTAAAGTCTGACTAAATATCAGAACATGGCGTTTCGGTCAGTTTGACTCAGGAAATGGGAATAATCTGGTTCCTTCCTGCTTCCTGTCTGGACAGCAGCTGCTCTCCTTCTGCTTCCACATCTGGACTTTACCGGCTTCATTCAGGAAAAGCTGCAGCATCTGGATGCGTTTCTAGAACATTTGCTCTGTATCAGGGCCGGCCCAAAACTCCATGGGGCCCTAAGCGACATCTGGTTTTGGGGCCCTCTATTCCTGCTAATAATGTGGATTTCTGCAGTCAAAAGTTAGACAATCAGATCCTTCACACGCCTGCTACTCACTGCACCTCTGACAGCGCTCTTTACATCATATACTATATCCATGCAGCATATAGGATACATTTATCAACCAGCTGATTTATCGGCATCGACTTCCTGAATTTTGAGGGATTGGCCGATACTTCCATGTGAAGCCCATCTTCTCCACCTCTGCGCAGGTTTAAAAATCAGCTGCTGTCCTCTTCTGCTCTGCAGTGAGAGGCTTGACTGACCGGCCCACCACCTCAGGTCTGCACATTTGCAGTTAACAGTAGTCAACCCACTGTTACAAGGTGAGCCATTTTCCTTTCGTGCTATATTTAGCAACAGATAAAAAGAAATTGGCATCGGCCAAAATCAGAATCAGCAGGTCAGGCTAATAAAGATCAGTAATCAACCAGTCCTACTAAAGATGGAATACATAGACACACATTCATGACATTCTTTGATTAAATTCATTTCTCTTAGATCTTTGCAACATCTAAGAATGTAATTTATACCAGGTGAGTCTTTCTCCCCTGAGGATGTGGACCGGTACCGGTACCGGGCTGAATCTGTGCCTTCAAATCATTTTTATTGGACAAGTTTCACATAACTTAGAAGTTGATGTAAAGATTATGTTTGTTTTAGACACATAAATTATCATCAGCAAACAACATGTCGCCAACTGCAGCTTAGAGCGGCTCACTGATATATTACTGCAGCAGCCATGCAGCCTGATGGAAAAGCATTTCTGCTAGCCAATATCAAACATTGAGAAGTTTTAATTATTATCAACATTAAACAACATTTTGAAACAAAAACTCAGAAACATTTTTGTAGCGTGCTGAGAGTTTTAGCGTAGTTGATTCTGCATTGTGTCTTGTGGGAAATAACAGCCAGAAAACAGCTGATCTGAAGGCACTTTTAATGCTACTGCATTCAAATAGCAGAAAATAGTCGTCAAAAACAGGCTTTTCTGCTCACAGCGCCTGTTTAACCAGGAACATCACTATTTTCAGCACATGGATGTAGCATTTTCATGTTTCATGCAGCATAAGAGCAGCTAAATAACTGCTAACACAGTTCTATCTCTTTTTAACAAAGTTTAAGTGCTCTAAAGCACATTATTTTACAAGAACAGTAATAAAACTGTCACTTATTATACTTAAAATACACTTATTGAACACAGAAAACAAAACTTCATACCTTCGAAGGAAAAGCCTCCACAGACTATATGATCCGTTAATTTATCTTTTAAACCCGAACTGACACTCAAAACTACAATCCATGAACTCAATATGTTTAACAGTAAATATAATAATTCATATTTTCATTCGCAACACATTAAATTTAAATAAAAATAATAATTTTGAAACAGGAAGTTACCCGCTGTTTTGCAACGGATCTTTCGTCTTTTCAAAATAAAAGCTGCAGGTGTTCATATGATTTCCTACTGGAATAGCTTCTCACTTTACAATCTAGTGTAATAACTTCACACTGCTACACTACACATTATCAAACATTGAGAAGTTTTAATTATCAACGTTAAGCAGCGTTTTGAAACCAAAAACTGAGAAACATTTCGGGCCGACCAGCAGAATCAACTCCTGAAGTTAAACTCAGTTTCACACAGACACAAAGACACTAGCTTATATGTTTGGCTGCTGAACCGGACCGTTCAAGGTCGCCATGCCATTGTTTATCATGCTGATAAACAATGTAATGTTTAGCAAATCTGTTTGCTAAAAATTACATTACCGAGCAAAAACAAATCTTTATCTTTTTTTTCTGTTCTTCCTCTTTCTTTTCTCGGTTAAATAAAAGTTTTTGCTGCATTGTTTCGCTAACTTATGCTCTGCAGCTCATACTACCAGCCACCAGGGGGAACCCAAGAGCAGTTTCTTTTCTGTTTCCCTGTATAAAGAATAATTTCTACATGATCAAATATATATTATTGTTAAAAAAATCACAACTTTATAATGAAATTGTGTGTTTTTGTTAATATAATCACGTAGAAATTACAAAATTGTTCCACTTCCCTAGTGAAAAACTTTAGTTACTAAACAAAACTTTAGTATATTTCAAACATACTTACATTTGTGTAAGTACATTTTAAGTATTAAGTGTACTACCTTTAAATATATAGGAAGTATACTAAAAGCATGCTAGTGTGGCCTACGCGGTTCTGGTGGCTTCTCTTGGTGCAGAAATGAACGACTAGGAGCTCAATCTGGCATCAGTTGTTTTCTTTAATTCTCCATCTGCATTTCACACATGGGCACCGAGGTAAAGTCAGTCTGGCATGAAAGAAACTCCTGCCAGGAGGAGCCAGAATGTTACCGTGTGGGAAATTCCCGCCACACTTTCTCACGGACTAAACATTTCTATAACGCAACAAAAACAATATAATACCAAAGCTAGCATAACCTGGATTAAACATATTTCAATAATATGCAAAAACGAAAACCATAAACATATTTTATAAATAATATTTCTTTATCACATCGCAGAGACACGTTACCTCGACAGTGATCCTCATGGCTTTGAGGATTACCCATAATACCCCGCTCTTTCTAGGGTGAATGCAATACCCCGTTTTACCAGCAGATGGTGCATTTTAGCAGGATTTAACCTGAACCATTTTAACTATGTTACACTTGCACCAATTTTGACATAACTTTAATCACACTTTAATGTAATTGTACCAAAATACACTTTTAAGAAATATATTAAATTAAAGTATACTTTAAGTGAACAAAATATGTATTTGCTGAAGTGTACCAATGAAACAATGCTTTTAAAGATATTTTAAAATATATGCTCAAAATAGATTTCTTAAAAATTCAATTGAAGCTTACTTAAGTAAACTATTAAATTTATTGAAATTTCAGTATGTTTTAAATGGCATCTCAGTGTATACTTTAGGCCAGGGGAGCCCAAACTTCCTGAGACCAAGATCTACTTTTTCTCTCACCAGCGGCTGAGATCTGCCTCGCGACACATAAAAATTGTAAATTAAACTCTATTGACTCATTTTATAAGCGAATATCCATCAGTTACAGCAGAAATAATAAAGTGATAGAAAACCTGATGCAGTTTCTTCCTCAGTGAGACTCTGTCACTGGGAGCAGGTTACTGGTTTCTCAGTCACAAGCTGGTTGCAAACCTGAGGCCAGCAGGTGTCAGTCAGTTCTGGCAGATCTGAACTTTGACCTCAATATGAGAAACTGCAGACTGACAGGAGGAACCAAAGAGCTCTGTAAAGGTAAAGGCAAATCTTCTGAAGTTGGGATGTAATTATGGCGGTAGAAGCCATTTGTTTGTTACTTACTGAAATATATTTGTCCCGTTTGATGTTTGTTGTTAATGACTTATACTGGAACGAGGTCATCAGTCCAAGTTTGTCGTTTATTGAACGTTCAGAAACTACGGCGGCTGTGATGAGCCACAGCGAAGGGAAACAAAGGTAAAATAACCTGAACAGGTGATCAACTCAGAACCACTCCAACCTTTTTACTCTCTCTCTCTCTTTTTGTCATTAAGCACACCTGTTACCGTGGCAACCGCCTGCGCCCCGCAAGCCGAGCAGAGGTTACGTTAAAAACATGACATTCAGTTCGTTATGGTATCAATTTTCCAGGCTTGATATTTATTTCTCTGTTATTGATCAGCTGATTTAAACTCCTGCTCTGCTGCCAGTTGGTCTCTGAGTCGCTTTTTTGTTAATGAAACCAAAACGCACCGAATTGCGCAACACCTTGTTGAAACAATAATTACTGAGATTATTCATTTTAACACGTTTTGTTGATTTTTAAAAATTACCATTCCTTAATGAAGCTACAAACGTTTAGGATCTCAGTGAATATTTTGATAAGCGCGTCAGAAGAGGAAGTTCTGGTCTCAGCGTCCTGGCGCCGTTCAGTTTGTCACCTGCTGCCGAGATCGACTCAGAACCTTCTGCGATCGGAGCTGGGACCAAGATGGCGATCGGACCAGGATCCATTACTGTTTATAACTTCTATTTTCTGCTCTACTCAACCTGATCAAGACTGACATTTTTGCTAAGACTGCGTACAAGCACGAGAAAAGGCTAGCAGCTAACAAGCTAACTTCTGAGTTCAAAGGTTATCTTCCAGAACCTAATGCGGTTGGAGCACGGCTTTAAAAGGAAAGAGAATGGGAAAACTACAACTACAGGTTTGCACAAAGACACAATGTCATCAGCTGCAACCAGTGGGCCCCGGATTTGCTCCCCATCTGATCCAGCTGCAGGTGTTCCTGCCTCCGATCACAACTATATTGGTTCCCTGGACAGACAGAGATCTGATCCGTCTCCTCTACCGGATTCTGACCCAGATATCCTGCTAAACCAGAGGGAAAGAAACTAAAAGGTGACTTGTCTCTCTGTCAATTGCAAAACAGCATTGTTAAGATAATCAATAATCGATCTGATAAGTTAGAAAATATGGTCACCGTAACATCGATGCTCTGGAGAAGTCAGTTGATTTTCGTGTCCCTTTTTCAAAGTAGGCTGGCAGGAAAGGGGGGAAGACATGCGGTAAACGTCGTCGGGTCCAGGAGTCGAACCCGCAACGGCCGCGTCGAGGCCACGTTGCCTCTGAATGTGGGTCACGCTGACCCCTCCGCCACCACGGCACGCCAACAAAAGACATTTTTTAACTTAGATGTAAATATTTAGCAATGCCAACTACATATTTAGGTTGCTAACTAAATACTTAGCTTGTAAGTAAATATTTAATTTGAAAGCTAAGAAAATAGTTTGTAAGCTAAACATTTAGCTTGTAAATTAAATATTTAGTTTGGAACCCTGAGATTTATAAATGTTAACGTTCTGAAACAGGAAATAGGGAACGTTCCAGAACAGGAAGTGCAAAACCATCTGGGGAACAGGAAGTAAGGAATGTTCCAGAACAGGAAGTGGGAAATGTTCTGGACCAGGAAGTGGAGAACGTTCCGGATCATTGATCTGGGAACGAGGCGGAGTGTGAGACGCAGACGAAGCAGCAGAAATCGGACTCACCTGCTCTAAATCACTTGGGCTCCTCAGCTGCCAGAACCAGCACAGGTTGCCGTGGCAACAGGGATGCAGCTCCAGCCTCCTCTGAATTTGGTTGCCACAGAAACGAGCATCTTGCCCTCATTAGCATTCCTGAGGACTAGCACACACACTGTGTAGTCATGTGACCACCTGCAGGTGTCTTCTGAAGGGTCAGTTGAGACCCCGAGGCTTATGGGTAATGGAGTCCAAACAGTCGAGGTTTGACAGTGAAGAAAACCAAGCAGCTGATGGTGTTTTCTCACTGGCTTGGCAGTGTGTGTGTGTTTCTGTGTGGTGTCCCCCCCAGCCCCCCGCGCTGATGATGTCACCAGCAGGTCCTCACAGCCTGATCTCAGCTGTGATCTTGAAGTAGGGCACGTATGACCTCCTGAGGAGGCTTCCCTTCAGCTTCCACGCCACTGAGCGCACACACACACACACACACACACACACACACACAGACAGTCTGCTCGCAGCGGACACAGAGATGCATGCTGGGACGTCTCCGTCCCCGGGGGTCGGTCTCTTTAAGAGACATGGAGGCCTTCAGGATCTGAGCTTCATTAAAACACCAGAGCAACTGCATCACCATGGCAACACTTCACCTGGTCTGAAAGAGTCTGACAGTATCACACACACACAGGGCCGGCCAAAGCCATAACCAAACACAGCGGCTGCTTAGGGCCAGTAGGGGCCCCGTAACCCTGGTGAAAAATAAATATACTCAGTATGTTAAATTTTAACATACTGTAAGTCAGACTAATCATGAGGAAACTTCAGGTTCACTTAGGATTACTTAACTTAAAGTGGGACATTTTGGAACAACTAATTTTGTGCTCAGTGTATTTTAATAGTATTTAAATTGTATTAAAGCACAATTTAAAGTGTACTAAATGATGTGGAAAAATTACAATAAGGTTCCACCTGCTAGCTGTATTGCTACATGTTTATTCTAAGTTCCTGTATTTTCCCACCAAGTTAAACTATTTTGGTTACATGTACAAGGTTGGACGTTGTTTTCCCAGCTGCATGGGAACCAGTCTGCATGGGAACCAGTCTGCATGGGAACCAGTCTGCATGGGAACCAGTCTGTTTCCAGGCTTTGGATCCTTTATCCCTTGGTATAAAACTCATGTGTTTCTCTGCCTGGCAGCTTTTCATCCAGACCTGCTTCATCACTGATTGTCTCTGTATTCTGATCAATATATGAATAAACCTGACTGAGTGATTTCACCTGAACGGTGATTGGAAATGGGGTTTTTCCACCACACTAAGTGTACTTTCATGAACTTTCTTTTGGACAACTTAAGTTACACTTAGTGTACTGTAAGTATTTTGTTTTTTATGTACCGGTAATATAAACGTGCTTGATTAGTTTATTTTGAGTGTGCTATTTTTGTGATTGAATTACATTTAAAATATATTTAGAATGTATTTTCAGTATATTGACATTACATATTTTATATATTAGTAGTGTGATTACAGTATGCTACAATTACACTTTTGGTTTATTATAATTACTAATTAATGTCTTTTATTATTCTGCGTTGCCACTTTGTACATTAATGCTTCATACACACTGCAGAAACACATCAGGTACCAGAAGGATCCATTACTGCCCGCTTTACAGGTGAAACTAATTACTTTATGCTTTCAATGTACACAGCCTGGCCAAAAAAAAGTCGCCACCTGGATTTAACTAAGCAAATAGATGCAAGCCTCCTATTGGATAAGTACTGCATAGGCGATTATCTTTCAGCTGGCAACAAGTTATTTAGCCCCAGCTGATGCAATGAGTAACTCCTCATTTCTTAAACAACCATGGCAAAAGACACATCCTGTGGTCGTGGAAAAGACGTTAGTCTGTTTAAGAAGGGTCAAATCATTGGCATGCATCAAGCAGAGAAAACATCTAAGGAGATTGCAGAAACTACTAGAATTGGGTTAAGAACTGTCCAACACATCATTAAAAACTGGAAGGATGGTGGTGAACCATCGTCTTCCAGGAAGAAATGTGGTCGGAAAAAAGTCCTGAATGATCATGATCGGCGATTACTTAAACGTTTGGTCAAATCAAATCGAAGAAAAACAACAGCAGAACTCAGGAGTATGTTTAATTGTGAACGCAAAAGAATTTCCACACGCACAATGCGAAGGGAACTCAAGGGGTTGGGATTGAACAGCTGTGTAGCCGTAAGAAAAGCTCTAATCAGTAAGGCTAACCAGAAAAAAAGGCTTCAGTTTGCTAGGGAGCATAAAGATTGGACTCTGGAGGAATGGAAGAGGGTCATGTGGTCTGATGAGTCCAGATTTACCCTGTTCCAGAGTGATGGGCGCATCAGGGTAAGAAGAGAGGCAGGTGAAGTGATGCACCCATCATGCCTAGTGCCTACTGTACAAGCCTGTGGGGGCAGTGCTATGATCTGGGGTTGCTGCAGTTGGTCAGGTCTAGGTTCAGCAACATTGTGGCCCAAAGAATGAGGTCAGCTGACTACCTGAATATACTGAATGACCAGGTTATTCCATCAATGGATTTTGTCTTCCCAAATGGAACGGGCATATTCCAAGATGACAATGCCAGGATTCATGGGGCTCACATTGTGAAAGAGTGGTTCAGGGAGCAGGAGACATCTTTTTCACACATGGATTGGCCACCACAGAGTCCAGACCTTAACCCCATTGAGAATCTTTGGGATGTGCTGGAGAAGGCTTTGTTCAGTGGTCAGACTCTCCCATCATCAATACAAGATCTTGGTGAAAGATTAATGCAACACTGGATGGAAATGAATCTTGTGACACTGCAGAAGCTTATTGAAACAATGCCACAGCGAATGCAGGCTGTAATCAAAGCTAAAGGCGGTCCAACAAAATATTAGAGAGTGTGACCATTTTTTAGTGGTGACTTTTTTTTGGCCAGACAGTGTATTACCATTTTTCAGGAGTACATCGCCAATATACTATCATAGAATTGTACAAATTGTCAATATATTCAAAGTTTACAAACAACATGCTTATGAAAATTAGCACAATGAAACAACAGGTACACTTTAGAGGAAATGTGAAAAATATTTCACCAGAGTATTGATTTAATACAATGTCACAGTTTCCAGTTTTACTGCAGACAAACTGACGTTTCTCCTTCCTAACATCAGTTATCAGTGGTCCAAATGTTCCGCCCTTGTGAAGCGGTTCTGGAGACGTTCCGAACTGGACCCAGACCGAACCGAACTGGGCCCAGATTGGACTCCTGGTTCTGGATCGGTCCGGTCCGTTATCAGAACCAGACGGTTCTGGTCCAGAACCCAGAATTCTCTCTGGTTTCCCAAAACAAGACGCGCGAACACCGACGTCGCGCGCAAGCTCTCCTCCGTTCGGGAGCGCGCCCCGCTCGTCTCGGGAGCGCGCGCCGCAGATCCAAGGACAGAGCGGCGCGCGCGCGCGAGCATCAGGTCACCTGAAAGTCCTCCGTCATCGCGAGCCCGAACAGAACCGGGAGAACCGGAGCCGAGCCGGGTTCGGAGCCGATGGATCGGCGCTGAAGCAACAGGACGAGGCGGAACCGAGTCCGCGGGTCCGGTTCTGAACACGGACTGACACAATACCCAACCCAGTCATCTTTGCTGTCACCGAACCGACCGGCACTAGAACCTCTGAGCCGGAACCGAGCAGGAGCGTGACCCGTCCGATCCAGACCAGGAGGAGAACCGAGCCAACGGTGGATCAACAGGAGAGCGACGGAACCAGAACCGGGACCCGGACCTGTAGCTGGATCAGTGAGTGTCTCGCTTTCTGTTCAGGGGTTCTGGTTCTGCTCGGCAGCAGTGATGTGGTACCGGTTCTGATCAGGTCCAGAGGTCCCGCCGGGGCCCCAAGGGCTCACGGTTCGGTCCGGTCGGGCTTCATCCTCTGTTTGGATCTGGATCACGTGTTCCGGTTCTGATGGTTTTATTTCTGATATTTGCTTTAAAATATTTGAAGTAAAAATCTTTTACTTCAGATTTCTGTGAATTAAATGAACGAAAATGATCATTTTCAGAGTCAGAAGTTTTAAGGATCTTTTTAAAATTTGTATTAAAATATTAAAATCCAGAAAAATCTGAAAACAAAAAGTTATGCAGAAATGTTGAAAATGTTTATCATAATTTTCTTCAAATTTAAAGTTTTAAAACTGCAGAAGAAATTTTGTCATTAAAGCTGGATGTGAATTTAGAGCAAAAATAAAACATTTTCATGATTAAAAACTTAAAACAATCCAAAGAACATGTTCAGATTATTCATTAATCAAACATGAGGAATTAATATAATCTGATTAAAACTGTTGGTAAAATCATTAAATAATCATTTTAGTTCAGATTGTTTCCTGATTTAAACACATTTAAAGGGTTTTAAAGCGGTTCTGGTTCTGGAGGGATTAAATATTAATAAACATGAGTTTCTGTTTCCGCCTCTGAGTAACGATAAAAGCTGCTGCTGGTTTGATTCGATTATTAATGACGAAGCTCAGAGTTTTTATGGCCAAAAGTCTGATCAACTGGATGTTTTATATAAACTTTATGTTTTATATAACCTTTGTGTTTCTGATGCTCCACATAAAAACATCCATCATTCAGCAGGAACTGGAGCCGGCTCGTCGAACGCATCACTTCCTGTTGGCTGGAATGATGGTTGGAGAAAAAGTGATTATTTAACCATTTTTAATCCCAACCAACACAAAGAGCCGGTTGACCTCCTGACCTCTGCTGGTCCTCCGGGCTGGACGGATGGCAGAGGTCAGAGGTCACAGGAAGTGATCAGTAGAAGCAGCACTTTGATGAAACTGTTTTACTTTACCTGGATTCTGATTGGTTCCTGCTCTGATCACCTCCTTCAATAACTCAACATGATTCATGACCTCTGACCTTATAAACACCGACCCTAAAAATTAATCAACTTTAATAATAAAAACATCAATTATGAAACAAATAAAGCCCCGCCCTAAACACGAAGCTCCGCCCTAAACACGAAGACCCCCCTCCCCCCAACACATAAAACCCGCTTTAAAATGCAAACTCCAGCTCCAACAAATAGACCACGCAGATGGAGGGCAGGAAGTAAATGCAGTTCATTTATTTCTGCTGATCCAGCATCAAAATGTCTAAAGTCTGAGTCCTGTACGGTTGTTCCAGCCGTTCTAATAGAGAGAAAGATAAACGTTATTTTCGTGTTTCGAAGGCTGTTGGTCACAGGAAGTTAATTTTAAAAAACTTACCAAAAAAAGAGGAGAAAAGTGGATCAACAATCTACAACTAAAATCAGGAGGTGCAGAAACTATAGCAGTCCCTCAGACGTAAGAAAACACGGAGAGCTTCGACGGGTGCAGTAGATTCATATTTACTTAGTTTAGTTTGTTGAAGAGCACTGAATACACCGTGAAAACTAAAAGAAAAGAAAATACATTTGTTTAAGTGCCTTTGTTTGACACAAAACATGAATCCATTACAAAGTAACGCTAACTTCACAAACTAATGCGGTTCTAAACGTGTACCTCGCTCCGCTGTCCAAGGGCTGCAAAGTTTATAGCGGTAAAGTCCGAGTTGTGCTGCGTTAGCCTTTAGCCTGTTCTGAGCGCTACAGTCCAGACCAGGGGTGGGCAATCCTGGTCCTCGAGGGCCGGTGTCCTGCAACTCTTAGGTGTCTCCCTGGTCCAACACACTTGAATCCAACAGCTGAATCACCTCCTAGTGCAGTCAGGTTCTCCAGAGTCCTGCTAATGACCTCATTATTTGACTCAGGTGTGTTGAAGTGGAGATGCAGGAGGCCTGGAGTTGCCCACCCCGAGTCTTGTCCGTGGTATATTTCAGCCCAAAGTGCTGACTGACAGGAAACTAGCAACACTTCCTCTTATTTTTCGATTTAAACGAAGGCACTAACTCAACGTGAACCAAACTACAGCGCCCCCTACTGGGTACTATGGGTGACAACCTACGATCAGCATATATAAACATGGAACGGGCATTTACACCAACAATGCCAGTTTGCAGCGCCCACCTTCTAACAGGAAGGATCGCAAAGTTTAAATTATATTTAAACAGATATTTTATTAGACAGTTACTTAGAAAGACAACAATTCATATGTAAGGCAAGATATTATTTTACGCCCTAGCGCGGTGCTAATGTTGTTAGCAGCTAGCTCAGGGCCGAGTCCCGGACAGAAAAGATCATGTTTATTGATGCTAAAAGCTAAAAGCTAAATAAATGAAATGTAACCTCCCCAGCCATACAGACAGAGAGCTGTGACTGTTCCCCCACACGGTTCATGTCTGAGTCCAACACGGAGGTTCTGTAGGTCGGAGCGAATCCATGACCTGCATTGGACCTGAATCCTACAACCACTCAACATTAACCTACAACTCCTGCATGAATTTGGTTTACAGAAGCTAAATAAATGATTTACCAGGAGATCCAAGCTCATAGAAATAACCTGGGTTAGCTTGTTGTTAGCATCGTTATCATAGACTAATTACTTAAATAGCACAACTCACTACTCACCCGGCAGAAACCAGCCCACAGCCATTTAATGCTGCTTTTGGTCCTAAATGCTTGACCCAAAAGTAAACTAAATAACTGTAAGCTCCAGGCTACAGCCCGCCTCCTGTCTGTGGATGACCGTGGTTTCCTCCTCTCCCCAGTGGCGGCTCGCAGCGTGCTGCTGCTGGCCGCGCTGCACTGCTGCTCGGTGGCGCTGTGCGGCTGCGAGCCGCGCCAGGTGAACGTGGGCGCCGTGCTGAGCCAGAAGCGCTACGAGCAGGTGTTCAAGGACGCCGTGACGCAGGCCAACGACCTCTACGGCAAGGACAAGTTCAAGATGAACGCAATCTCCGTCACGCACAAGCCCAACGCCATCCAGATGGCGCTGTCCGTCTGCGAGGACCTCATCTCCAACCAGGTGAACCGCCCGGTTACCATGGCAACGGCTACCTGGCCGTGTTTTAGCTGGGAAACAGTATTGCTGCGATTCTTCACAAGCGTTGCTGCTCTAGTAAGATTAGCTAACATAAGATTAGCAAAAATGATAGGACTAGCTAAAGTGATGCTGTTAGCATGTGGGCTATCGCTAGCAGGTTGGGTGATGGATTGAGTAGGAAGGATCCCTGACAGGTTCAGACCTTTAAACTCCAGCAGGTTTGTGTTAAACAAAGTGAAACAGGATCATTATAATGAGATCTAAATGATCTGCCTCTGACTCTCCGTGTTTCTTTGACCTCTGGCCCTGAAACAAGGAGACAGTTTGGCTTTAACCAGACAAATATCATTATAATGAGTTTTATGTGTTATCAAAATGAGAAAGTTACACTTCCTTATGATTGTTGTTACTGTTTCTGCAGATTTGTCTCCTTCCTTTAGATCCAGTTTTCTTTCTCTGTATCTGATCCTGATTTTAAATGATTTTCATCCAAACCTGGCAGATAAAAACGTTACCAGTGGATGTTGTGATATTAAGCTCTCCGTTTTGTGCTGGTTATTTATTTCCACCGTCTCTCTTTAAAAGCGGCGTTTTAAACGGCTGGCTGTGTGACAGTCTCAGTCTGGGTTTGTTCAGGGACTCAGAGATGTTTGCTGAAACATTAATACTTCATGAATATGATTAGAATAACATGAGGAACAGAAGCAGAAGTGACAGAATGAGTTCACACGAAGCGTTTCCTTCATATTTCACCTGTTCTGAAACCTGAGCGCGGCCGTCAGTCTGAGAGGAAGCGGCCCGCTGGGAGCAACGCAGCGCGCCGCATGAAAGACGGAGAGCGGCTCCAGGCGCGAAATCAGAGCTGCTCTAAATATAACCGCACAAACAGACGCTCTACAAAAGACACAAATAAAGCTTCTGAAAGAGCCTGCAGAGAACTGAGCTGCTGCTGGAAACCTGAACAGAACCGGGTCAGGCGGCCGGTCCAGACGGCTCTTCATCACAGGAGGAGCAACATGGAGGAGGAACATAGAGGAGCAACATAGAGGAAGATGGAGGAAACGAGGCCAACATGGCGGCATGTTGGCCAGAGAGACGGCTGTCAGATTAACTTGCTCTCTCCGTCTGGCTCTCATGTAATCTGCCGTTCTCCCAGAGCGGCCATGGAGGGATTATCCAGACACTTTTAATCCAACAGTCTCTCACTCCCAGAAAGCCACAGGTCTGACTTTCTTCATCCTGAGCCAGGAATCCTCCGGAAATCAGCCTCAGCTTGGCTGGAAGTCTCAGGGAACAGACAATCCAGTATCTTGCCACCAGAGGGCAGTCAGGAGCCGAGCCTCCACGCACCAGCGCCCCCTGCTGGGAAAGGTGAAGCGTCTTGCCCAAGGACACAACAATAGAGGAGCTCCTACCACCATGGTGACGACGGTCGGATCCAGTAGGAGATCTGGCTTGGAAAGAGTCGCATCTCATTTTAAAAAGTTTAGATCCTGTGGATCACAGGTGTCAAACTCCAGGCCTCCAGTCGCTGAGCCACAGGTTTAGATGAGCCACAGGTACAAAACACTGGAATGAAACAGTTTAATACCTCCTCCTGTGGATCACCAGAACCTTAAGGTTCTCCAGAACCTTGATGACCTCATTATTCTGTTCAGGGGAAGCAGCAGAGGCACATCTGAAAGTTACAGGACAGCGAACCTCCAGGACTGGAGTTCGACACCTGCTGTAGTAGAACTGCTGCCTTGCTACAGAAAGGTCCTGGGTTTGAATCCCAACCTGTAGTCCTTACATGGAGCTAGCATGGAGCTAACAATGGAACTAGCATGGAGCTAACAGGGCGCTAGCATGCTGTCTCTATCAGAGGGGTGATTATTCAGCTAAATGAAAGTAAATAAAATCAAAATGTCAATGTTTCATATATTTAGCAGAGCCACATTTCCAGGTTTCAGCAACTCAACCTTAAGACTTTTAAAGACAAATATGCATGAAATCAGAAAAAACATTTCTGTTAAAGTCAGAGGTCGCGTTAACAGAATATTTTCCATATTTGACCAGTTGTTGTTTTTTTTAAACGCCAGGAAAATTTGAAGCCCGTCGGTCATTTGACAGTTATAATTAACACCCCTGACTGCACATGGGCAGACATTATAGACTTTACAAAGATTTCATCGCAGAGGCAACTAAAATCAATCAATAAAAAAAATCCTCACTGAATACAAATCTCATGGACGCTGAACTAAAGCGTCTTTCTGACCGGGAGCTGGCGGCGTGTTGAAGAGTTCTGGAGCGTCTGGTTCAGAAGCCATTCCAAATGTTTGGTCGTGGTGTGGCGGTGGACCCAAACGCAGCAGCCAGTAGTCGTAGAAATAATGAATGTTTAATGAAGAAAATCAACCAACAAAAAATCCAAAATCCAGGGGTACAAGAAAATGCAAATACAGGGCAAACCGGAAACCTGAGGGATCAACAGATGATCCAAGAAGGGAAACATGGTAACGAGACGGACCGGCGAGTCGGGGCTGGGATACAGGAGCTAAAATACAGGGAGGTAGCCAACAATGGGCCTAACGAGATGAGACGATTGATTGCAGGTGTGAGTAGTTGGCACAGAGAGGCTGAGGAGATGTACCGGGGAAAACAGGGAGCTGAAAATACTCCTAAAGAAAAACTGAGAAACTAGAAGAAAAAAAGACATGAAGGAAAAATTCAAACAAACCTAAACAGAAACAAGGCTGATCTAAGAACTAAGGAACATAGAGCTAGAATAACTAGAAGATCTAAACAAAGAAATAACCTAACTAGCATCACTAAAGGAAGAAGGTATGGAGGCAGATAAGAAGAGCTAGAAACACTACAGTTAATAACTTAACTGGAACCGCTGCAGAAAGGTTCACATAAATCAGACATGTACGAATAACTGAACCTCCGGTGATGAAATAACTAATAAACATAACTAGAATCACTGCAGGGAGCCTGAAATAAGGAATAACTAGAAGGATTAATAAAAATAAACTATAATCAGTAAAGAAAGCTCGACATGGACTCAGATATACAAGAATAACAGAACCTAAAGTAGCTAAAGAAGAAACACTATGAAGGATGAAAATAAGGAACGCAATAAGACAATTCTAACCTCAATAAATAACCTCAAATAAAACTAAAATGACCATGAAGAGGTAACCTAAAGTGAAATACAACATAACAATAATTAAAGCCCAGCTCACACTACATGATTTTAGAATTGTCGGCCGATTTTCAAAACCTGAGAGACCACACACCTGCCGATCAAAACCGATCGGGCCGATGGTGGAGCGTGTCCAGCCACATGGCAAGAGCTACACACCAAACGAACCGATTTCTCTCACCGACATTCAGATTCCAGACAGAAAATACAATAAAAAAACACTAAATCACACGTGAATTTAGAGGAAACAAACAT
Organism: Xiphophorus couchianus; assembly: GCF_001444195.1. Classification (NCBI taxonomy): domain Eukaryota; kingdom Metazoa; phylum Chordata; class Actinopteri; order Cyprinodontiformes; family Poeciliidae; genus Xiphophorus; species Xiphophorus couchianus. The sequence goes on from NC_040232.1 coordinate 270,368, forward strand.
GCCTTTGTAGAAGCAATAGCGACAGTTGGTGAGCTTATTTTAAACATTAAAGATGTAACAAAAAGGCATTGGATAAAAGTGTGGAGACAGGGCATCTCCACAGAGACGGCTTTATTTGCTGCACAATGCTATGGAGGCGAGTTACGTTTTTAATCTTTACCATTTGTGTGTTTAGATTGTTTTCTGTTCTGTCGTTTCTTTAAGCTTCAGCGGTTAATTAGTATTTGCTGTTTTAATCTATAGAATTACATTGAGAACAATGGGCACAAAATAATGGCTACAAGTCCAGTTAACTAATTTTAAAACCAGACATTAATCAATGTTTTACGAGTGACAGTTACATTCTGCAAGCGTCAAGCCCTGACTGAATGAATAATCTTATAGTTATTATGTCACGTTAACGATGAACAGCTGAAAAATTACTGGAATCAACTGCAGTACCAGTTTCGCTGCAACTCCTCTCCTGGTCATTTCTTTTTTTTTACCCCTCCAGGGTCTTTTGTGGGCTCTAGTGTCCCTTATATGATAGTAGGCTGACAGGAAACGGGGAAGGAGAAGGGGGAAGACATGCAGCAAATGTCGTCGGGTCCGGGAGTCAAACTCGCGACGGCCGCATTGAGGACTCAAGGCCTCTAAATATGGGTCGTACTAACCGCTACGCCACCACGGCACGCCCCTCTCCTGGTCATTTCTATATTCTATGCACGAAATGTTGGATAAACATTAATGTTATTTCCACATATCATCTCCGATGTCCGCTGGACTTTGGCTGTTTGGGATTCCCCTCCGTATTTTTGTAACCAACGAATAGCATTTACTCGGGTTCAGATAGCAGTTTACTATCAACCAGTGAAGTTTATTACAAGTTACTGGACTGAAACACATCATGCGGTGACAAAGGGCAGTCCTGGCGGAGTCCAACTCTTACCGGAAAAGAGCCCGACTTACTGCCGGCAATGCGGACCAGACTTTGACACCGGTCATACAGGGACCTGACAGCCCGTATCAAAGGGCCCGGTACCCCATACTCCCGGAGAACCCGCCACAGGGCTCCCTGAGGGACACGGTCGAACGCCTTCTCCAAGTCCACAAAACACATGTAGACCGGTTGGGTGAACTCCCAGAATCCTCCAGGACCCTGCTGAGGGTGTAGAGCTGGTCCAGTGTTCCACGACCAGAACCAGAACCAGACTGCTCTTCCTGAATCCGAGGTTCGACTATCCGACGGACCCTCCTCTCCAGGACCCCTGAATAGACCTTGCCAGGGATGCTTAAGAGTGTGACCCCTCTATAATTGGAGCACACCCTCCGGTCCCCCTTTTTGAACAGGGGGACCACCACCCCAGTCTGCCAATCCAGGGGAACTGCCCCCGATGTCCATGCAATATTGCAGAGTCACGTCAGCCAACACAACCCTACAACATCCAGAGCCTTAAGGAACTCCGGGCGGATATCATCCACCCCCGGGGCCTTGCCACCGAGGAGCTTTTTAACCACCTCGGCGACCTCGCCCCCAGAGATTGGAGAGCCCAATCCAGAGTCCCCAGGCTCAGCTTCCTCAATGGAAGGCATGTTGGTGGGATTGAGGAGGTCTTCGAAGTATTCTGCCCACCAGCCCACAATGTCCCGAGTAGAGGTCAGCAGCACACCATCCCCACTATAAACAGTGTTGGTGCCATACTGCTTCCCCCCCCTGAGACACCAGATGGTGGACCAGAATCGCCTTGAAGTTGTGCGGAAGTCTTTCTCCATGGCCTCTCCAAACTCCTCCCACGCCCGAGTTTTTGCCTCAGCAACCACCCGAGCCGCATGCCGCTTCGCCCGCCGGTACCCATCAGCTGCTTCCGGGGTCCCAGAGGCCAAAAAGGCCCGATAGGACTCCTTCTTCAGCCTGACAGCATCCCTCACCGAAGGTGTCCACCAACGGGTTTGAGGGTTGCCGCCGCGACAGGCACCGACAACCTTGCGGCCACAGCTCCGACCGGCCGCCTCGACAATGGAGGCACGGAACATGGTCCACTCAGACTCCATGTCCCCCACCTCCCCCGGGACGTGTTCGAAGCTTTGCTGGAGATGGGAGTTAAAGCTCCGTCTCACAGGGGATTCCGCCAGACGTTCCCAGCAGACCCTCACAACACGTTTGGGCCTGCCAGGCCTGACCGGCTTCCTCCCCCACCACCGGAGCCAACTCACCACCAGGTAGTGGTCAGTGGACAGCTCCGCACCTCTCTTCACCCGAGTGTCCAAGACATACGGCCGCAGATCCGATGAAACAAGGACAAAGTCGATCATCAAACTGCGGCCAAGTGCACATATGGACACCGTTATGCTTGAACATGGTGTTCGAAATGGGCAATCCCTGACGAGCACAGAAGTCCAACAACAGACACCGCTTGAGTTCAGATCGGGGGGGCCTGTTGTGGATAGGTGAGGGGCGGGATCACGTGGTGTTATTAGTGATTGTAGATCACCTGTGGCGGCACCTAGTGACTTCAGTGAGTGGGTGATGGGGGAGGTTTTACTTTTTGCTGACCGCTTTATGCTAATATAGTTTTTGTCCTTGATCACTGTCTAAACCTGCGGATCCGGTTTTAATGCTCTTTTGGACACTGTTCTTGGATATTGATAATATGACAAAATAAAACCATCTTAACTGCATCCTGGAATGGCGTTTTTGATCAGCTGGCGCGTCAACAAGGATTCCCCTATTCAGCTGCTCGGCGACTTTGTTTGACAGTCGCTAATATTTGTCAGCAAAAAACGAAACAACGACAACGGAGTTTTCTCGCCCAGCTGGACGCCAACGCGAGCCCACACACCACAGCCACTATATCTACGAAAGAGGATCCTTCGACAAAGAAGTAGAAGACGACAGTGGTATGTAACCTGAATGATTGGTGCTGCGTATTGCTCTTTTAACGCAGTTTGGTTCTGCCATGTGGAGCTGTTGTTGCGACACGCCCCCCGCTACGTTTTGCTCTGAGGCTGCGGCATTTTGGTGTGCGAGTGTGTTGTGGCTCTGCGTGCGTTCAATAAAGTTTAAGAAGTCGCTGTTGCCTGTAACTTTGCTCTATTTTGGATTAAAATGAGTGGATTGTCTGCTTTATCAGCTGTTGAGAAACCTGAAAAGGATAAAAGAGCGATCGTTCTCACTGAGAAAGCTCTCGCAAATAAAATTGAAACGATCCAAACAGAGCGGAAAAAGTGTGTAAAGAAAATGAAAGGTGTAATATCATCCCTTAAAGAGCTAATGAAAGATGATAAAAATTATTCACAAGTAAAATCACTACTGGATGATGTTGTTGCGCAACACCCCCCCCCTCCTTTCTGTCTCTACTCTCTCACTCTCGTACTTCCTCTTCTGAGAGGGGAGATGTGCTACCAGCTCTCCGTCTAACGGGTCCGTTGAGTTTCCTAAATCTGCTGGGATTTACCCTGTCCAGAACTGAAGTAAACTCTGTTTAAGCTGGTTTCGAGAAACGATTCGCCTGGTTATCTGACGGCCTACATCCAGGTGTCCCACCCTTCTTCCCCCTGTGAATTAGCCAGACTGAGCAGCCTACAGCCAACTAGTTTCACAGAGCACACCTGTTAACGGTCGCTCGTTCTCTATTTTACAACTTGCATTTGTTATTGAACCAGGTAGGTTTTAGTGACTCGGGCGAGTCCCAAGGATGAGGTTTTAAATATGGGCTACCAGCAACCTAAAAACATTTTCCACCTCTTCCTCTCCAGAATCAAACATCACAGCTATTTTACAACCATCAAAGAACTTTAAGGTGACTCATTAACTGAATGTCCACAACATCTTTTAGATTTTCTTTATGCTAAATATTTTATTAGTAAGGCATTTTTGCAAGGGTCAGTACAGCTTAATTCAGTAGCAGAAATAATCAAATAAGTAAAATCAATCATCTAGTCTATCTTTCCCTACTGCTGACACTGAGAACTAAAAAAGGGAACCTTTGAGAGAGACGGACGGAGTTTGGCGTTTCGAACCCCAGACCTGGCTTGATGATGAAGAAGGTGTGGCAGCAGGAGGAAGATGTTGATCGGCGAAGGCCAGGATCTCCGCAGGTCCGATGAGCTTCTTCTCCGCATGGATGCTGAGGTCACACAGGACTTGGTGCTGGCAGGAAAAAAGGCACTAGTTCTTCTTCCTTGTCTTTGTCTTCATCTTTGTCTTTGGGGTCAGAACCCAGCCGATGAGAGAAGTGCGATTCGAAGCCACAGGTTGTGGGCCAGACGGGTTGGTCTCCATGTGCAGGACAGTCTCCGGCTCCGTGGCCCCGGCTCTTCTTCAGCTGCAGAGTTCTTTGTCCATCTCGATCTTGGCTCGAAGCTGCCCGGAGGATCCAACGAACGGTTCCTCTTTTGCACTCACCTTATATAGGGTTCATCCACCCCCCTGGTGCGCCTGCTGTCTGCTTAGACAGATGATCTCATATCCATCACTGTCTTACAGACATTTCCTGATGTCTGTGCCAATGTCTCAGGGTTGCTCAACCTCCTGTGTCCCTTGCCTGCACAACCTTTCACCTACTCTCTACCTCCAACATATCAGTGATGTTTAATTGCAGTTACACCTTTTTACACCATTTCAAGTTTAATGTCAAAATCACATTTATATCACATTTATTTTCTTTAGCTTCTCTGATTTAGCATTCATTTATAATTTTATAACCATAACTTATATCACATTTATTTTCTTCAGCTTCTCTGATCTATCATTCATTTATGATTTTATAACCATAACTTATTAATTATTCTTATTATAATCTTAATGTGAGTTATTACAGATGTTTTTCTGAAAAGAAACCAAGAATAATACATGATTCTAATTATTTACTACTAAAGTTACAGTTACTTGTTTTTCTTGTAGTTCCCACAAATATAAGTGTATTATTACAAGTAAACCAATATTCATATAAGTATTTTACTTTGAATCTTATCCAATTACTAATAATGTTTAGATTTAATTTTTTAAAACTTTCATGCTTTAAAATAGTCTCAACTATTTTTATAAATCTGCAGGCTGGAAACTTCCTCTTTTTCCAGGAAACCTGCTTTTCCTGTTTAATGACTCTCTCTGACTGACTATGATTTCTTATGATTAGATAGAAAAAAGTAGAATTAAAGCAAAGTTTGCATGAGACAAAAACAACACACACAACTAGATTTATTTTATTGACACTTAAGTCTAATGTTGGGCCTTGATATCACTTGAGTGATTCATTTTAAAGATAACTTTATTATTACTGTTAAACTAAAATCTCTAGCATGGGGAAGTGGGATGAGCTCGGATTTTCTTGACACCCCCTCCACGAGGTCAGACCTTTCACATGCTGGGAGTCCATCACCCTCCTGCAGTTCGCCGTCCTCATCCACTAGAAAGAGAAGAGGTTCGTCTGGGATGTGAAGATGCAGATTCTTCATCCTCAGTTGTCACAGAGGGCTCAGTGTAGTCATCAAAACTCCACTTCTCTTGACACCCCCTCTTTGGAGTTTTGATTTCCCCCATGAGGTGATGAATGTCGAAGAAAACTTGGATCGCTCTGATTCTTCTACAGGAACCTTCGCTGGATGAACTGTCGGTTCTTCAGGATGTGGAATGGTTCTTTAGGGAAGATGGGCTGAGACAGAAGGCCTCAAAAAAAAAAAAAAATCAAATTCTGGCTGTTCAGCAGAGCAAAGCAAAAAGCATAAGCATCATGACGCTTTATCCGTAATCATGATCCTTTTCCATTTTAATCCATCAGGTTGTGACAGGAGTTCTTCTTTAGCATAATCCAATTTCTTCACGGCCCTCCCAGTCCAAAGCCTTGAAGTTGTTCTTTGAACGGCAACCTTCCTGTAATAGTGGCCAGTCTAATATAGGATGGCATGGTGCTTGATTCTCTGGCCATCTTCTTGTAATGTTCTGGTTCGCTGTAGCTAAGAACTGGCTTGAGCACTGCTTCCTCATGGACCCCTTTCTTCATCAGTAGTACTGTGTTGAAGTTCAGTACTTACTTTACAAAATCTCGGGCGTTGAATCTCAGCTTGATCACCGTAGATGCAGGCCGATCTTGAGCTTTAATCCAAACTCTCTGCCCTGTTTTCAGTGACACTTCAAGCTGCAACTTCCCTTTTCCTTCTCTAAGCAAAAAGGAGAAGTGTCTTCGCCTCCCTGCTTTCTGTGACGTGAACGGAGTTCCTCTGCAGGGGAAGACCTGCTCTTCTAGCAGTTGTCACTGTGTCCATCAGCACCAAGAGGTACTTCTCACCTCTCTTTCCTGTTGTCCCCATTGGCTCTGCTACGTCCATGCAGACTGAACCCCATGGGACTGTGCTCTTGATGAACAAACCTTCCATCCGCTGCCCTGGGTGCCCTGCGTATCGACCACATACCTCAAAGTCACACAGCTGCATCGGATGGGCTGAAGGGACATCCAGCAGTCCTGCTTGCTCAGTTCTTCACGGGGGTGTAGCACGCCTGCATATTCGAGGGCCTTATGCACGCACCGTACTACCTGCTCCCCGTGCTACTCTAGGACCACCTGTCCTTAGGTGTTCTGTCCCACTTCTCGGTACCGACAAAGACGATCTTCCTTTGTTGGACATAACAGTCCACTTCATCATTCCCACGCCAATGAGCTCCCTCATGCGTGTGTGCTCTTTGATGCTCAACTTCTATCTCCAACTGCATTTTTAGCTCAGCAATCTTTTTCCACAAATCTTTGTGTGCCACGGGCTTGCCCTTTGCAGTCTCGAAACCATTTTCTTCCCAAATGGCCAAGTCCTCTCTAAGGGCCTGAGCACAGTAGTAACTGTCAGTTACTAACCTGGCACTCTTGATTTTCCTTTTCACCAGCTCCAGCAATCCTTCCAGTACTGCCGTTACTTCTCCGGCTTGAGCACTACCGGGAGCTTTTCCTTTCTGACGGCATTTCTCTCTGCCATCCTGCTTCAGAATAAATCCCCAGTATGCCGACTGGTCGGACCCCTTTCTGGATCCATCGGTGTAGATTGTCCATTCCGGTTGTTCTGGCTTCTCAGATGTCTCTTGCGGTCATTTCTTACTGGTGGGTTGTGCTGGCCCAATTTCAAGCTCCGGGTCCAGCAGGATGTCTTTAACCATGTCTGCGTCTGTGTGATGATGTCAGCTGCTGGTGTTTGTTCCTCTGTTGCCGGATGTCTTCTCGATGGCTGCAGTGGAGGACGCGGTGTGCTTCCTCATCCATCGTCGGCTGATGACACCTTTCTCCGTCTCCTCTGCATGGTTGCTGGCTGGTCTGGTCAGCATTACATCACGAACCACTCCAGCAAGAGTGAGCCAGCTTTCCTTTGTCAGGGGTTGATGTTTCAGTTCCTCATTCTTGGAACCAACTTCCCCACTTGCTTCAGGTCTGAGTCACAGTAGCTGTGTAGAAGCTGATGCAGTTCTGTTGAGGTCTCCTCATTTTCCAAAGGATCTGGACGGCCGGCTTCCTCCGGTTTCTTCCCCAGATTTTCCTCCTCGAAGTGATCATCCATCACTCCGTCTCTCTGTCGGTTCGAGTTGTCTATCCCCCAAAGCCTCTCTTTAGCCTTCGAGCAGGGATGGGTCTAGACTATGTTGGCTACTAGCTTCACTGTCTGGATCCGGTCATTTATCCTCAGTAGAAGCTTTCCCTCACCTGTATGCTATACAGTTACTGCAAGGGTTGTGACTGACGGCCTTATCAGTCACCATTAACTCTATTCCCTAAGAGTTAACCATCCAAGTGAGCTATTCAGAATCACACATCTGTTTTTACTGACTTGGTTTATGGGGCCCTCCTACTCCGTTGGATCGAGCCCCACGTTGGGCGCCACTTGTTGTTGCGCAACACCCCCCCCCTCCTTTCTGTCTCTACTCTCTCACTCTCGTACTTCCTCTTCTGAGAGGGGAGATGTGCTACCAGCTCTCCGTCTAACGGGTCCGTTGAGTTTCCTAAATCTGCTGGGATTTACCCTGTCCAGAACTGAAGTAAACTCTGTTTAAGCTGGTTTCGAGAAACGATTCGCCTGGTTATCTGACGGCCTACATCCAGGTGTCCCACCCTTCTTCCCCCTGTGAATTAGCCAGACTGAGCAGCCTACAGCCAACTAGTTTCACAGAGCACACCTGTTAACGGTCGCTCGTTCTCTATTTTACAACTTGCATTTGTTATTGAACCAGGTAGGTTTTAGTGACTCGGGCGAGTCCCAAGGATGAGGTTTTAAATATGGGCTACCAGCAACCTAAAAACATTTTCCACCTCTTCCTCTCCAGAATCAAACATCACAGCTATTTTACAACCATCAAAGAACTTTAAGGTGACTCATTAACTGAATGTCCACAACATCTTTTAGATTTTCTTTATGCTAAATATTTTATTAGTAAGGCATTTTTGCAAGGGTCAGTACAGCTTAATTCAGTAGCAGAAATAATCAAATAAGTAAAATCAATCATCTAGTCTATCTTTCCCTACTGCTGACACTGAGAACTAAAAAAGGGAACCTTTGAGAGAGACGGACGGAGTTTGGCGTTTCGAACCCCAGACCTGGCTTGATGATGAAGAAGGTGTGGCAGCAGGAGGAAGATGTTGATCGGCGAAGGCCAGGATCTCCGCAGGTCCGATGAGCTTCTTCTCCGCATGGATGCTGAGGTCACACAGGACTTGGTGCTGGCAGGAAAAAAGGCACTAGTTCTTCTTCCTTGTCTTTGTCTTCATCTTTGTCTTTGGGGTCAGAACCCAGCCGATGAGAGAAGTGCGATTCGAAGCCACAGATTGTGGGCCAGACGGGTTGGTCTCCATGTGCAGGACAGTCTCCGGCTCCGTGGCCCCGGCTCTTCTTCAGCTGCAGAGTTCTTTGTCCATCTCGATCTTGGCTCGAAGCTGCCCGGAGGATCCAACGAAAGGTTCCTCTTTTGCACTCACCTTATATAGGGTTCATCCACCCCCCTGGTGCGCCTGCTGTCTGCTTAGACAGATGATCTCATATCCATCACTGTCTTACAGACATTTCCTGATGTCTGTGCCAATGTCTCAGGGTTGCTCAACCTCCTGTGTCCCTTGCCTGCACAACCTTTCACCTACTCTCTACCTCCAACATATCAGTGATGTTTAATTGCAGTTACACCTTTTTACACCATTTCAAGTTTAATGTCAAAATCACATTTATATCACATTTATTTTCTTTAGCTTCTCTGATTTAGCATTCATTTATAATTTTATAACCATAACTTATATCACATTTATTTTCTTCAGCTTCTCTGATCTATCATTCATTTATGATTTTATAACCATAACTTATTAATTATTCTTATTATAATCTTAATGTGAGTTATTACAGATGTTTTTCTGAAAAGAAACCAAGAATAATACATGATTCTAATTATTTACTACTAAAGTTACAGTTACTTGTTTTTCTTGTAGTTCCCACAAATATAAGTGTATTATTACAAGTAAACCAATATTCATATAAGTATTTTACTTTGAATCTTATCCAATTACTAATAATGTTTAGATTTAATTTTTTAAAACTTTCATGCTTTAAAATAGTCTCAACTATTTTTATAAATCTGCAGGCTGGAAACTTCCTCTTTTTCCAGGAAACCTGCTTTTCCTGTTTAATGACTCTCTCTGACTGACTATGATTTCTTATGATTAGATAGAAAAAAGTAGAATTAAAGCAAAGTTTGCATGAGACAAAAACAACACACACAACTAGATTTATTTTATTGACACTTAAGTCTAATGTTGGGCCTTGATATCACTTGAGTGATTCATTTTAAAGATAACTTTATTATTACTGTTAAACTAAAATCTCTAGCATGGGGAAGTGGGATGAGCTCGGATTTTCTTGACAATGAGTTAACACACCTGTTTCAAGAGGCCATTATATTGCATGAATCTTTGCTGCCTTTAATTACGCTTGATGAGAAAGATAAACAAAATACATGGTTTTCAAGTATCACTAAATATAACAAAGGATTTATTGAGGATGTTGAAATATGGCTTTCTGAAACAAATAAATGCTCGAGCAGGTCATCCTCTGACATGTTACGGTCACAGGAAACTCCATTAGGAAAAGAAGTGGAGGTTCAAGAACAAATGGAGCCTCCGTTATCTGCTAATCTCCAGCATGACATTCAAGATGATGTGTTGCCATCAGACAGTGTTTCAAATCAAGGAAGCAAGTCAAGCTCCAAAGTATCATCAACTTCATCTGCACGTCTCAGGGCAGAAGCTGAAATGGCTGCTTTACTCACACGTCAAAATATGCTCAAAGAAAAACATGCTATTGAAGAACAAGAGGAGCAACTTAGGAAAAGGAAAGAACAGCTTCAACTTGAAGCAGAAATAGCTGCAACTGCTGCAAAAGTGAATGTGCTGAAAATTGGATCTGCAGTACAAAGCTCAGTTTCATGGAAATCTAATGGAATGGAATCCTATTTTAAAACTAAAGGAAATGCTGTTGAAACTCTTAATGATAATACTTTTGTTCCACAGACAAAGAGAAATACAGTTAATGAAAATGCAGAGCTTCAAATAAAAACAGTACAACAAAAAGTGACAAAGAAGAAGTTTGCACCTCTTCTTGGACCTTCTCATTCTGTAAGCAGAACAATATCGAATATGCCTCTGCAGCAAGCTGCTCAATCAGCAACCAATGAAAATCTGTTATCCATTATGGAGAAACAAAATGAATTAACTTGCATGTTGGTTCATCAACAAAGTCTCTCTTCACTACCCAAAAGAGAAATTCAACCTTTTGATGGCAATCCGCTTCATTTTCAGGCCTTTATGCGCTCATTTGAACAGGTCATTGAATCAAATACTGGTGATCCTGACGATTGCCTGCATTACCTCGCACAGTACACCAGGGGGCAGCCCAATGAACTTGTCAAAAGCTGTCAACATATGTCTGATGGTGGTGGATATGTAAAAGCAAAGACTATGCTGTATGAGCATTTTGGAAATGGACATGTTATTGCATCTGCTTACCTGAATAAAGTTCATTCGTGGCCATTGATTAAATCAGAAGACGGAAAAGCTCTTCAGGCATACTATTTGTTCTTACGTGGGTGTTGTAATGCGATGGAGGACATTCAGGATCTTTCTGAATTAAACACACCTGCTAATATGCTTGCTGTGATTAAAAGATTGCCATATAAATTAAAAGATAAATGGCGAACAGTAGCATGTGACATCCTCGAGAAGCAGCATCGAAGAGCAACATTTATTGACATTGTTTTCTTTATTGAGCATCAAGTCAAAATTATTACAGATCCTGTCTTTGGGAACTTAATTGATGCTCCATCAATAAATTTATCAGCCAAGAGTACAGATGGAGGGAAACGTTTTTCTTGCCCAAGAACTACAGGAAATAGCTTTGGCATCACTACCTCTGCTGTTGAGAGAAATAATCAAGACCCTCAGACTGATGTGAAGATTTGTTTGTTTTGCAGAGGTGGACACAAACTGGAGTTATGCTCTCTGCTTGAAAAGAAACCTCATAATGAGAAGATTTTATTTCTTACAAGAAATGGCGTCTGTTTTGGTTGCCTGTGTACAGGGCACATCAGCAAAGAATGCAGAAAACGCCTTTCATGTAAAATCTGTGGTTTCAGACATGCAAGCATACTCCATATTTACAACAAGAAGAAGAATGAAGCTGAAGCAGTGAAATCTCTTGACACAGTTCAGACTAGTGGTCTTACTGGGGCCGGTGAACAGGACTGCAAGCTTGCCATCGTGCCAGTCAAGGTGAAATGAAAGAAAGGTCAACGGATATTGGAAACATATGCCTTTTTGGACCAAGGGAGTTCAGCATCCTTTTGTACAGTGGGTCTTTTGGATAAGCTGAATCTCATTGGAAGAAAAACAAAGATTCTCTTGCACACCATGGGACAAGAGAAAGTTGTGGACAGCTTCATTGTACCCGATCTTGAAATTGCTGGATTGGACAGCGACATGTATTATGACATGCCCGACCTCTTTACTCAGCACAAAATGCCTGTAGACCTGAGTAACATCCCAAAGCAACAAGATCTGGATATCTGGCCACACTTGAAGCACGTTCATTTGCCAGAGATCAAAGCACAGGTGGAGCTTTTGATTGGCATGAACATGCCCAGAGCTCTTGAACCTTTAGAGGTCATTAGGAGCGAAGGTGAAGGACCTTTCGCCATTAAAACTGTGCTCGGCTGGACAGTGAATGGGCCGATTGATCGAGAATGTTGGAAAAGAACGAGTGGTCTGTCACCATGAACAGAATTTCTGCTGTTACACTGGATTACCTATGGAAGCAACAATTCAAGATAGATTTTCCTGAGAGCAGCCATGATGAGCAGATGGGGCTGTCGAAGGAAGACTCCAAGTTTCTAGAGTTGGCCAGTAAGACAGTAACCTTGTGTGATGGACACTACAACATTGCCTTGCCTTTGAGAGACAGAGACATAAGGATGCCTGATAACCGCACAATTGCTGAACAACGGGCTTTAAGCTTAAAGAAAAGGTTCATCAGAGATAAAGACTTCCACAAAGATTACATTGCCTTTGTGGAAGATCTTTTATCCAAAGGTTATGCAAAAAGAGTGCCAATCACAGACTTGGAGCGCAGTGATGGAAAGGTTTGGTATATCCCTCACCATGGGGTGTACCATCCTACCAAGGGAAAGATTCGGGTTGTCTTTGATTGTGCTGCGTCATTCCAGGGCATTTCTCTCAATGCACACCTCCTGAGTGGTCCCGATTTGACAAATAGCCTGGTTGGTGTGCTGACTAGGTTTAGGAAAGAGCCTGTTGTTTTGATGTCTGACATTGAAGCCATGTTCCATCAGGTGCATGTGCCAGAGGAAGATGCTGACCTATTGAGGTTTCTCTGGTGGCCTGGTGGTGACTTCAATCAGAGCATGCAGGAGTATCGCATGGGCGTTCATTTATTTGGAGCAACATCATCTCCAAGTTGTGCTAACTATGCCCTGCGGAAATGTGCAGAAGACAACAAGGCAGATTTCAGCCAGCAGGTGATTGATACCATTTTGTATAATTTCTATGTGGATGACTGTCTTGCCTCAATAGGCACTGAAGAGGAAGCCATATCTCTTTACTCAGACCTCAGACTCATCTGCGCCAAAGGCGGCTTCCACTTAACAAAGTGGATAAGTAATAGCCGCAGCGTCTTGGCAGCAATACCTGAGGAGGAAAGAGCTAAAGAGGTTAAAAGCCTAGATCTGAATTGTGACATCTTGCCTGTTGAACGAGCATTGGGAGTATGGTGGTGTCTACAGTCAGATGCGTTTAAGTTCTGCATATCCATCCCAAATCGACCTTGGACCCGAAGAGGGATCCTTTCCACTATAAGCACCTTCTATGACCCCTTGGGATTCGTAGCTCCTGTCATTTTCGTAGCTAAAAGAATCCTTCAAGACCTGTGTCAGAAGGGAATAGGATGGGATGATGCTATTCCAGCAGCAGTTGCTCAAGAGTGGAAAGGCTGGGTGGAAGAATTGCATCTGTTGGACAACATCAGCATCAAAAGGTGTTTGAAATCTACTGATTTTGGGCAAGCAATCACCGCTCAGTTACACCATTTTGCAGATGCGAGTGAGAAGGGGTATGGTGTTGTTACCTACCTGCTGCTGCAGAACAGTTTTTCCCAAATGCACAGTTCCTTCATAATGGGGAAGTACAGAGTTGCACCTTTAAAATCAGTCACAATTCCCCGTATGGAATTGACGGCGGCTGTGTTGGCAGTTCGTATGGACATACTGTGGAGAAGAGAACTAAGGCTACCTCTCCTAGATTCAGTGTTTTGGACAGACAGCACTTCTGTATTGAAATACCTCAATAACAAGACTTCCAGGTTCCGTGTTTTCGTGGCAAACAGTGTCAGAGATTCTCAGGGCTTCTGGCGTCTCCCAGTGGAGATTTGTGAATACGACAAATAACCCCGCAGACATTGCCTCCAGGGGTATGAAGGTAGAGCCATTTCTACATAATACTACATGGTTATCTGGCCCTGCATTTCTTACACAGCCAGAGACAGATTGGCCTGTAAACCCAGACAACTTACAGAAACTTCTGCATGAAGATCCTGAAGTCAAAGTGTCTGCTTTTATTGGTGTTTCCCCCGCACAAGATGATGATCATCCTTTGGCTCTTTTGATTCGTCGTGCTTCATCCTGGACTCGTCTTGTCAGAGTGATGGGTTGGATTTTGAGATTTAAAACATTGTTCTTGCATTACAAAGAAAAAAAAACACATTTACAGTCTGCATCTGAAACAACCCAGTCTGAAGGTGCTCTTCATAGGGTTGAGCTACGTACTGGCTTCCTTTCATTGGGAGAGATTGAGGATGCTGAGGTGCAGATAATCAAGTTTTGTCAGAAGGACAGATATTCTGAAGAAATCTCCTGTCTCCAAAAGGGAAAGAACATCAAACGAAGCAGTCACATATACAGGTTAAATCCTGTTCTGGTGGATGATGTGCTGCGTGTTGGAGGACGTCTCAGCAGGGCTGTCATGTCTGAAGATTTTAAACACCCTATCATTGTTGCTAAAGATCTTCACATTGCTTATCTCATTCTCCAATATATCCATAAAGAGGTGGGTCATGGTGGTAGGAACCACATACTCTCAGAGCTCCATCAGAAATATTGGATTCCTGGTGCTGGAGCATTGATTAGAAAACTCATGTCAAAGTGTGTGATCTGCAGACGGCTTCATGGAGCTGCAGGCCAGCAACAAATGGCTGACCTGCCTGAAAGCAGAGTAACCCCTGAAAAACCCCCCTTTAGTTTTGTTGGAGTGGACTATTTTGGTCCATTTGAAGTGAAGCGTGGGAGAAGTCTTGTGAAAAAATATGGAGTTATCTTCACATGTTTGGCGATCAGAGCAGTACACATTGAGGTTGCCTCATCTCTTGACACAGACTCTTTCATTAATGCCTTACGACGTTTCATTGCAAGGAGAGGCCAAGTACAAGAGCTGCGGTCCGATAATGGTACCAACTTTGTGGGCGCAGAGCGCGAACTGAGACGAGCTATCGAAGATTGGAATCAGGAAAAGATCTCTGACGTGCTGTCACTGAAAGGGGTGAAGTGGACCTTCAATCCTCCAGCTGGATCGCACCATGGTGGAGCATGGGAGAGATTGATTCATTCCATAAGAAAAGCTCTTACTTTCACCTTGCAGACACAGCATTTGGACGAGGAAGGACTTCAAACTGCTCTCTGTGAAGTGGAGTCAATCCTCAACAGTAGACCTATCACATTGGAATCCGCTGATCCAAATGATCTGGAAGCTCTAACACCGAACCATCTTCTCTTACTCAAGGCTAACCCAAACTTACCACCAGGTTTATTCCAGAAAGATGATGTTTATGCACGGAAACGATGGAGACAGGTCCAATATATATCTAATCTGTTCTGGAAGAGATGGATTAAAGAATACCTGCCTCAACTTCAACAGCGCCAAAAGTGGATGAAGATTAGACGCAACTTTGTTCCTGGAGATGTGGTCCTTATAATGGATGACTCGGCACCTCGTGGTTCCTGGATCATGGGCAGAATCACAGAAACTGTGCCAGACAAAAATGGACTTGTACGTCAGGTCTGGATTAAGACCCCAACCAGCCACTTATGCAGACCCATCACAAAGATATACTACTTCAGGAGACTTCCGACCAATGAAGACAACACATTTGACTTAACTCAACTCTTGACATGACCCTTTGATTTGACTTTACCACAACTAGATGTACATCGCAGACTGACTATATTTAGGCTAAGTGCTGGTAACCTCTGGCCTATGACTGACTGACTATGGATGGACTATTTTGAAGAAAAAGGAGAAAATGACTGTTTGACTATTTGAAAATGACTTTTATGGACTTTTGAATGTGTTGTCTCAATGTGTGTTTCTATGTAGTGTATATCTTAGGTTATGGTGTTGTGTGAGTAATTATTACTGTGTAATGATGTAATAATTAGGGGCCGGAATGTTGTGGATAGGTGAGGGGCGGGATCACGTGGTGTTATTAGTGATTGTAGATCACCTGTGGCGGCACCTAGTGACTTCAGTGAGTGGGTGATGGGGGAGGTTTTACTTTTTGCTGACCGCTTTATGCTAATATAGTTTTTTGTCCTTGATCACTGTCTAAACTTGCGGATCCGGTTTTAATGCTTTTTTGGACACTGTTCTTGGATATTGATAATATGACAAAATAAAGCCATCTTAACTGCATCCTGGAATGGCGTTTTTGATCAGCTGGCGCGTCAACAAGGATTCCCCTATTCAGCTGCTCGGCGACTTTGTTTGACAGTCGCTAATAGGGCCGTTCCTCCCAACCACGCCCCTCCAGGTCTCACTGTCATTGCCCACATGAGCGTTGAAGTCCCCCAGCAGTATGCCCACTCCTGCCCGATGCCTCTCACCATGGGCAGCTCCAGAGTGGAAGTATGTCCAGCCCCTCTCAAGGAGACTGGTTCCAGAACCAGAGCCATGCGTCGAGGTGAGACCGACTATTTCTAGCCGGAACCTCTCAACCTCACACACTAGCTCCGGCTCCTTCCCCACCAGAGAGGTGACATTCCACGTCCCAAGAGCTTCTGCAACCGAGGATCGGATGGTTGGGTGCATCTCACATTGCACCCAACCCCTTTGGCCTCTCCCACAGGTGGTGGCCCATGGGAGGGGGGTCCCATGTTTCCTCTTCGGGCTGAGCCCGGCCGGGCTCCATGGGAAAAATCCCTGCCACCAGGCACTCGCCATCGTGCCCCCCCTCCAGGCCTGGCTCCAGAGTGGGGCCCCGGTGACCGTCCGGGCGAGGGAACACCAAATCCAATGTTGCCATTTGTCATTGGGGTCTTCGGGCTGCGCTTTGTCTGGTCCCCCTACCAGGGGCATGAAGCCCCAGACAGCATAGCTCCTGGGGCACTCAAACCCCTCCACCATAATAAGGTGGTAGCCCAAGGAGAGGGCTGTTGAATATGTCTGATTTCAGATGGGAGCGGTCCCGACGTTCTACTGACTGGACCCGATCAATCGTAACCAGTGATGGCATAGTTACTCTGAAAAAGTAACTTCAATCAGATTACTGACTACTCCTTGAAAAAGTAACTTCAATCAGATTACTGACTACTCCTTGAAAAAGTAACTCAGTTAGATTACTGAGTACTTAATTTGGAAAGTAACTAAGTTACATTAAAAGTAACCTTCTTAGTTACTTTCAGCAGCTGCTAACAGCAACGCTGTGAAAATTACATTGATCTTTGCCGATACTTAATTGTAAGGTAGTTTATAATGATAACATCGACAATGTGTCTCCACTTATAAGGTTGAACTGAAGGGGAGATTTTTAATGGTTATAACAGTACAAAAAAAAACTTTAGTAATTTGTGCATGTTTTTGTGTTTTTCACTATTGTCTGGAAAACTCTAAGAAGGATTTTAACCCCCCCCTCCCCCCCCCGAGCCTCCAGGTTGTGCGTTACGGCCCTGCGTTTGGTGTCAGAGCACAGAGCTCCTCCTGCGGCTCCACAGTTCAGATGGCTGCTGCACAGATTTGTGACACTTATCTTAATATTAATAATTACACTGGCGTTTAGTTGCACAACTTTACGGAATCGTTTTCCAATCCCAAATGAGCAACTTCAGTTCAAAAACGAGCCCAAAAAGGCGCAACCCGCGACTCATTAAATTTGCTAGCGACTTTAAAAAGAAAAGGCCCTCAGCTTTTGTAATAATCGGACTTGGCGACAGAAACTCAAAGTCGTTTCTGTTTTTCTACCAACAAAACGCGCATCTCCCTCTTCCCTCCATTCTTTACGTTTCTGTCGCTGCTGATACTGTCGCATAGAAACGGGGATCACTCGACAAGACGAGTAGAGGAAATAAATTTAAATTCCAAAAGAAAATAGTAACGCAAAAATGATTTTGATAAGTAACTGTAGTCTGACTACTGGATATGAAATAGCAACGCGTTAGATTACTCGTTCCTGAAAAAAATGGTCAGATCGTAACACACCACACACTACAGGATGATCGGTTACGAACGACAATCTTAGAATGCAGAACTTTCTAAGATTTTCGTAAAGGCAAAATCGGGGCAAAAAACTTGTGTAGTGTGAACTGGGCTTAAGAGGAAAAAACCAAACCAAACCCAAAACCCAGAGTCCTGACACCTTTGGCTGAAATGGCGCCTTTAGAATGCGATGTTGTGTTAATGATAAAAAATTTTTTTAAAATTGTGATAAAAGCGCACAACCAGACCCCACAGGGCAGATCGGTTTGATCAGACGGATCCACCTGACTGATGAACCAGCGCAGTTTTCTCTGCAGATGCGACCAGGAGGAATTTGGGAGGCTGAGCGTTCAGACCGCAGCAGGTAATTTAAGTGGAGTCATTTAATTTATTATAAGTTATTGGGCCACAGTCAGTAGTTTGTGTCACTACAGAGAAAAAGTTAGATGAATTTATCTGATTTATGTGTGATGGATCTGGATTCACGGTTCAACTGGGTGAATATTAACTAAATGCAGCTGAGTAGCCGATGTTAATATGATTATAATTTTATGGGGAAAAATAAAACATAACCGATTGTTTTTAATGCTGTAAATCAAGATGACGGATAACAGAAAAGTCTAGCGCCACCTCTGTGTACCATAGTTAATGTTGTATAGAATTCCACTTGTCATTACTTCCAAGTTTGGGTTCATGTGTAATGGGTGAAACAGCGCCCCCTCCTGGTGGTTGGCAGTGTTAACTAGAAAATTTCGGAAGAAATTTAGCCGGGGCCTGCCAAGGCGCACCCGTGGGTTTGGGCCCGGCGTTGTCACGCCACAAATTGGCATCGACGCTAAAGAACGCCGCAACGTAATCAGTAGCACGCGGAGAACCACAAGAACGTTAAGTAAGGCGGACGTGCACCATTCAGTATGAGTTAAAATTTTGTCAAGGCTTTTATTTTGGAAGTTTTGTTAAACTTCATTTCAAAGGGCCAAACTAATCCCATGCGTAATAGTCATTGGGTTAAATCAGTTATATAATACTCAACAGAGCAATTATCTGATTTAAAAATATTCAAGGGTTTTATTTTGAAATTTGCAGTATGCTTCATTTCAGAGGGCCAAACGATTCCATTGTGTAACAGTGCTTTGGATAAAAAAGTCACATAAAGCCAAAAAGCGCAATTACCTGATGTAAAAATATTCAAGGCTTTTATTTTGAAATTATTATTATGCTCCATTTTAAAGTTCCGAACGAATCCCATGTGTAACAGTGCTTTGGATAAAAAAGTCACATAAAGCCAAAAAGCGCAATTACCTGATGTAAAAATATTCAAGGCTTTTATTTTGAAATTATTATTATGCTCCATTTTAAAGTTCCGAACGAATCCCATGTGTAACAGTGCTTTGGATGAAAAAGTCATACAAAGCCAAAAACAGCAATTACCTGATGTAAAAATATTCAAGGCTTTTATTTTGAAACTATTATTATGCTCCATTTTAAAGTTCCGAAGGAATCCCATGTGTAACAGTGCTTTGGATGAAAAAGTCATATAAAGCCAAAAACAGCAATTACCTGATGTAAAAATATTCAAGGCTTTTATTTTGAAATTTTCAGTATGCTTAATTTTAAAGTTCCAAACTAATCCCATGTGTAAGAGTGCTTTGGATGAAAAAGTCAAATAAAGCCAAAAAGAGCAATTACGTCATGTAAAAATATTCAAGGCTTTTATTTTGAAATTATTATTATGCTTAATTTTAAAGTTCCAAACTAATCCCATGTGTAACAGTTACTGAGTTAAATCAGTTATATACAGCCCATAGCAGCAAGTAGTTCTAAAGGCCAGTTCAGTCCTGATCTGTTTCAACTGAGCGTTCCACTATAGTTAGAACTACAGTGATGCGTATTTGTAGTCCTAACCACCAGCCAATAGCCTCTTGAGTTCCGTTGCTATGTTAAATAAGTTTCACACCAAGGTGTGAACTGTTAGTGAAAGAGCCTGAGAGCCTCAGAAAATCCTGTCGCATTACTTTGCTCTGAAGCACCGTGACAGAAAACCGTACGGTCTAGATAAATTTCGAAAACATTTTACTGGAGCAGACAGGCGTATCAATGTGAGGACCGATTTTGATACCAATCGTGCGATATTTGTGGGCGTGATGGCGATTTCAAAATTATTTTGGGCTCAAAAAACCTCTTCATTTCTCACTCTAGCCGAGATCGGCTCTCACTCTAATTTTAGGAAAAATGAGAAACTTTGGGTCGCTTAGAGACAAATTGTGGACAAACCGTAACTGGTATCGACGAGCCGTCTTCACTTTCGAAGAGATCACAGACGTATCTACAAAATGAAATTTGAATGGCATTTCTAGGTGAATTTGTGACGACACAGAAAATCCTCAAAAATAGGGTATTTCTAGGATTTTTCCCATTGACTTATAATGGGGTTTTTTTCGTAGTTTTTTGCGAATTATGTCGCCACGTTAAGCCCAAATCCCACCAAAAGTAATAGCAACAATGGCGTGAATTTTCTGCACGTTTTGATACCTCATTTGTAGGTGTGCACGCAGCGGTATGAGCCGCATTAACGGTTACGGATGAAAAATAAAGAATTGGGAGAATAGCAATAGGTTCCTGCCATTGCTTTGCATGACAGGCCCCAAAAATATACTGAACACAGATATTTTGTTGCCAGTTCATGAGAGATGAGCGCGAGGTAGGTTCACTGAGTTTAACGCTCTGGTAAAATGTTATGTTAGCTTGATGCTAACATGAAATACTATTCCTCGTAAGGTGCTGTACCCGCTGTGATGAACCAACAGTCGTTATTCTGTTCCATACAGATAAAAATCATTTCATCTCATCCTGTTTCCTGGCCCTTATTCACACAACGCAGAACTGAGCTGAACTGAGCTGAACTGAGCTATCACGATTATAGAGGTTACATTGGTGCCCGTTCTTCGACCACCTCAGCGCGGGTGGATGAGTCTACTTCCCGGCGCCTCAGCGGATCGTGGGTGGCACATCGGTCCCGGTTATCAGACACGGTGCTCCGTGTGGACTCTTCGCCGCTTAAGTAGTGTGGCGGTGAGCAGTCTAGAAAGTGTGGAGTTATTTTTAAAATTATTTTAACAGTTTTGTTTCGTGGTACAGAGCTAATGTGTTGCTGGGCTGTGGTTATTACCGGATTATTTTTTTTTAGCTCTCTCTGTGAAGGAGGGGCACTTTGAGACAAAATTGGTTTGAATGTTTTTACAGCCTTGTTTTACAGCCGGGTTTTACTTGTTGATGTGTTGAAGGTGCACTTTTGCCGCTGTGTTTAATTTGTAAGTGCTCAAAAAAATATATATGTATATATTTTTTTGTTTTTGTTTTCGATCATTAAGTGCTGAGTTATGGCAAACAACAATTCTTTTGGTAGGGGAAGGGGTTTAGGAATGTTTACTCCTATGCCTGCAGTTGCTAGAGGTAGGGGTTTGTTTTTGAATACCCCAGAAGCATCCACACCAAAACCAAATTTTGTTTATTTGGGTGAAAGAGTTAACAACACTGTTGATGCTCCACAGTGTGATGTTGATAGCGGACTTTTGAGTGACATAGCTTCACGAATTGGAGTTTCTATCGGTGAAAGTACTGCATCTTGCATTGAGACCCGTTTGAGTAATACAATGGGTCCAGGGGTGGCTGGAGCTACAGCTAACGAGTCTGCCATGCTAAATGTCATTGTTCACCCTGATGTAAAAGAACCTGTGAGTTTTAAAGGGGATCATGATTCATGTTCAGTCCAAGAGTGGGAGATTATGATGTTATCTTATATGAGAAAGAAAGGCATCCCTGTGGCTGAACAGGCTGATGAGCTTATGTCTAAGCTGGTGGGGAGGGCACATGAAGTGGTTAAAGTTGGCATACGCAGTAAGCCAGTATTAAATCTGACTACAGGACCTGAACCCATTTTTGAGATACTGAAGCAGCACTTCAGTGATACTATGTCCTCTAGTTTGCCCTTAGCGGACTTTTATGCTACTGTGCCCCACCCCAACGAACATCCCTTTGAATATTGGCTGAGACTCAACAAAGCTTTGGATGTGACAGAAGACTCTTTAAAGAGACAAAATAAGGCTTTTGACTCTCTGTCCTGTGATCTAGCTGCCATGTTTATCCAGAACTGCCCTGACCCTGAACTGTCGCTCATATTCAAATGTAGGCAGCTGAAAGACTGGACAGTGGCTGACATTCACGAGAAGCTTGTTGAACACTGCAGAAATCGCAAGCGACTAACCAAACAGAGAATGTCAAGTTTCTGGTCTTCCCAGCACCAGGAAGTCACCTCCTCTGTGCAAAGTCCGACACTCAGTACTGAAGTATTACCTCCAGCCCCAGTTGTTGCACCACCTATTGGGAAGTCAGCTGAGAACTCGCCAGACCGCCTGGACCGGGTCATCGCTCTGCTCGAACGTGTTCTGGAGCAGCAGCCACAGCAGCACAAGTTTCAAAGTAGGTTCAAGGCACACACCCATGGGGACCAGCCGACGAAAGTAAAGCCTGCCGTACCTTGTGCTGTGTGCAGCGAGGGTGGGCACACTACTCAGTATCACTGCAGGTCCAATCATCTGTGCTTTAGCTGTTTTGCACCTGACCACATCCGAGCGGAGTGTCGAGGGGCTGGGGTGAGGAAGCCTAGGAGCGATAAGCAGGTGGTGCAGTCTCAGGAAAACTGAGTGGCCCGCATGTGGTGGGGGAAAGTGTTGGGCCTAAAAGTGATCCCCCTGTTCCAAATTTTGAAGATGACATGGAGTCTATGTGTCAAAGTGCATATGAAGTGAGAGATATGGGATATACACCAATATTCCAAAACATTCAGAGACTTGAACAGCATGACAACTTGTTTTATGAAGATGTGACACTGGGAGGAGTGGTTACGGTCAGAGCCTTGCTGGATAGTGGGTCGATGGCGTGCACTCTGAGCTCTAAAGTAATACCTCAGCTGTTACATAGGAATGTTTTAAGGAGCCCCACCCTTGAGCCGACAGCGACTGTGTTGATTAGGTGTGGGGGATCCAGGACCTTACTTTCTGGCATGTGCGATCTGGAGATGGGTCTTTATAACTGCAAAGTGATTGTCCCGACATTGATTGTTGAGATCCAGAATGAAGAACTGATTGTTGGCAGTAACCTGTTGAGATACATTATTAACAGGTTTAAGCTGAGGCAAGATCTTCAGAACCAGGGCCCCACAGCACTCTGTGACAGTAGTGATGCAGAGCAGAAAATGCTAGGCTTGTTGGCAAGGGTGAAAGCTGCAGATGAAGACGTCCATGATGCAGTTGGAACTGTCAAAATCAAGCGAGCTGTTACTCTTGAACCTATGACAGAGCATCTGATTTGGGGCAAGTTGCCACAGGTGAATAATCTGTTGGCTGGATCTACTGTTGTGGTGGAGCCAACAACAGCAAGATCTAAACCGAGGACAGTCTTAGTGGGGAGGTCGGTGTCAATTCTAAGAGCAGATGGGTGGCTCCCATTAAAGATCATTAATCCATCAGACAAGCCGGTTACCTTGAGACGTAATGCTAAGTTGGCTGATGTGTGTACTTGTTGTTCAGTGGAGATGTTTGCTGGATCCCAACTTGGCATTCATCAACAAATACAAGTGCCATTGGACAACAGTGCAAGACACAGCCTCGTCTCAGAGGACTCCACCTTGCCAGATCATCCTCACCTTGTGACACCGTGCACAGTTGACACCCCTCAGGCAATGCTTAGAGGACTGGGACTGTCGGATATAGACCCCGAGTCATGTGACATTGCCCCTGAATATAAGGCTAAACTGGCTGAGCTCATTGTTCAATACCAGTCGATTTTCTCAAGGGACAAACTGGATTGTGGTAAAGCCACGGGTTTTCTACATCGCATCAGAGTCATGGATGAGAAACCATTCAGATTGCCATGTAGGCTCATACCACCAACCCAGTATGAAAAATTGAGAGAGGCACTGGATGAGATGGAGGAGCGTGAAATCATACGGAAGTCTAGCAGTGAGTTTGCATCTCCACTGGTACTCGTGTGGAAGAAGTCTGGTGACTTACGGATTTGTAATGATTTCCGATGGATCAATGCACGCACTGTCAAGGATGCACACCCACTCCCTCATCCAGCTGATGCTCTAACAGCCTTGGGGGGCGATGCCTTTTTTTCAACCATGGCTTTGACTTCCGGCTATTACAATGTGGAAGTGCATGAAGCTGACCGAAAGTACACTGCCTTTTCATCGCCGTTTGGATTGTACGAGTATAATCGGATGCCTCAGGGACTCTGTAATAGTCCAGCGACATTCATGAGATTGATGCTAAACATCTTCGGTGACCAGAACTTTATGAGCTTGCTGTGCTATCTGGATGATGTCCTGGTGTTTGCTCCAACAGAAGACCTAGCGCTTGAGCGTCTGCACATGGTCTTCCAGAGACTCCAGAATCATAACCTCAAGCTCGCCCCAAAGAAATGTCACTTTCTGAGGAGGTCAGTGAAGTTCCTCGGTCATATCATCAGCATGGATGGGATCCAATCTGACCCAGATAAAGTGACTCCTATCGCCGCCATTACTGAGTCAGACCTTATGGAGGTTGGCACGAATATTCCCTCACAGAGGAAGATCCGTTCCTTCCTTGGCATGGTGGTCTACTACCAGCAGTTTATTGAGGGGTGTTCTGCTATGGCCAAGCCATTGTTTCGGTTGATCTCATGCTCTGAAGGTCCGCGGGGAGGTGGAAGAAAACTCCGCCAAATCCGCAAACAGTTCCATGCTGAGGATTGGACAGCAGATTGTCAGCAGGCTTTCTGTCGACTGAAGCAGGCTTTGCTAGATCGTGTGGTGCTGGCCCACCCAAACTTCAGTGAGCCCTTTCTCCTGTCTGTGGATGCGTCTACTGACGGACTTGGTGCAGTCCTGTCACAAGTGCCTGCTGGTGGTTCAACAGCCAGACCGATCGCTTTTGCAAGTAAATCACTAAGTTATGCCCAATCTAAATATCCCTCGCACCGACTGGAATTCTTCGCCTTAAAATGGCCGGTGTGTGACAAGTTCCATCACTGGTTGAGAGGTCACCAATTCACTGTGTGGACGGACAATAATCCACTAACCTACATCCTGTCCAAGGCTCGGCTGGCTGCGTGTGAGCAGAGGTGGATCGCTAGGTTGGCGCCATTCCAGTTCGACATCAAGTACATCCCTGGATCAAAGAATGTGGTGGCTGACGCCCTTAGCAGAGAGCCCTTCGTACAGTCTAGTGCATCTAACCGTTTGACAAGAATGCCTTATGATGAGCTGCTGGCAGAGGCTGCAGTGGTTGGTGCTAATGGGATCCAGGAGGTGTTTCGCTGGTCAGCCAACCCACCTGAAGTATTTGAGTGCAACCCACAGATATCTCAGGGTGTGGCGGTTGTTAAGACGGGAGCAGTATCATCACTGGAGGTTGCTGCTGTACTCCAGGGATGCAGTAGAAATGGTCCTGTGGTGTGCCCAAATGCTTTTCTCCTGCCACAGTTCTCACAGACTGTTCTAACAACCCCAAAAGTCAACTCTGAGGTGCTCTTGCTTGAAGTGTTGCAGGAGAGGCAGAGAACTGACCTGCTACTAAGTAGGGTGATCTTCTTTGTAGAGAGGAAGTGGAGACATTCCAGGAGGGAACGTGTCAAGGAGTCATCAGAAGTCCTCAAGCTTTTGAAAGGCTGGGAAAAGCTGGCATTGAGAGATGGAGTTCTGTATCGGGTAGCTAAAAACCCTGTCACAAAGAAAAAGTCCTACCTTTATGTTGTCCCCCGCTCACTGCGCCAGAAAGTGTTACAAGGTGTTCACGATGAGGCTGGTCACCAAGGTCATCAACGGACTCTGTATCTGACTAGACAGAGGTTTTATTGGATTGGCCTAGTGCATGATGTTGCTGAGTATGTACAACACTGCAGATGGTGTGTTGTCAGCAAGTCACCAGAGCCAGAAGCCAGAGCTCCTTTGAAAAACATAAGGACCTCGGAACCTCTGGAACTTGTCAGTATTGATTTCTGGACTGCTGAGGATTCTTCAAACAATTCACTGGATGTGCTAGTGGCTACTGACCACTTCACAAAGATGGCACACGCTTTCTTGTGCCCCAATCAGTCGGCTAAAGCAGTTGCACACCAACTGTGGAACAACTACTTCTGCATCTATGGGTTTCCCAAGCGACTACATTCCAATCAGGGGGCCAGTTTTGAGAGTTCGCTCATTGCAGAGTTGCTGAATGTGGCGGGCGTGCAAAAGTCCCACACTATGCCTTATCACCCCATGGGGAATGGCTCGTGTGAGAGAATGAACCGGACTCTAGGCAACATGATTGCCACCAAGAGCTAAACATCGTTGGCCTGAGGCCCTGAAATCTCTGACATTCGCCTACAATTGTACAGTGCATGAGACGACAGGGTATGCACCGTTCCTGCTCATGTTTGGGAGGGTGTCACGTCTTCCAGTGGACGTCATCTTTGGTTCGGTGCTCAGTGATCCAGAGGTGGTGGACTATGATCGCTATGTTGAGACCCTGTGAATGGACATGAGAGAAGCTATGGCCGTAGCCCAGTCAACAGCAACTAAACAGCTCCAGCGTCACACTGAGCTATACAACCAGAGAGTACGTGGTGTACCGGTGGAAGTGTACGACAGAGTGCTGCTGGCCAACAAAGGAGAACGTGGAAAAAGGAAGCTTGCTGACTGCTGGGACAGCACGGTGTATGTGGTGGTTGGAAAGGATGATGAGAGCCACACCTTCAGGATCCAGAATCCCACTACAGGCCAAGTAAAAGTGGTTCACCGCAATCTGATAATGTCGATAAACGTTCTGCTTTTACCTCAGGATGACCAGGAGGAGGTTATTCTGTCTCCGACATCAAGTTCACTTGACCTCAGTGTTGAGAGGTCAGCAATCAGTGATGTAATTTCTGACTCAGCAGAGTTTAGAACAAGAGTGTGGGTATCTGACCTACCTTTGGGAGCAGGCAGGGAGACAGATGCAGAAGATGCTGAGCAGGTGGAGGGCACTGTGCTGGAGGGAGCTGTAGAACCTACTAATGCCCTATCAGAGGTGTTGCCTCTAGCCCACCCAGTCCTTGATTAGTTACAACCCTCTGATGGAGCTGCTTTGATGGACAGCAGTTCAGCAGACTCTGGTTGCTCAGCAGTCCTAATGGCTTGCCCAGAGACCTTTCCGGCTCCTGTTACAGACACTCTCACTGATGTACCTGCTACTAGTACTGCTACAGTGACAGTAGTTGATGGTGCGACTGCCCGTAGATCTAGAGCTGGGCAATTGTTGAGACCAGTGACTAGACTTATTGAAATGATGCACCAATAAGTCTAGTCTTATTGGTGCATCACCAATAAGACTATTGATGGTGCAAAAGTTAGCTCACTTAGCTAACTTTTCTTAGCTAAGTGAGCTAAGAAAAGTTTGTGTTGGACAAACTAAACTCAACTAATGATGAGTAAGAACTCATCATTAGTTTGATGAGTTCTTACTTATAAAACTCGGTTTTGTTTGTTTCAATTTTGACCTTGAGATTTTGTAACAATTTTGATATTTCATGTTTGTTTTGCTATTTGCGAGGTGAGTTTGCAGTTGCATATTAACAAAATATGTAAATGGGCATATTTTTTTTTCCCTATGTATGTAGGTGGGGTCTGGCCAACCTTTTCTCATACTGATCCTCATGGGATAGTCTAAGTGACTGGGTATTTATAACTGTAAATTTGATGTGATTGTACCTCACAAGTGACTTTGGAAACGGTGGTTGTGTATTGGTTTCCTGTGCATTTGAATAGAGTTCTTACTCCATTTTGTGCGTTTGTACCTGTGGTTTTACTGTATTTTTTTCTTTTCTTTATCTTTCTTGCTTTTTCCATTGTTGTTTTGTTTTGTTTGTTGTAATGGGGCAAGTGGAATTCAGCAGGAGGGAGAGTACCATAGTTAATGTTGTATAGAATTCCACTTGTCATTACTTCCAAGTTTGGGTTCATGTGTAATGGGTGAAACAGCGCCCCCTCCTGGTGGTTGGCAGTGTTAAATATACTGAACACAGATATTTCGTTGCCAGTTCATGAGAGATGAGCGCGAGGTAGGTTCACTGAGTTTAACGCTCTGGTAAAATGTTATGTTAGCTTGATGCTAACATAAAATACTATTCCTCGTAAGGTGCTGTACCCGCTGTGATGAACCTGATTCCTGATCAGTCGTTATTCTGTTCCATACAGATAAAAATCATTTCATCTCATCCTGTTTCCTGGCCCTTATTCACACAACGCAGAACTGAGTTGAACTGAGCTATCACAATTATAGAGGTTACATCTGGTTAAAGTATAACGTTTACTCTGTTAGCGTGGATCATACGTTGCTGTTGCCTGTCTGGATTCTAGTTGCGTTGCTCCCTAGGAGTTGGTGCTGGTTCCGTTGCTTGGTTCTGGTGGTTCATTCAGCCGTCGGCGAGAGGCCGAAATAAAATGTCGCACAGACAACCGGAGAAAATTTTCACTCAACCATGACAGACTAATGAAAGCCAGCTAGGGTATATTAGCAGCTAGTTAGCGGTAGCCTGAACTGCCTTGAGTCACAGAACACAATCAAGATGTCTGCAGGCAACTCGACAGGAAAGTTGAAAAAAACCCACATTAATTAAATTAAATAATCAAAATTTAATAATTAATGATTTCAAGGCTAGGATTCATTTTACAAATATGATGGATTTTGAGCCCAAAAGGGCCGGTTCTGGTTCCAACATTTGGTTCTCTTGCTCCCAGGTTTCCCAGTAGATTCTGTCTTAAAACAAACATTGTTTGTCAGGCAGGTCATCAGGAAATCTTCTTCTGCAGGTGTACGCTATCCTGGTCAGCCATCCTCCGCAGTCCAACGATCACCTGACTCCTACGCCCGTCTCTTACACGGCCGGGTTCTACCGGATCCCGGTGGTCGGCCTGACGACTCGCATGTCCATCTACTCCGACAAGGTCAGCCGCGTCCGCCTGCTACGGCACTTCTCACATTTCACCAGCTGATGAGTCCCGGTGTTCCTCAGAGCTCGATACTAGACACTGTGTGTTGGGAGGGACTGGCACAGATCAGAAAAGCTTAGGTTGGTTCAACTAAAAGATACACTAACCTAACTGAGAGTTAGCTAAGATAAGCTAAGCTAAACTGGCTAAGCTAAAAGTATAAGTTCAGGTTAGCTAAGTGAGCTAAGAAAAGTTTGTGTTGGTTAAACTAGAGAAAAGCTAATCTGCGATTAGCTAAGGTGAGATAATAATTGATGCTGCTGGACAAACTAAACTCAAAACAAGCTAAGCTACAGTAGCTGGTTGGTTAAGCTACGATGAACGTGGATTGGTCAAGTTTTGGTAAATTATGCTAAAATAACCTGAGGTAAATATTAAATCACAGTGAGTTAGTATAAAGCAGCAGAAGAAGTGAAACCTAAACCCGACCTGATTTGCAGCAAAGGTCACGTCAAGGTCACGACTCTACGCAGCGTTTAGGACACAAAGACTTGGAGACCTGAAAGATCCATCATCCTGCATCGGCTACCTGTACATGTGTTAGCATCTGTTAGCATCTGTTACTGTGTTAGCATGTGTTAGCATGTTATCATAATTTTATATTCAAGAACATATGATCCAGTTCTTCTCATTTCCCAGTTTCTTCCCTGAACTGGGAGCAAATTGGACTCTGAGTCTTTCTCAGGTTTATGAAACTGTTGATGGTGAGATTAGACCAGAGCATCCCTGTAGTCTCCCAGTACTCCCAGTCCTCTCCCGTTTGTGGCTCAGAATTCAGAGAAGTGAGTTCTTAGCGTCCCGCTGTGGGTTCTTCCTCATGCTCCTCTTCCTCCTCCTCCTCTCTGCAGAGCATCCACCTGTCCTTCCTGCGGACGGTGCCGCCGTACTCCCACCAGGCCCAGGTGTGGTTCGACCTGATGAGGGAGTTCAGGTGGAACCACATCATCCTGATCGTCAGCGACGACCACGAGGGCCGAGCCGCCCAGAAGAAGCTGGAGACGCTCCTGGAGGAGCGGGAGACCAAGGTGAGCAAGGTGCTGGGCGTTGCCCCGGCAACCGGTCGTCATCGTCACGGCTTCACCCGCAGGCTCCATGTGGCGCAACTGTTGACAGAGGCCATGTGCAGATTACCCACCTAGATGCGCATGTGGAGGTACATGTGAAACTGCAGCGCCTGCAAAGCGTTTTCACTACCTTCCATGTTTTACAAACCAGTCCTGATAGCAAAGTTTGGTTGTTTGGGCCCAAGAAAGTAAGAAAATAATCATTTCTACCAAATAGGAGCTTAAAATAAACGACTGATAAATATTCACTGAGCTAACTCCTAAATGTGCAGCTATCCCAAAATCAGTATCAGTTGGTGTTTGAAAAAATTAAAAGGTCAGACCCGACTTTGTGCAACTTTCTCCGCCGCTCACGAAGAACTGGGACAATGATCCGTTTCTTGTTCTTCTAATTCTGCATAACAGTCTTACTGAAAGTGGATTTTAATCAATATCTGCTGTGAATTCAGCTCTTTTTAACAGTCAAGGTGCTCTTGGGGTCCAATCAGGGTCAGCTTGGGGTCAAAATAGGGTCAGCAGCCTGATTGGTTGGAAGGCCGAACTCCAGGCTATACTGTTGGTCTTGTGAGTCTTATCGCCACCTGGTGGTAACTGTAGACATTACAACTTCACTGGTGGTTCTACCAGTGAAGTTCATCTCTTGTTGCAGCTTTGTGTTTCACATGTACCTTGGAGTTCACATGTGAATGAACACATTAAGACGTGTAAATCTGCACATGTTTCTGTCAACAAGTGTTGGGAGTCAAGATAGCAGTGGTGGGCCCTGTTTCGCTAATCCGCTAATATCAGAACTAATTATTAGCTTAGCATTTTAGCACCTTTACTAACTGTCAGCTTCCTCTAAATTATCTTTTCTAGAAAAACGGTAAAACTCTTTTGTAAACTTTCAGCTGAATAAAGTGTGACATCTGTGTTTTGGTTATCATCTGTTCTCCAAGTAGCAAGACGTTTATATTCATACTCTTAGTTTGAAGGGGATTAAGACTGTTTACTCAGAAGTTTTGTTTCCTGTCCGCGCCTTTCTGGGCTTTTTTTCCAAGTATACAACAAATGAACGAAGGAGGCACAGACAACACAAACAGGAACAAACCACCAGACGTGTTAGCTAAACAAATACATGCAAAAACTCTCAGTCATGATTTGTTGTCCACATGCTAATAACCGCAGCTCCACCAGGGCCAAACAGAGTTAGCAAAACTCAACAGCTATAAAACTGAAACCACAAGTGAAAGGTCTGATCCACAGAATCACTTCCTGCACGTAGGAGTGTAATGACAGAGGAGACCTTGATGAGGTGCTATGCTAGGTTGTAGCACATGTCTTGTTGGTATCAACATGGATGGATTCAGCACTTTAGCATTAGCTTCTGCTAATTATCATATTATACAATTTTAGCATTAGCTTCTGCTAATTATCATGTAAAGTTGACAGTAATGATAATTATCTTTGTGGCGCTTTAGCGTAGCTCATGATTCTGATTGGTGCTTTAGGGTTAGCACAGCTAGCTTTAGCTGACCGTGCCCACCACTGCCTGACAGAAATAAACATGTTTTCTCACGGAGCATGGAAACGGTGTGTGAAGTTTCCACTGCATGACTGAGAGAGGCCTTCATCAAACCCAGCGGTTTTCTTTCATTCCTCCATCTCTGCCTCAACCCGTCTATCGTCCATGGATCTATACCCTCATCTTCCCTTGTTCTCCACCGCTCCGTCATCCCCCCATCATCTTCCTGACGTCCTGCTGGACACGTCATCTCAGCTTCTCCATCATCAGCTTCCTGTTCATTCAGGATGATTCTGTTGATCTCCACCAAGGTTGTTTACCTGCCGGTTTGTTTCCATGGATCAGGGAGACGGAGCGAGTCGGACAGCGCCGCGGTCCGGTTGCTTTCATTAAGCTCGGATGTTATTCAGAGAGAGAACTGCTGCAGGAAGTGACACCAGCCTTCTTCCTGGTTTCTGACGTTCTGATTTGTTCTGAGATCCAGACCCGGAGAAACGCGTCATAATGCATGTTCAAATTAAATATTAGTGTTTTTTCTGTCAGTATTTATTGTTTCTCTTATAAAACAATATTTGTTTGTAAATGTTTATGTTTGAAACATGTTCTATGGTTTTGACAATTTGGACCCAACAACCCTACTGGTTTTACTGGTCCTCGTTCTGGTTTAGACTACCTGTTGGTAATGACTCTGGACTTCAGGCTACCTGTGAACCGGAACCAACTGGACCTTCCTTTGAAAGGACCGCTGGCTCTTCTGGCCGTAACCCGTTGGTTCTTTTCTTTTAGATTTGCTGATGTTAGCTGGTACAGAATGGTTTTGGTTCCGGACGTGCAGACCTGGACTCTGAGAGTGGACTGAGACTTCCTGAAGTTATGGTTATGGTGTTGAGACTGGGCTGAAAGTTGCTTTCTCTGGAGCTGACTAGCTTGACATGTGGATTGTTCTTCTGGACTTACTGGTCTTGATTCTGGGTCTGTAGGTTTTGATTGAGACATTCTAGAGTTGACTCTGGAGCGTTTGCTCTGATCTGATGAACTGAACTTTGGCCTTTCTGGCAGAAAGTCCAGATCTGTTGATCTTGTCCAGGATTCCCTTGTTCTGACTCTAGATGACCCCCATGTTGTCTTTAAAGCTGTTGGTTCTGACTTGTAACATCGGTAGGTCCGATAGGAAAGCAAATATTCTTTCCTGTCAGACTTGCCCAGCTTTGTTTCTGCGGCTCTTGATTTTGTGTCTGGCAGTCTTGACAGAAACTGTTGTTGATCTTGGACCTGCTGATTTTGAGACCTTGTGGAAAATTGCTGACTGTTGTCCTGATTAACATTATTCTGCTTCTAGATTGCTGGTCTTGACCAGGACCCACTGGTTTAAACGGTTGGCTGGCAGGACTTATCTCTGGACCTCTCCAGCTTGTTACTGATGTCTGTAATGATGGTCTCGCTGACGCTGGAAGCCACTGGTTTGGACTCTGAAAACCTTTGACTGGAACCTCTGCTCTAAGCGAAGCTAAGATATCGGATGTGATGGGGCGTCTTTA
This sequence comes from Xiphophorus couchianus, assembly GCF_001444195.1. Classification (NCBI taxonomy): domain Eukaryota; kingdom Metazoa; phylum Chordata; class Actinopteri; order Cyprinodontiformes; family Poeciliidae; genus Xiphophorus; species Xiphophorus couchianus. Next base: position 303,544 of record NC_040232.1, read on the forward strand.
CTTCTAGTGGTTTCTGCTCTCAGGTTGGTGTCTAGGTTCCTCCAGGACTTTTAGAGTTTCTTTAATGAATTTGCGTCTTATTGGTTTAACAGTGTAGATTGCTGTCAGGTTCTGGTCTTGGTCCAGGTAGCTCACCTCATGGGTTTATACCGTCTCTATGGGACATGCTGGTCTTGTCTCTGGACTTGCTGGTACTGACTGGTACTGTCTTCTTTTAGACTTCAGGTTTGTCTGTTCTGGAACACGCTGATCCAAGTCGAGACCAGTTTGTCTAAAGACTGGACTTGGTGGTTTGTCCTGGACCAGTGGGTCCAGGTAGAGCACGGACCTGCTAGTCTTGGTGGAGGTTTGACTCTTTGTTTCATCTTCTTTGAGTTGAGCTGATTCTTCTTCTTCTCTCTGTGGACTCATGGCATGGTTTCAGTCCTCCAGCTCCATCTGCTGTCTGGTTTCTCATCACCTCGACTCTGACGGAGATCAGAGCCGCGCAAACACACCTCAGCTGCTTCCGGCTGTCCGTCACGTCTGCTTTGTGTCGCCGCTGACGACAGGAAGAGGTCAGACTAACTGATCTGACCTTCAGTTACAGTAGACGTTGAGTCGGCAGTGCAGCGGGCGCTGCTGGACTGAGAGGTTAAAGGTCAGGAGGTCAGAGCAGGATGAATATTCTGGCTGAAGTCGGTGAGCAGAGCTGCAGCCGAGCAACACGGACACATCTGGTCTGGGGAGAAAGGGACCTGGACATGGCACGGATGACCTTTGACCCAGATCACAGTGGCCGGGCGGTCCGGTCCGTCTGAGGGTACCGGCTCGGTTCTGGTCTCTATCTGTTAGGATGGGCTTTTATTTTGAAAGCCCAGAATAATTGCACTTCATGTTCATGAAGGACACTGTGTGAATCTGCACTAGTCAGGCAGAACATTATGACCACTGGCAGGTGAATCAAAGCGTTTAGCTGCCAGAGCCACAGAAAAATCAGGAGCAGAACGGAAACCCGTTACGATGATTCGCAAAACCCGTCGTATCGTAACAAGATAAAAAGCCTTTCTTCTCTTCACGGCTCTGTCATAACAAGATAAATAAATCACCAAAACAAGAAAGTTTCTCATTTTAACAACCAGCTGTTAGCATCCTACCCTTACCTTAGCATCCCACCATTAGCTCTCAGCCATTAGCGGCTCTGAACCCAGCTGTTAGCATCCCAGCCATTAGCATATCAGCCATCAGCTCCAAGCCATTAGCATCCCACTCATTAGCATCCTAGCTATTAGCATCCCACCCTTACCTCCCAGCTGTTAACATCTTACCCTTACCTTAGCATCCCACCGTTAGCTCCCAGCCATTAGCGGCTCTGAACCCAGCTGTTAGCTCCCAGCCATTAGCATCCCAGTTTGGAGGTGCAGGAAGCGCTGCAGGAATGTCTGGGCGGTGCGCAGCGTGGCGTGTGGATTCATGTTTAATGAGTTGAACATTTGGGGCGGACTGAGCGCAGCGCTAATGCGCCGCTGCCCTGCCGCAGCACATTAGCATCACAGGGCTGGAAGTCGCAGCTTGTTAACAGGACGGATCTGAGTTTTCCTGCTGAGGTCTGTTTGGACCGACTCATCGCTTCGGAAGGTTTTCATTATAAATCAGTTCGACAGGTGAGCCCATCTAAAAATATTCCTGCTGTCTGCACACTTGCAGCCAGAACCCAGAGGGAGATTTACACCTGAGAGCCAACAGGAGAGCCGCGGATCATCCTGCAGGTCCAGCAGCTGTAAACTCAGCTCCGCTCGGATTGGACGGCCGGATGCCCCCAGGATGTTTAAAATGATCTCTTCATGCAGAACAAATACAGCAACAGTGACCTCATGTTGTGTTACTGAGGGGCGTAAATTATGAATAATGTGGTGGAGGCCTGGCTCAGATTTCCTAACGGATGTTCTGTGAAGTATTTATGAGCTGTCAGTACCTTACCAGCAGCTATGCAGGTTTTATGGAGCGGTCAGTCAGACTTTTCCTCGGCTTCAGCGGATATCAGAAACAACTTGAGCTTCCGGTACGGGGGAAATGAAACCGTTCTTGGGCTCCGATTGGACCCGAACTGTCCGATGAGACCAAACCTCCAGTCAAAACACTGCTGACCCTCCAGGACAGACTCCTGCTAGCCCGCTAACAGCAAAGCTAATTTTTCACTTGGTGCTTTAGCATTTTTGCTAGCTTTGAAAATGTTTACCATACTTACCAGAAATGAATTTTTCCAGATCAGAATTTTCAACGAAGACATCAGAATTCTTCTAGTAGTTAGACGTTTATATTCATGCTCTTATTTTGAAGTCAGTCTTCGCGACAAGTCCATTTCTGCTCTTTTCTGTTTTTTAATTAAACTTTACAAATTACAAGTTTACAAAAAATAATAGAAAAAACAAGCAAATGCCGAAGAATACAAACAAGTTGTTAATTAAACAAATACTGGTAAAAATTCACAGATATGAAAAGTATTGAGAGCCAGATCCTCCTCAACATAGAGGTTAGCTCTTTATGCCTTTAGCATTAGCTTTCACCAATTACTTTGTAGAAATAGCTCTTCAGAGTCAGCAGAGATAATGTTTATGATTAGCACTTTAGCATTAACTAAGCTAAAGTTTATGATTAGCGCTTTAGCATTAAATAAGCTATATTTTATGATTAGCGCTTTAGCATTAACTAAGCTAAAGTTTATGATCAGTGGGTTAGCAATAGCAGAGTTAAAGTTTATGATAAGCTCTTTAGCTGCAGCTAGCTTTTCTGTTAGCGGTGCCCACCACTGCCTGCTGGAATTGTTGTCTGTAAATGATGTGCTGCAGGTGAGGAACTGAACTACCTGAGCTATTCCTTTAACTAGGCCAGCACTTAGTTTGGTCCGGTTCGGAACCAGAACCAGAAAACTACCAGCATGAAGCTCGTTGAAGCAGAACAGCAGAGAAAACGTTACGATAAAAACGAACCTGATCAACAATGAACATTTATTTCTGATTGTAAATCGATATCGTGACCATATTGCCATGGAAACATCAGGCTTTGGAGCAGCAATTGTTGACTAATGTATTTCAGGTGTTATGATTTTGTTCTTTTCACTAATGACATCACCCAAAAGGTTAAAGGTCACAGCTGAGAGACAGAGGAAAGAAGGAAATAGGCAGATATATTTCAGCCGATCGCACTGATTGCCGATGTCATCGTCATGGCGACAGTGTGGCGAGCCTTCGGCCGGGCAGCGGAGGCTCTGCGGTGTGTTTGCCTCTGACTCCGTCGTGAAGCAGAAGAAGAATCATTGTTGATGCTTTGCTGTCTGTAATCTCTGTCTGCATATTTTCTCTGCACATCACTGTCAGACTAAAAACAGGAACTATGAAAACCTCGACCAACAGAACTTTGACTTCAGGAGAACACCCAAGGTATAAACTTGCATGGTGAAATGATGCACGCCGCCCAACCAATCTCTGAGCTCGCCCAGTAGCCGACACCAGTTAGCCCCGCCCACCCGCCCAGACCCAACCCGGCTCCAGAGACAGACTCCTGTCCCGGTGGCACGTCTTCTCTCCACATCTCTTTTCGTTTGGTTTTTCATGACTCCTGCACACAGAGAATGGGTTCGCACTGCCAGGAGAGACGCCCTTCCTCTCCCTCCTCTTCCTCCCCGGTTTTCCTAATGTGAAGGGTTGCATGCAGCCAGGCTGATGCTTGGCTGACGACCTCTGCCCTCCAGGATCCTTCACTCCTCCTTTTCTGTTGAGAAATGAACCACTCTCTCCTCCTCCTCTCCACTCCAACCTTTTTTTAAGTTGCAGTTGCATCAGCGCGCTCTAACATGCACGTCCCTGATTGGTTGGTTGGAGTCAGTCTGCATGTCCCACCACGCCCTCCCTTATTTTGCCTTTGAGTTTCCTTTCAGTTCAGCAGATCTTTGACTCGTTCTGCCTCCGTCTGTTTGCTCCGTCCTCCTCCAATGGCAGCATGGTCGCTGCTGGGGGTCGGGTTGGTCATGAGGGAGGTGGATCCGGGAGCTAACCATTCCTGTTCTATGATGTGTTGTGTGGTGTTGTTCTGCCGTGTCTCTCTCTGTCCTTCGCTGGTCCTGGTCCGTCGGCGCCGCGGTCCTCCAGGCGGAGAAGGTGCTGCTGTTCAGCCAGGACACCAACCTGACGGCGCTGCTGCTGGAGGCCAAGGACCTGGAGGCCCGAGTCATCATCCTGTCGGCCAGGTGAGCGCCACCCTGAGGCCGGGGCCGGTAGGAACTGCTGCTTGTCAGGAATCATAAATCAATCAGCATCTTAGCTGATTGAACTCATTTTAAGAGTTCATTGAAAATCAAACCGACACTTTGCTAAAAATGGGAACACTGACGATGACTGATGAGTAATAAAATCATAATTCAAATTTAATTTCTAACCAAAAGAGTCGGTTAACAAAAGCAAAGAAACGGAGCAAAGCAAATGCTAACCGGTGGATAGAAATTTTCAGAATAGATTTAAAATGTGTTTGTGGTTTCAGGTTCTAATCAGTCAGCTCAGCTTTGAACACTAAGAACTTGGTGCTTTTGCCACATTATAAAAATGCCCCAAAAAACAGAGCTCATGTTTAGAAGGATGCTAATGTTACGATGCTAACGTTAGCTTATGGAGCAGCTTCTTCCAACAGCTGGATGGTTTCCACCACATCAGGGAAACTGTCTACAAAATCACAAAACTTCTGTTTCTCTACTTCCTGTTTGTCTTTGTTTGCTTAACTTCCTGTCTGTGTTTTAGTACTTCCTGTCTGTCTCTCTGTGCTTGCAGTGAGGATGAAGCCATGGCCGTGTACAAAGCGGCCCGTCAGCTCAACATGACCGGTTCTGGCTACGTCTGGCTGGTCGGAGAGCGGGAGATGAGCGGGAAAGCTCTGAGCGAAGCTCCTGATGGTAATGCCTTCCTCGTCTTTCTCCTCTTCATCTCTCTCTCTCTCTCTCTCTCTCTTCAGCTCTGCTTCCATCCAACGCTCAGACTGAAGCTTTGACCCGCAGCTGGACTGGACCAGGTTGGACTTGGTTTGGTCAATCCCAGTCCTTAGGGGCCGGGTGCTGCAGGTCCTAAACGTGCTCCAGGTCCGACTGGCCTCAGTGACATGGCTGAATTATCGCCTCAAGACGCAGTCAGGCTCCACCGAGTCCTGCTAACGAGCTGAGCGTTTGACTCAGGTGTGTTGAAGCAGAGACACGGCTAAGCGTTGCAGGACACCGACCCTGGAGGCCTGGGACCGTCCTCCTGGGTCAGACGGTTCTCCAGGATTAGAACTGAACCAGGTCGTGCAGAAGCTGGGCGCTCTACCCGCTGAGGAAGGAGATGATGGAGTCAGGACAGGTGTGGACGTCTGAGGAGCTTCCCTTAAAGGGCCAGTTGCTCTCTAAACTCCGGTCAGGACTGGGCTGGATGTCAGAGCTTTGGTTCAACTCCAAACGTTTTCTCCTGATATCAGGAGGTTGCTGGTTCACCTCTGGGTGTTTCCTGCTGAGCTGCTCCAGGGTTGGATGGAAACACAGCTGCTCTCTCTCTCTCTGCTGAGGATCTCTGACGAAGGAAGTCGGTCCTCCTCCTCTTCCTCTCTGTCACTGAGCTTCTTGTTGTCTCTGGTTCTTCTGACTGCTGGTTGAACGTTTAAACATCCGGCGGCGGTGGAGACGTGTTTAAAGGTTCCCAACCACCCGTTCTCCATTGTTTCTGTGGCTTTCAATGTGTCTAACATCTTTCTGTTTCATTTCTATAGTGTGTGTCGTCCGCCCGCCCGTCTGCCCGTTCTCACAGTACACGAGCCAATCACGGGCCGATTCGTGGGAGGGGTGGGGGGGTTGATGTTCAGGTGTGTGTGTGGGGGGAGGGGGGGGTTGTTGCTGAGGTTACCGTGACGCGTGTCCAATCGAACATGGGTAAGACACCTCTGCTGCTTCCTGTTTTCTGCCTGATGCTTGGAATCAATAAAGGCCCCGCCCACCTCTGCAACACGGAGGCTGGGGGCGGGGCTTATTGAGTCAGCTGATTACTCAGAGGGTCAGAAGAACAAAGTTCACTTCAGACAGGATGGAAGCGTCTTTTGTTGATTTCATCTTACAAAACAGTGTCTGGGTAACCCATTGCCCCAACACCCTGATACCCCGATACTCTGATACCCTAACACCCTGATACCCCGATACCCTAACACTCTGATACCCCAATACCCTGATACCCCGAGCCTAAGACATCCTGGTGTCCTGAACCTTTGACCTCCTGATTCCGGGACATTTTTCATCCTGACCTGGATCTCTGGCTGCTGAGTAATCTGCTCTCCTGCTGTGGTTTGAGTTGCTCTATATAACATCCTTGCCAACCAGCTGCTGCACTCTGAGAAGTGAAGTGATGTTTTCTTCACATTGGAAGTCAATGTGATGAGAAAGATCCTTCTTAGTTTCTCTCAAAGTGCTGCTGATCTGCTCTCAGTGCCGTTTGTCTCTGCTTCAGCAGGTCGGAGGTTTCTATACAGGGATGTGTTTCAGATGATCCAGTAGATCAGATTCTGTAGTTGCTCATCTTGTTCTGGTTCTCAAGAGTCCTGAACATCCTGGTACTTTCTACTGTATATTAGAGTTACCTTTCTTTCCTACAGTCATGGTATAAAAACAAGCCTTAGTTCTTGGGGTTTTTCAATCAGGACATAAACTCATCTGGTCATCAGCAGCACTGAATATGTTCCTCAGATGAGCAGAAGCACAGAAGATATCACATGACACTGCTACCTTTCAATTGGTCAAGCAACTAAGACAATCTCCTCCACCGTTTGGTGGAACCTCAATGTAACTGTAAGGTGACCCGGTCTTGTGGCTGCAGAACTGACCCACGCCATCGACTCTCCGTCTCTCTGGACTGTGTGGTGTTGTGGTACTACGGGTTATTTTTGATAAGTAAATGATGACATGGCGTAATGTGTAATCCGAGCTCATTTCGTAGACTTGCTGAAAACCAAATTATTTGGTGATAAATTGTTTCCTGGTTGGTAGAAAACTGAAAGACGGTGAACCTCCTTGTTTCTGGCACTGAAGGTTGCAGTACTTCTAGAACAGGACACAGCAATGATGTCGGCTGTAATAAAGCCAGGATTATGTCTTTAGCCTCCTCATCCTCACAGAGATCACCGTCTCGAACTGGTTTCACTCCCAGTTTCTGTTAGATTTGGGCATTAGCTCCTCCTGGCTCTGAACCAGTTTCCTGAAAAGAAACCCACCAGGCTGAACTGTGACATTTTGGATTTTGCTGTTGTTGTTCTTCAACAGACTCGTTTGACTTTATGAAAGAAAAAGGCCTGCATTTGCTGCTCCAGCTAACTTAGCAACGTCCCGCTAGCAGTGTTAGCATTGGTCACTGTTCTTACGGTCAGCTTTTACAACATGTTCCAGTTTGTTTTACTGGTAAGACATACATCGTCCTAGTTTAGAATAAAAATGTTGTCCTGCCTAGTTGTTTAGCTAGGTGTTACTAAATGTTAGCCTACTAGCATGCTGGGCTTGTCCCATTTTATTCTCCACCAGAAAGTGTCCATATAGTTTCACTGGTTTTACTAAATGTGTTAGTTAATTGTCTCTAAAAATGGTATAAATTCTCTTTATTTCAGTTTTATGTGTTGGGGAATGCTAGCACTGGTTCTCTCTGTTCTCAAGACAAATGCAAATGCTTCTACATGAAGTCTGATAGGTTTAACTGTAAGAAGGTAGGGTTAAATTCAAGGCAAACATGTTGTTGTGGGGTTGGTGCAGTGGATAAGCTAGCTGTGAAATAATTTAATCAAAAAACGTAAGCATTTTAGCATGTCCAGCTGTTTATAGTTTCCCACAAATATATGCAGTTGAATCTTTACTGGTCTCAATGGGAACAAATCATATTCTAGTTTGTCCTCTGCTTTTTTATTATGTTTAGGAGAGACCTAGCGTGAACCAGCTCCTCAGAGATTCATCGATGTCACAAAAATTACCCTCTGGAAACCTTGAAGAACAAATACCAAAGTCCAAAATAAATCCAGGAAATAAGACGGAATCAGACGCTAACCTGATATGAAATGAGGAGGAATCCTCCCAGTCACTCATCACGCTGTGAGTGACAACAGTAAATAAAATCAGTTTTTTCACTCCAGCGCCAGTGTTGGGTCTTTGCTCTGGATGTCCTCTGGAACGGCGGACAGGAAGTTGGCCGACGTAAATTAGCTCTGATGATGCTAACAGTGTTAGCTGGCGGCTGAGGCTCAGCTGGAGGACAAATGTGACGAGTCTGCAGAAGAAAATCACCAGTCACGCTTCAGAATGTCCCAGTGGGACCTTTCTACCCTGAGACAAATGGTGGTGATTGTGAGCGTGAACTCCCAGCATGCAGTTTGGTGTTACTGAACACTGACCTGGCGCCTGAAGCCCTGAGAGTGTGTCTGAATTACACAGAGTTAATTACCTCAGATTAAAGTGTCTCAGAGCGCGTGAATGAGGACAGCGTGCAGAGTGAATCCAGTCTAACTTCCTGCTGTGTGTGCGTGTGTGTGTGTGTGTGTGTGCGTGGGTGTGTGTGTGTGTGTGCACGCTGCAGGCTTGCTGGGCCTCCAGCTGATCAACGGGAAGAACGAGTCGGCTCACATCACGGACGCTGTGGCCGTGGTGGCTCAGTCCCTGCAGGAGCTGTTTGAGAAGGAGAACATCACGGAGCCGCCGCGGGGCTGCGTGGGGAACACCAACATCTGGCGGACCGGGCCGCTCTTCAAACGGTCGGTACCTCTCGCCCGCTCCACGTCTGATGGAAATCTAACCTCAAGCTTTTGGGTCTGATGATTTTGTTTTACAGTTTGATTTAACAAGAACGTTTAAAACTGAAACCTCCTTAATTAGCCGAGACGTGACAATTAGGCCCGACATTTAGGATGTTTCCCTCCTGATGGCCCAGTTCTACTAGAACCAGAACTTCAACATGTGCTGCACCAAGAACCGCAGAACGTTCTTCAACGACAAAAACCTCCGGAGAGACTGAGCGCAACTTCCTTCTTTACCAATTGGAAACAAAATGGAGGCGTCAGATTTTAGCATCTTTGGCTAAAGACCAGGAGCCATTTCTGCTGTTAGCGCTAGGCTAGCATGTTAGCTTTGGTTGTATTTACCCAGAATGCCCTGCGCTGTAGTCCACTTCCTGCTTTTGGAGCGGTCTCCGGTCCGCTTGGTGTTCACATTCAAACCGAACCAGACCGAGGTTTGGAGGACCAGAGGTCAGAGGTCGATTAGCATTCGCACCTCACCAACGGAACCGGACATTGACTAGACCGATTGACTGGAGTCAGATTAAAGTGGCTAAAGTGGGCTGGTGTGAACACAGCCTGAGAGATTCTGATCCAAGTCTTCCCTGAATGAAGTCAAGCTGAAGGCCAATCTGGGATAAACTGGATCTTTATCCACTCCTCTGTCCTCCGCACTGCAGATACTGGAACCAGGCGGAGCGGCGAGACGGGCCGGTCCAAACGGTGGTACTGTTCGGTCAGTTGGGTTAGCGGGCTGCAGGGTGGGAAGGCTCGGCTCGCCGGTAGCCGAGTGTCGTACGCTCGCTGCCGTCCCCTGAAGGCCTCGGTGTGTCACGTTTAATGAACGCCTCCATGGTGGGATTTCTGACCGCTGCAATCTCAAAGCGGCTCGTCTCGGTTCGCTGGAGGTGAAATGAGGGGATCGGAGACGCTTCGCCGGTCCGATGGCAGTTCAGAACCGGGTCATAAACGCTCCTGTCGCCCTTCATCCTCTTCCTCTTCCTTACAGGCCTCCAAACGCATCGGCGTTATTCAGCTTCACTGACCTGAAGAACGCGTTGTTCTGCTCTCTGATTGGCTCGTTAGGGTGCTGATGGCATCGAAGTACCCGGACGGCCTGACGGGACGAATCGAGTTTAACGACGATGGCGACCGCCGCTTCGCCACCTACAGCATCCTGAACCACCAGAAGGCGGGGCGCGTCATCCAGGTGGGCGTGTTCAACGGGACACAGGTACGATTCACCTGGAGGCTCCGTCAGTCTGTGTGTCACAGTGAGACGGGCTGCTCTTCCTCCTCCTCCTCTTCCTCGCTCTGCAGGTGGTGATGAATCCTCAGAGGAAGATCATCTGGCCTGGAGGAGAGACGGAGAAACCAGTGGGATACCAGATGTCCACCAGGCTGAAGGTGCTGCACACACACACACACACCCCGACACACACTGACAGACACACACAGACAGACACACACAGACAGACACACGCACACCCAGTCTCACTAACACACACACAGTCGTGTTTACATCACTTGTGGGGACTTGACATTGACTTCCATTAATCTCTACAGCCTACCTGTTACCTTAACTCGGTGGTTCCCAAAGTGTGGGGCGCGGCCCCTGGGGGGGCGCAGTGCCATTGCAGGGGGCCGGGAAGTGATATGGATGAATGAAAATGAAAAACAGTAACACAAAAGTGTTTCACTGTAAAGATGGTTTGTAGTTTGTTTTGTTGAAACCTGAAGAGTGAAATAAACTTCAGTGGAGTTTGAAAACAAAATGTGTGTTTAGGTTTATGTCTGGGTGAACAATGTGTGGGACCAGTTACTCCATAGGGGGCCCAGAAAATGTTTTTTGAACCACTGGGTTAACCTTTAGCCTAAACCAGTGCAGCCCAAAGTGGGTCCTTTGGTCCGGCATCCTGCATACTCTAGTTCCCTCCCTGCTGGTATAACAACCTTCTCAGCAGGTCAGTGATCTTCTCAGGCCTCTAATGATCCATCATTGGATCCAGGTGCGTTAAACCAGGGAGAGACTAGAACATACAGGATGCCGGGCCTCCAGAACCGACTTTGGGCTCTACTGACCAAACCTAACCATCACAGACCTAACCACTAACACAAAAACAGTTTCCAAGAAAATGTCCCCACAAGGAGCAACAGTCTCCATAACCCCACTCTGTAGACAGAAATAGGTTCCCATAAGGATATGAAAGCTCTGGTCCTCCATCTTGGTTCTGACCCGGTTTGGGTCACTGTGTACAGATCGTGACGATCCACCAGGAGCCATTTGTTTACGTGAAGCCGACGCAGAGCGACGGGACGTGTAAGCAGGAGCACACGGTGAACGGAGTCGTGATCAAGAAGGTGATCTGTACCGGACCCAACGGAACCATCCCAGGTACAAACACACCTGGAGCCAGAACCTCCAGACCGGTTCTGCTGGCAGCCATTCTGGTGGTGATGTGGTTCTGGTTCTGCAGGTCAGCCCATCGTTCCTCAGTGTTGCTACGGTTTCTGCATCGACCTGCTCATCAAGCTGGCCATGAGCATGAACTTCACCTACGAGGTTCACCTGGTGGCCGACGGCAAGTTCGGCACGCAGGAACGGGTGAGGCTCCTCCCACTTCCGGACCGGTATCAGACTGGGGGCCGGTCTGATACCGGTCCGGACAACTCTCCTCATTGGAGGATCCGCTGAGGCCCTGGACCAGGGCTGCACAATACGCCGATCACAGAAGGTTCTGAGTCGATCTCGGCAGCAGGTGACAAACTGAACGGCGCCAGGACGCTGAGACCAGAACTTCCTCTTCTGACGCGCTTATCAAAATATTCACTGAGATCCTAAACGTTTGTAGCTTCATTAAGGAATGGTAATTTTTAAAAATCAACAAAACGTGTTAAAATGAATAATCTCAGTAATTATTGTTTCAACAAGGTGTTGCGCAATTCGGTGCGTTTTGGTTTCATTAACAAAAAAGCGACTCAGAGACCAACTGGCAGCAGAGCAGGAGTTTAAATCAGCTGATCAATAACAGAGAAATAAATATCAAGCCTGGAAAATTGATACCATAATGAACTGAATGTCATGTTTTTAACGTAACCTCTGCTCGGCTTGCGGGGCGCAGGCGGTTGCCACGGTAACAGGTGTGCTTAATGACAAAAAGAGAGAGAGAGAGTAAAAAGGTTGGAGTGGTTCTGAGTTGATCACCTGTTCAGGTTATTTTACCTTTGTTTCCCTTCGCTGTGGCTCATCACAGCCGCCGTAGTTTCTGAACGTTCAATAAACGACAAACTTGGACTGATGACCTCGTTCCAGTATAAGTCATTAACAACAAACATCAAACGGGACAAATATATTTCAGTAAGTAACAAACAAATGGCTTCTACCGCCATAATTACATCCCAACTTCAGAAGATTTGCCTTTACCTTTACAGAGCTCTTTGGTTCCTCCTGTCAGTCTGCAGTTTCTCATATTGAGGTCAAAGTTCAGATCTGCCAGAACTGACTGACACCTGCTGGCCTCAGGTTTGCAACCAGCTTGTGACTGAGAAACCAGTAACCTGCTCCCAGTGACAGAGTCTCACTGAGGAAGAAACTGCATCAGGTTTTCTATCACTTTATTATTTCTGCTGTAACTGATGGATATTCGCTTATAAAATGAGTCAATAGAGTTTAATTTACAATTTTTATGTGTCGCGAGGCAGATCTCAGCCGCTGGTGAGAGAAAAAGTAGATCTTGGTCTCAGGAAGTTTGGGCTCCCCTGGCCTGGACCAATCAACAGAGAGGATCTGTTTTTACGTTGACTTACTCTGAGGCCAGTTGCCGTGGTAACCGCCACCGATGCTTCACACAAGCATGGTTTCCTCTTCCTACTCCTCTTCTGACCCGGTTGACCCATTTGTCCCTTGTCCTGCAGGTGAACAACAGCAACAAGAAGGAGTGGAACGGCATGATGGGAGAGCTGCTGGGCGGCCTGGCCGACATGATTGTGGCGCCGCTCACCATCAACAACGAGCGCGCTCAGTACATCGAGTTCTCCAAGCCCTTCAAGTACCAGGGCCTGACCATCCTGGTCAAGAAGGTGAGCCGGAGCCACAGACCGGTTCCGATCCGGGTTCTGGTACCGACCCCGGCTCTGCTTCCAGGACTGTTTCCAGTCCTTCTGCAGGTTTCAGGGACGATTGATCGTCTTCGTCTCCAGCTGCTTTCACCAGGTTAACGGAGCAGAGATGGATGATACACACACACACACAGAGACACACAGTTCATCAGGAGGCTGAATCCCGTCCAACTGCTGCCAGTCCGGATCAGAACCAGGATGGATCCATGTATGAATTGTTTCCTTGCACTGTGTTAACATCTGTGTGTGTGTGTGTGTGTGTGTGTGCAGGAAATCCCCCGCAGCACTCTGGACTCGTTCATGCAGCCGTTCCAGAGTACTCTGTGGCTGTTAGTCGGTCTGTCGGTCCATGTGGTGGCAGTGATGCTCTACCTACTAGACCGGTTCAGGTAAACACCTCACCTGAGGCCGGCCGCGTCCAGAACCTCCAGGTGTTCTGGTCTGCTCTGCTCTGTTGCTGCTTTACTTCTTCATCTTCAAAGTGAATCTACCCCAGAGTTTCTGGTCGGGTCCGGTTTGGACCTCGGTTACATCAGCGGAACCAGAATCCTTCTGAGGGGCCGTAAACGTTTCACTTTTTCACTCTGTTCCGAGTTGTAAAAACGCCTCCAACTGAAACGAAATTCAAAACATTTAAACTTTTAAAATTACTCCACATAAATGCTAATTGTTTATAATGGACTTTAAATCCTGGACAATCCGGATCTACACAGCAGTCACATATTACCACACAGTAATCTGTTCTGTTCTACTAACACAGCCAAATGGAGGCCTGTAGACGACACAACAGACTGGGGCAAATTTCCCATGTAAAGAAATACTGAATAGTGTTGAAGATACTGTTAAAAATTTACATCCTCAGATGAAGAAATAAGCTGCATAAATATAACTGTGCCTGTATTCAATTATGAATAAAAAAAACAGAAGTTTGACAAATCAAAGTGTTCTGAGTTTTCTATTCTGTTTCTGTCCATTTTAGTGTAAATTGGTTTAATTCTGCAGTATTTTCCTGAACCTGCCTCAGTGCTGCCCTCTTTAGACTGAAGTGTGTAAAAGCAAATAAGAAAGTCACTGAATCTCTGGCTGCTGGATTTTTTTAAAGTCCGTTTGAAAACATAGCGACTAACATTGAGAGCAGACTGCGCTGAGGGGTGGCACCTGGCCCCGCCCCCTCAGTGTACTTGGCTCCGCCCACATCGGTGACTCATTCGTCTGGGGGCGGAGCCAAGTTTCCAGAGAGGTGTGTTGTTTTTATGTTCAGACTAGAATCTGCACAGAAACGCTCAGTGAAGTTAATCATCTGAACATGTGACCTCATCGCTGACTCTGATTGGCTCTGCCTCCGTCTGCCCTGAAAAACGTGGTGACGTGTGTGCAGTGTTTGACCCGGTTTGACCTGCTGTGTGTCTGCAGCCCGTTTGGAAGGTTTAAGGTGAACAGTGAAGAAGAAGAAGAAGACGCCCTGACCCTGTCCTCCGCCATGTGGTTCTCCTGGGGAGTTCTGCTCAACTCTGGGATCGGAGAAGGTAGCGACTCTCGTGTTTCTGCTCGCCTGCGGCGCCCGCTCGGCCACGGCGCTGACGGCGTGTCGCCGCTCCCTCTGCAGGCGCCCCGCGGAGCTTCTCCGCCAGGATCCTGGGCATGGTGTGGGCGGGGTTTGCTATGATCATCGTGGCGTCGTACACCGCCAACCTGGCGGCCTTCCTGGTGCTGGACCGGCCTGAGGAGCGCATCACTGGCATCAACGACCCCAGGGTGAGCGCCCGCCGTCCGTTCGCCGGTCGGGGTGATGATGTCACGCAGTAACACCTGATGTGCTTTCAGCTGCGTAACCCGTCAGATAAGTTCATCTACGCCACGGTGAAGCAGAGCTCGGTGGACATCTACTTCCGGCGGCAGGTGGAGCTGAGCACCATGTACCGCCACATGGAGAAGCACAACTACGAGAGCGCCGCCGAGGCCATCCAGGCAGTCCGAGACAAGTAGGCGGAGCCTCGCCGGCCACCTTCACACTGCGGCCTGGAGGGACGCCACTCCCTCATTTTTGCCTCAATGCGACCTGTAGCTGATGTTTCCATGACAACACAGATCAGATTCTTATAATCCGATGTTTTTTGTTCGTTCAGGTCGGTTGAATGCGACCAGAACTAATGTCACTATTCTGCTTCCTGATACAAAGAAAAACAACCATGGAAACCATGGCAACCACCGGCGGCCGATTACGAGGATTAAGTGAATCTATCGATTAATTGAATAAAAAATGGTAAAATGAGATAAATGCTGCCATAACATCCATATATGGGCAGTAGGAAGAGCGCGCAGCAGCATACGATAAAACCCCGGACATTATCATAAACCAATGAAATCCTGGAACAAACTTAAAAATGGGACGTTATGCTGCTAGCATTAGCACTTAGCAACGACTCAGAGGAAGCGCTGAGCCGGAACACGGTGCGCTAAATAACACATAACGAAACTTGTTGGTTTACCCAGAGGAACTTTAATAAAGGCGGTTCTGGGATCATTCGACGAATCTTTACAGCCCTTAACATAAGCTCAGCTTTTGCATCAGCATCCATGTTTACTTCCACTGAGCATGCTCAGTACGCTGCTGCGTTCTCTGCTGCGCATTTGGGAAACTTTCTGCTTGTTTTCAGTTCTCTCAGGAATCACATGCAGGTCGCATGCGATGCAAAGCAAAGCGGTTAGACAGTAAATGTTAAGGCCTGCAGTGTGAGCGTCCTGATGCGCCTGTGCTCCGCCCTCAGCAAGCTCCACGCCTTCATCTGGGACAGCGCCGTGCTGGAGTTCGAGGCGTCGCAGAAATGCGACCTGGTGACGACGGGGGAACTGTTCTTCCGCTCCGGCTTCGGCATCGGCATGAGGAAGGACAGTCCCTGGAAGCAGAACGTCTCTCTGGCTATTCTCAGGTAGCGAACGCCGCGCCTCAGCAGCTCCACAAAGCCCCGCCCACTCATGCCCCGCCCACCTCCTCCGCAGCTCGCACGAGAACGGCTTCATGGAGGATCTGGACAAGACGTGGGTTCGCTACCAGGAGTGCGACTCCAGGAGCAACGCCCCCGCCACACTCACCTTTGAGAACATGGCAGGTAGGACGCAGGCCCCGCCCTCTCCGCCGCCGCCAGCCAGGTGAACCGTAAGCTGCATCTCCCTGCCCCTCCAGGTGTGTTCATGCTGGTGGCTGGCGGCATCGTCGCTGGGATCTTCCTCATCTTCATCGAGATCGCCTACAAGCGGCACAAAGACGCGCGCAGGAAACAGATGCAGCTGGCCTTCGCCGCCGTCAACGTGTGGAGGAAGAACCTGCAGGTAGGCGGAGTTACCTGGCGATGATGATGATGGTGGTGGCGGTGTGTTTCACCTGTTCAAACGCCTCTCCTAAACGTCACGGTTTACTTCCAGGAAGCGAGTCTGTCACGTGACCTGTGTGTTGTGTTGTTGTCATGGTAACGCACCGTGAGTGACTAAATCGGGTTGAATTGATGAACAAATGATCCTCCTTCTAACGGCCTAGTCAAAGCCCAGATTGACCCGTCTGTTCCCGAGTTGAACTTCATCAGGAAGTTGTTGGGCTTCAGGAAGTGACCTCATAGGTCCATCAGGTCAGAATCCAACATGGCTGCCGCAGCAGAGACCAGCACTTCCTGCTGCTGGGTGCAGTACGCTCTGATTGGCCAGCTGCTGTGACATCACAAAGCCCCGCCCACCCCCGGCTGCAGCTCAGGATGTTTCTGCGGCGTTGGCCAAGATTCACATCACACTTTACTGAGCAGCCGACGCCGAACACATCTGGAGCTTTTATTCTGAAAATCCAGCACATTATCTGGTTCTGGTTCTGGTTAGAACTGGACCACAGGTTCAGAGCGGGAGGGTTCTGATCCAAGTCTTCCTACGGTTCCTCCCTGATGGGTCCCCCGGTCTGGGTCCAGTTCTGCCCATCAGAACCAGTTTCTGTTTTTGGTTCTGTTCACAGATGGTGGATCCGAACCAGAACCGGGTCGAGCCGCAAACCGTTTATCTGTTTGTCTCTTTATCAACGAACCTCATGAGCAACAGAAACAACCAGCTAGCTGTTAGCATGGGGGTTACCATGACGACACAGAGAGGCGTGACAGGCTGCAGGGTCAGAGGTCGGGTCTTGTTGCTCATGGGGTTCACAGGGAAACTGAAAGGTCAAAGGTTAAACTCATGATGATGACACCATGTGACCTCCCTCCCCTCCCCCACGGAGAGATGACATTATTCCAGCTGAGCGTTGGTATAATGAGCCCATGTGATGTCACTTCCTGCTTCTTTGCCCCAAACAGGAAGTGCTGCCTTTGTTTCCTGTTGTGTTTGACCCTCATGTTGTCGTTGTTCACCTGCTGCTGTGTTTGTGGGACGTTTTACCCCTTATCTGGACACACATACACACACTCAGCTGACTTTCCTGATGAATGAATTATTGATAATTAGCTTTTTGTCTACAGCCTGGTTTAAAGATGATTTAAAAGCTCTGATGATAAACACTAAGATTCTCTGCTGGTTTAATTTTGCTACTCAGCTAAAAACTCAGATTATTAAAGATTAGAGATTATTCAATCAATCAACCATCAATCCACCTTAATATGTACAGAACATTTCAGCAGCAAGGCTTTTCAAAGAGTTTTACATCATAAACACTGTAACAAAATCCTCGAATAAACGGGAAATGTACACGCTCAAGTGAGTCCTTTTACTTCTTTTTATACGAATTTGATAATAAGCATGACCATCAAACAATGCTAGAAAAACGATTTCATTAATGAAAAGAAAGAGGGGACACCTCAGCGCACTGAAGCGGCTACTAGCTGCCCGCTACATTTAATCATCAATTGTTTTCCTGAAATCATAGTATTTTACCCGTCATTCTTTAATTTTTTACAAGTACACCATGAAACAGTCAAATCTAAGACCATAACCCAGCCTATAAATCAAAAGAAAAAGAAATAGTTCATCAATAATAATAGTCCATCAAAAAAGTCCATAATTAGGCAATCCAAAAAAAATAAAGTTCCGTTTGCGCAACAAAAAAACAACGCTGGGGCCCAAAAATATTAATCCGTCTTCGTGCACCAAAAATACAAGAAAGAAAGAAAGGAAAAAAAAAAAATTGGAAGGGTCTCACCGGGTCGGCGTTTGTGTACCCGGGCGGTTCCCTTCGTCAGGCCTGGATCGCGAGCGCCTCGGGTCCGGTCAATGCTCCGTGTGGCTCTACCTTGCCTCCAGAAGACTTTTGACCCCTTTCTGAATTGCTCTGGCCACGCTTTTAGTCCAGCAGTCAGTTCTCTCCGGGCTAATCTTGCCAGCTCCTCGGACCGTCGCTCGGCGTCTCTTCCAGCGTGTTGCCCCACCCCTTTCTCCTCCGTTCCTTTTTATAAGTTCCGGTAAAAGTTGTGACCCAGATATATTTTTACTAAGTGGACTTTCACAAATAATATATACATACATACAAGACATCCTTGTATACATATCAATACAACAAAAATTATGTGTATTTTATTAACCTATATTTTATTCTCGGAGGTTAATTTTTTTTTTTTTTTTGCTTGGGATACCTTATTTCATTGTGATGTCACAACACAAAGTCATAAAACAGAATCAACAATCAAACATCACATTAAATTCATCATTTATTACGTTTCTAATAAAACTCTAACAGCAGCTTTTAGTCCAGATTTAAAGGATCTCAGTGTTTCAGCTGGTTTACAGTTTTCTGGAAGTTTGTTCCAGATCTGTGGTGCATAGAAGCTAAAAGCTGCTTCTCCTCGTTTGGTTCTGATGCAGAGCAGAACCAGAACCAGAATCAGAACCTGAGGGGTCTGGAAGGTTGATCCAGCAGCAGATCTTTAATGTGTTGTGGTTCTGATCCGTTCAGTGATTTATAAACTAACAGGATTTAAAGTTTATTCTCTGAGCTACAGGGAGCCAGTGGAGGTTCTGGAGAACTGGGTTTATGTCTCTGTCCTCCTGGTTCTGGAGAACTGGGTTATTATTATCAACACACAGAGGAAGGAAGGCAGCAGGGAGGAAACCTGCTGCTGCGCTGAACAGATGGACACACACACACACACACTACACACACACACACACACTACACACACACACACACACACAGTACACACACACAGTACACACACACACAGTACACACCCCGTCGCTCTCTCTTACACAGATACACACACACACACACCCCGTCGCTCTCTCTTACACAGATACACACACACACACACACACCCCGTCGCTCTCTCTTACACAGATACACACACACACACACACACCCCGTCGCTCTCTCTTACACAGATACACACATACTTGTATTTCCCGAAACGTGAGGACTTGTTTTGGCGAGTGACTAGGTGGTTACACGTGGGGACCCAACTTTCTAAATGAGCTAAAGGCTTGGTTTTAGGTTTGGATTTTTTTTAGGGATATTGGAACATGAAATATAATCTTTAACATAAAAATTAATCAAATTTAGAAAATCAAAAATCTGTCAGGTTTTTGGCTCCATGTGGGGACATGTCCATCACCAACTACCACCAGGTGGCACTGTGTAATTTTTGGGAACACAGTTTGTCAAATATGAGCAATCCTAGTTCTTTTAAGTCAATAAACTGTGTTATATCAAATTTGTTTTTGTTTAATGTTATTTTTAAGTGCCTGGTAACATGCTTAATGCCAACCATCAATAATGGACTACATTTTCTGGTTCTATGTGAACCATTTTATTGCATAACTTACAGTATCTTGTTGCAAAAAATATACATACAATCCAACATGCATGTACTAAAATGAAATGTATTCATTGATATGTATCAATAAACATGAACATACAGTATGCATACATACTTGCATTACAAAACTTGACTGCAGCTGTCTCAAAACTTCAAAACCGGCAGAAACTCCAAACAGAATCGGCGTGGTAATGGCACTAATAAATGATCCGTTTTCTTTCACAGTAACAAAAAGGTCAACGCTTACCTTCTTTTGAAAGTCTCTCGTTTTAATGCATCTATGCGATTTTTCACATAGAATTTAATCCCTTGCCATGTCCTGTCCTTGAGGGCTACTGGTGAGGTTTCAATGCACTTCATACACTGGGCTTTCCCAGGAACCTTTCCAGAGTCAATACAGTCCATGAGTGTTTTCTCCACTGCCTGGATTTCTTCTTGGTTCCACTTCAGTCTCTTCTTTTGTGGTGGGCCTGAAAATAATTAGGGGCACTTTTAAGTGTTCTTCAATGAAAAAATGTTTCAGTCTGTATGACAGAGCAAGTTATAAAGCTATCATGAAAACATTTCTTTACTACAGCTGTAGTAAAGCATTATTTCATATTTAAGGGTCAGCTGTCAGCTCCAATAGTTGTCACTGTTGAAGCTGACAACTGGTAGTGAGAGAACACATAAATCTCCCCATCCTTTATAGAAGCACCAGCAGGTACAGGAGAGAATTAATTGTACAAAATACTTCACAAGCATAAATAATTAAGGTCAAGGGGATGTTCAAAAAATACAACAAAATTGTTTAAAATATCATCCATTTCAAAAACACTTCACCAAAAGGAAGATTTTGAGTGATTTGATGGTGGCTGGAGACTCGGTGAGCCTACGTTAAGAGAGCATCAACATAAGCGGGGCTCTCTAATGGATAAAACTTAAATCTCCCTTTGTCACAGAGTCCAAACTGGGAAAACTCGCAGGGCCTGATAAGTTCTCCTAGCACTATAGGTTTTGGAAATATTTTATAGGTGCAGTTAAACAGAAAGATTAAAATAATCACCCAAACTACCTTTGATCAGTCTAGTTAGTTTGCTGTTTGAAGACAGTTCAAGGTGGCAATAAGAGAGAAGGGGGAGAAGAAGTAAAACCAAACTTTTGCTTGAGGGTATGCAGTCAAATGAAAATTGAGCTATTCTAAAGTTTTATATGTTGAGATATCATGTAATCCTCATGAGATTATAAAATGAGGAAGCCTAATTTTGACACCACACAGACAGTGCTGTGAAATGTTCATTATTTACCCATTTGTTTAGTTCAATAAAAAAATTAAGGAAATATTGGAAATAGGTTTACACCTGATAATGTGAAATATTCAATGAACACTAAATGTGTAAAAAATAACTAAAGGTTTACATGTTCTCAAGCCTGGCTTGCAGGAGGAACATTCAGTTGAGACATTAGACCCGGTGGTTATAATTTCTTTATAATAAAAATTTGCAGTCAGATAAATTCTTCAGTTTGAAAGATGTGTCTGGCAACATTTTTAAAGCTTCTGCTCATTGATAATCTCCAAGGAGGAAGAGAAACTACCGTTAGTCGTGTTGGAGTTGCCAGAGACTTCCATGTCTGCCAGTACCTCGTCATCTGACCTCTCTGTTAAACCAAAGAAATCTCAAAATATTGGACAAAATTATCAGTTACAGAGTACATTGAAAATTTGTATAAATGACAGAACCCAAAAATGACATACATGAAAAAGAGTAATGATAGAGGACAGTGGCCTCTAAAGGTTCAATATTTATCAGAAATCTACAATCTCATTTTCTTCACGCTTATAAATATTCTTACCTTTTGCTGAGGGCAGATCATTGCTTTGTCCAACTTCAGTGGTGCATCTCCTGGTCACCCCAAATTGACCTAAACAAAGGTATATTAAGTAAAAGCGTATTCAACAGTGTAAGCAGTCAGTATGTTTACTTTATACAAGCATTTCAAATAATTAGCTTAACAGTTTAACTTTGTACTAATTTCTTAACAGCACTAAATCAAAAGCTGCTGGTATTGTAATTATCTAATTTTTACCGTCAACATTTAGTTTGGCCCTGTTAGCAACACTTTTTAAAACATTTCTCCTTTTATGGATGAAACTATCAGACTCATTTCCATGACCTGTATCTATCCATCAAATGTAAAAAAAAAAAAAAAAAAAAAAAAAAAAGATCTTGTAATGGAAACGGCACTTATTTGAAAAAACTTCTTAATGTCGAGTAAACCATTTTTATAATTCCAAGAGGTGTTTTTTCAGGGGATTCGATAATCCCCAAATTCACTAAAGTGTCATGGAAGCACTTTTTCACATGTGCACATCCCTGGCAGTGATGGATGTGATATAGTCAGTCAACTTAATGTCATAAAATCTGGTTTCCAACTTCCAGGTGAGAAACAAGATGGCAACAGCTTAACCTTGTGGTTTTCTGACAATTATTCTAAAAATCTACTTTATGTAATCGAAATATATTATATATAATACACTAGAGAGTAAGTTAAAATGCCTAAGCACAAATCTAAAAGTGCACTGCTGTCTTGACAACAGATTGTACAAAAGGCAGAAATCAATGTATTTGTGATTCCTCACCATTTTCTACTTTTTTGTTGCCATCCACATCTGGTGATCTGGAAGATGAAGTACCAGCATCCCTCTCAGCTGAGTCAACCTCTTCTTCAGTGTCTGATCCACTGTCCACAGACATTTTCTCTGGAAAATGAAGTAACAAATATCCATCATATTAAACTATGAAGCATTGCATATGCTGTCAGCACAGTCTTAGCGCTTTTCCTTGTTCTATGGCCATTCAAGTGAGCAATTTACAATGGGAAATTATGATTGAATTTCCCAAAGATTAAAACAAGCAAACAAAAAAACTACAAGAATTAGAATATGTAATATAAAAAATGCCTGCTGAGCTACTTCTTCCTACTGTTGTCAATGTCTGACACTCAAACTTTTATAGATGTCATCTTTTTTTTTTATTTACAAAGTCAAAATCAAAATAAATAGAACGTGCCATGCCAGGGGGTCAAATTAAATCTTCACAAAAAATATACCAATTTACCTTGTGGATCAATGCTGATTTCATCCAGATTTCGTCCTTTGAAGTGGGAGAGCTGTCCTCTTTCTAGTGCCAGCAACACTTTACTGATTTTTGCCAACTGTAATGTCCCTTCAGGCAATCTATAATACTGACTATGAACTCTAATGTCATGGCCAAGGAAGCCGGCTAGGTCGTCCATTTCATTGTCCTTTAGGTTAAGTACCTTTGACATGGTGGCCATGTGCTTCCTCAGTTTGGTTGAGGACAATGCTCCAGGGTGTTTTGCTCCACAGTTTTGAGCCATCTCACGAATAATATCCGATCCTCTGAAGTGATTGAGAGTCTGTGGTCTCCCGAACATGTATGGATTCTCATCCAACACATCACAATTGCGGCGATTTTAGACAAGCAACTCCATTGATGGTGCCATATTAGGAGTTAGGAGAATGGGAACCTTTCGGCCACGTTTGCCTTTTATCTCAATTCGCTGGAAGTGTTTACACAGCTTCTTTTCAAGTTCTGACAAAGCAAGCTCCACATCTGGATGGGTGACAGAGGTATCTCTCAAGGTGAAAGCGTTCAGTGGCATCTTGGATACTTCTCCCTCTCTTCTCCGGTTAAATATTATCACCTCACAAAGCGTGATCTTGGCAAGTTCAGCCCAGTTCTTCTTTACAGCTTCTTCTTTCAGGTTCCTCTGGCACTCCATCCTTTTTGTGTCAAGATACTGGTGCATTTTTCTAACGTCTTCAGCAAAGGGAATAAGCTGAGGAGCATTCCACTTAGCCTCATTCAAAGTCCTAAGAGCATGGGAAGAGACACACTCGCTCCATCTGGTCTCACAGATTTGTTTGAAAATTCGCACATTGTGAATGGTATTCTCATCGCCTGAGATCATAGCCTCACATTCAAGAACATTTGCCACTTTCTTGAGGTTGTGACCCAACTTGAGTGCTAAAGATGGCGTTTTGAAGACGTTTGTTCTTTCATCCAAGCCAGCCACTTTCTTAACTGCATCTATAACATGAGGGAAGTTAGCTGGCACAAAGAAGTCTGGGAGCGTCTCCAACTTGCCATCTTTCTTCCCTTGCAGAACAACTCGTGCGGTTTCGCGCATCTTCTGTCGGATGTATTCGTGTCTTGTAACATCTTGACCATGTTTGTTGAACAAATGTTCTCCAAATTTCAAGATGCACTTCTCACTTTGGACAACTTTTGCTACATCATCATGGTGCATGTCATGTATTAGTTTCCAAAACTGTGCATTGACGCTGTCTGGTACTGGCTCTGCATATTTGCAAATGGCTTGGACTCGAGATGTTCCTGGCTTCAGTCCTGTGACTTTTTGACTGAGATAACACCTCTGCATATGCCTCCACAAGGATTTCCGCTTGAGGTAACCCTCGCAGTTGATGCAATGCAAGTAATCACCAGCTTTTGCAGATTTAGTGCATTGTTGGCGGGGAATGAGCATTCCTTTTCCCTCTTTAATGACTTTATTATTATGGGCACGGTTTCCTTTGTTTCTTATCAAGGACAACTGCAGCCGTCGTTCTCTAGAACCTTTGGGGCATTTCAGTGCACTTTCCACTTCTGGTATATCACTGTGTTTTGCTTCTAGATGACATGCCATTTTGCTGTAAGGTTTGCTACAAAATGCACAAAAGTACCTTTTATTGTAAGCCCTACTGCCATCTCCCTTCTTCTTCAAGGTCATGACTGTCACATCAAGTGAAGAAGATTCTCCAGGATCTTTTGCATCAGTTGAAGAAGATTCTCCAGGATCTTTTGCATCAGTTGAAGAAGATTCTCCAGGATCTTTTGCATCAGTTGAAGAAGATTCTCCAGGATCTTTTGCAGTCAAGGAACTAGAAGTGGTCACACGCATTCTCTTAAGTGGTTGGACTTCCAGAGAAGAAGTATTTTTCTGGGCTCTTTTCTTCCTCTTCTTGAGCTGTTTAACGTCTACTGAACTGTCACTGTCGTTTAGACTGCCACTCTCAGATTCCTCAGAATCGGGAACATACTCTTCCTCAGTGATGTCAGAACTTGATAGAGATGCTTCTGAGTAGCAAAGCATTTGTTTGTTTAGCTAAAATTATTTTTTTTAAAAAGAGAGAAATTACTTTCAGATTATTTCTCAAACATATAAACAAATCAGAAGAAGTTAAATATGTACAACTAGTTTTAAAAAGTTCATTAAAAAAGAAATACTCCCAATACTAGTATGATTTCTTTTAAATTTTTTTGGTGCTTGTTAGCTCAAATGTTTTTCCAACATTTTTAAGCATCCTCAAAAAGTGACAGATTTACCAGCACATGGCGACTAACTGAGTTCTTGGATAGTTTGGTTTTAAATACTACAAAAAAATAGAATTTCTAACCTAAGTGAGTCTTAACATTAGGTTGGACTATGATATTTATAAATAAACTTACAATCACACTGTCAGTTCTTGTAAGCTCAGGCACGCTCATGTCCCCTTCAGTTGGTGTTGGACCAAGGATGATGGTATCGTCGCTCTCATCGGATGACTGTTTTGACTCCAAAAAATTATAAGTTTAACTGTTAAAATGTGTCCATGCCTAAATGAACTGTTACAATTTAATACAGAGCTACAGTTAACTTCTACTGAATCAAGGTATTTAGAAATCCCAAAGATGTCACATATTAACAGCACCAAAAGTGCACAGGCTCCTTCAGATTACACTGGAGATTCTGCATTTCATGGTGTATAATATGACAGCGCAGTACTTAATAGAGTGGGTGAGAGGATAAATAAAGCAAATGCCTTGCTTACAGATTTAATACAAACCATGAAGTGATCCACCCAGATTTGTTACAAATATACCTAAAGCTAATATTCTGCTGTGTTCAAATGTGACAGTTAAAAATCAGACACCATGGCCAATTACTTTTGGATTTTGGTATCCATTACCACCTAATCTAACCTACTAAATTTAGATTAAATGACACTGAAACTATGCACATTTATTTTATACTTCAACTTGACAGGCCATTGGAATTTCATAGACTGGAAGATAATAAATGCTTCAGAGTATTTTGGGTTTAGTCCTGATTAGTCCATGTCTGGGTCTCTGGGAAGCATCTAGTGACAACTTGTATTGTAATAGACACTAAATAAATTTGAATTGACTGACAAGGTGAGTCCCCCTCAAAGAAAGCTCCTGTGCACAGTCTAAAGTTTCAGGTTACATGATTTTGCAAAGCAACCAAATACCACCAAATGTATTTCTTCTCTGATAAGCATCGTGACGTTGGACACTTGAAATCTTGTAATAACTGACAGTATTTTTGTTTCACAAAACTTTTAAAAATTGAAAGACGTTTTTATCCAGCATTAAAGATAGCTATGAATTTGTGTTGATTACATAATTATAGTAAGTATTAAGAAATTTGCAAGAAGATTTTCTTGATATTTTTACAATAATACTGTCAAAACAGCTCAAGCCACACATACAATGGTACATTTACTAACAGTTCTCATCTCTGGGTACATCAAGAAAAAGGTGAAGCAAAACTAACCATTAAGCCCTTCTGATGGAGAAAAGACGTGTTCTCCCTCACTTCATTTGTTGCCTTTGTGACGAGCTTCTTGTGATGAGCCTCACATTTATTGTGATGGGCTTTAAGTTTCTGCAGGCGACGAGCTTGACGTGTTTGATCCTATAAAACACAGAAAACAAGCATTGTAAATGTCCACATCTGTGAAATTAAACAAATTGGAGACACAGGCCCCAGATGGAACTGGCACCTGACCACATTGAGAATGATGCATCCAGGTGAAACTTTAAGTCAAGAATCAGCAACTCCCAGGGTTTAGGGGTTGCTACAGCACACTTCATTCAAATCAAATCATTCTCCAATAGCTTGTTATAAAACATTTGTTAATGATCCATTAATTTGAGTCAAGTGTGGTGGAACAGGAAAACATCTGTGCAGGACATCAGCCTTTATAATCAGTTAAAATAAGTAGAAGTGAATCACTGGGGTATTAAAACATTTTCACAATATTTTGAAAATCTGAGAATTCTTAACAGGCCTGATTTCAGTCATCATCTATGATCCAGACATGTTAAACACAAGGTGCCAACTTGGATGGAGACATATTGTCAAGATACAGCATTCCTCCCAAACTCAATACGACAAGCTTATATCAAAATGATCTTTTTCAAGAATTTCTCTGCATAACATTTTTGCCACTTCTCTACAGCGAAAATAACTTTCACCACTGTAGGATTTGTAAATACTAATGCACATGTTCATTGGTGAAGACAACTGGGCAGCAACTTTTCCAGACTTTAATTTAGAACAATATTTAAATTAGCTATGCAGTATGAAGAGTACATGTGAGCTAGAATGAAACTGAAATACTGTCACATCCTTTGAACTTATTCATAGGCACACTTACCATTTGCCTCTGCTCTGGATCAAGCCCATATGTCTCATCTGTAGCTGAAATTTAAAAAGAAAAAAAGTTAATATCACCTTAAAACAATTCAGAGGCTCTGCATCTCCTATATTTGGTCTTCTCAAAATATTTTTGGGTCTTATCACTAGGTTACAAATGTTAAATTTGGGATTAGAAATAAATATCCGACCTTCAGTATTCAATAATTTCAGCAATTCTTTAAAATTTCTAACTTTTTCAATTTAATACTCAAGATTGGAACAACTAGACTAAGGGTTATTAAATAAAATTATCAAAGTTATAGCAAGTCAACAATGGTCGAATGCAAAAAGGAAAGCAGTTGACCTGGGTTCTACCAAAGCTTCCCCCCAACACAAATCTCTATTTCCTTGGACATTTAGAAACAACTGGCATTTCAAGTAAAATCACCGACAGATGTGCTGAGCCTTTTCTTTGTTTAAGAAAAACCTGACTTGGTACTCTTAAATCAAACATTAACTGATATTGTGGTAGCTTCTTCTAGGCAACTAAAATCATGTTAAAAAAATTATAATTTTAATAGACTTCTTGTCACACCTCCCTTCTCTCACTTGAGCAGTTATAACTCGCATTATATTGATTTAGTGGAAACACTAATGCAAAACAACTTAAATGTGGGAAAAACATTGTGGGCTAATGCACCTTTCCCTGAGATAATTCACCTTTTAAACTGGAACAGCTGGGTGTAGACTCTACTCCACCGTCACTCCTATCACTGGATCTACTTCTCTGGTTGGCATTTTCCAGGAAAAAAAAAAAAGCATTCAATGATTATAAGTCAGTGTTAAAGGCCTGAAATTAATTTTGCCAAAACAGATCCCCCCCACCTAAAGTTATGATGCTGAAGTTAGTTTCCAATTCAAACCTCCTGATTCATCCTAATATACCCTCCCCCACTCCTACACCCCCCCCAAAAACCCCATAAATCCCAATCTTTATTATTTTAAAAAGGATGTAGTCTGGTGTAATGTGGCCTGAAGGCTCCCTTCCCAGCAGAATCAACCTTTATGCACAAGGCATCCATTTACTTCTGCCTCATGTTTTAGCTCCTCATGTCTATCGTCTCTCAATTCAGAGCACATGTAAAAAGTTATTACTCTTAAGTTATTACTCTTTTCAATCACACAAGCAGGGCCACTGAAAATATTGCATATTTCATGATTTCTGCTCTATTAGGTTTGCATGTTTCAAACTTAGCTTTTTTTATTTTGCATTTGAGTCATTTTTGTGAGCAGTCATATTTTAATAACTTATCCTTTTTTTGGTTAATTGTCACTTTTATTTCTATTTATTTGCTGTAAGACTGGACCTCAATAAATTGAAAATAAAACATGCATGCTTCTCATTAGCTGTAGCTAGGCTAATGTCAGCTAGCCATCCTAGTGAAACACAATTGAAACAGTTTTTACAGGTCAACACGTTTAAACAGCATTTAAAAGTATATCTGACTGAGTGATATAATAGATAATAACCGGGAGTCCATTAAAATAACAATAATCTTACCATTTTCTTTAGCTAGATTGCTCCTCATTCCTCGGATGTTAGCATGAAGGTCTGAATCTCCTCCTTCGGTGCAGGTGTGCAGCAGTCAAAAAAGGAGCGCTTGATTTAGACTCCGGCACAGGCCGGAGTTCCTGCTTGGTTGCAAAAAGCAGCTAGCTGAGGCTTACGGCCCAGCCCTGTGTTAATAACTAATGACACCTTAACTTTGGCGTCACAACTCTACCACACATCAATTAAGTTATAAAACTAGGAAATTAATTACTTAACTTGTGTTATCTCCCAAAGTAATGCTTCAGGAGAAAAAATTATTCTTTGTAATGGACATTTTGTAGGTTCCACACCAGTCAAATCTGCAAAGTTTGAAAGCAAGCTATGGAGGAATGTTGAGGGGGGATGGGCATGGGTGAGGTGGGGACGCAAAATCTCAGGATGTGTGTGAGATGGCAGCCATTACAGAGAGACTGGCGAGGAGCTATAGCAAATCAGAAAATTAGGATGTGGAAAAATAAATATATAAATTAGGAAGGTTTGCAGAAAGAGACTGAAGAATTGTAAGCCAGTCAACCAACCTCCTTGAGTAGCATACTGATTCTTGATTCCTCTTGTCCCACCATTCTTTATCTTCAACCAAACATTTTGCATTAAAAGTTCAAACATGCGGCACTTTATAGTACAGTATGTTTCCCTCCAATCCATGGAGGGAATGTTGAGGAGTTATGGGCATGGGTGAGGTGGGGACATCAAATCTCAGGATGTGTGTGAGACGGCCTCCACCCAGTTTCTCCATTGTGGAGAAGCTGGGTGGAGGGCTGTAGTAGATAAGGAAAACTATATGTGGATAAATAAATACATAAATGTGAGCCAGTCAACCTGCTTGAGGAGCATGCTGATTCTTGATTCCTCTTCTTCAACCATTCTTTGTCTTCAACCAAGCACTTTGAATTAAAAGTTCAAAAATGCTACAGTTTATTGTTTTAACAACTCTAACTTAAACAGAGTCAGTCAAACAAATCCAATCCTTCTTTCAGTTATCTTCTTGTCAGGCCTGGAGAGACCAAAGGGTACAATGTCACCAATGGCCTACTTAAGAGCTTGTGGAGCAAACCATTGGAAAAAGATGAGGGGAGTTAAGAAAGACATAATACCAATTTGTACAATCATATTGAGCATATATGTTATTGAAATATTTACAAGAGGCTGTTAATTGATATAAATATGAAGTGCTTTATAGAGTGTTGGTCAAATCTCAATTAGCTTTTACAGATAATTTCTTCTATCAAGAAGAATATATAAGGAACTACGAGATCTTACTTGGGTTAGCCCATCTTTGATGTGTTGGTTGAAGGCCATTGACAATGTTTGACCTCAGGAATCTACTTCAAGTGTCATGCCTGGCTCCCAAATACATTTTTGGGAACCAGGCATGAGACATTTTCAGCCTAACTGACAGTGCCTACTAAACAGTAACAGTCTATCTATCATCTTTGAAATTTGATTTTTATTCATATGAAATTTTGTATGGGTAAGCCACTTAAAATGGACAACACTGCATAACCTTTACACAAAACGAAAAGCAAATAAAGGATTTTGTTTAGCAGAAAACTTTTGCACTTAATATTGTAACACAGAACTCTTCAGGAAATCATTCCTACGAAGCAGGCCTAAACATGACCTGTTTGACTTGACTAATGAACATGGGGTGAAATACTACATTGTAGTTTCTCTTTAGGGATTTTTAAATTAGTTTTAATTTAATTTCTGGTTTAGCTACTGTTTCAGTCTTTACGAAGGGACTTTTCTACATCAAAGACATAAATATTTAGTTCTGAGTAATGTCTGCTTGTTTGTTGTCTGTCTAGAAGAGCAAAGACAACTGTTTAAATCATGTTTTTATTTTCAACTGATTAATCTTGCTACATAAATTAAAAAGAAACATTTATGCAGTCCCCATAATTTGCAGTTTCAATAATTCTGAAATCAGCAAAGATCTTAAATACCTTAAAAGACAATTAATAGAGGAACATTTTAAAAATGCCATTACCAAAACTGAAACACTGTTAATTAAATTACACAGAGTAGAGTAGAGTAAGAGTAGCAGGTGGATAAAGTGGCTGTGTTATGCCAGAGTCAATTATCTATTGTTCAACAGTTTAATGACTGAGGTAAAGAAACTGTCCTTGTGGCGGGACGTTCTGGTCCGGGTGGACCATAGTCTTCTCCCTGAGGAGAGGAGCTTAAACAGACGGTGTCCATGGTGAGAAGTGTCAGTTGCGATCCGACCTGCAGTCTTGAAGGACTCTAGGTCGTGCAATCTCCTGTAAAGGTCAGCGGTTGCAACCGATCACCTTTTCATCACTACACACAATGTGTTGTAATCTGTTTGTCCCTGGTTGTGGCTCCATTGTACCCAGTGATAGAGGTAGTTAGCTTTGTTGTTGCTTGACATTTCGTCGGTAAATTATTAATATCTGGCTTCTTAGAAATACTTTAGGTTTTAGCATGTCAGATGTATTTATATCAGGGTAAATTGAGAGGTGTATATTCCAGATAAATGTGAAAGAAAATTGTTGGTTTCCGGAGCTTTCTTAGCGTGCTGCCATCTTCCTCGGCAGTCTCCAAAGTTTGAGTTTTCGAATATTCTTAGGCCTCCAAATTGGTGCTTATTTACTGAGGAGAATCATAATAAGCCTTTGAGTTTCAATAGGTTTTCACAGCGCTTAGCTAAGCTAAGTGCAATAAATTAAATAAAAAAGTAAATATTGGTAAACTTCACTTTAAATTAAACTAAAATAAATTACATAAAAAAAATACTCTATAATCCCACACTGTAAGAAATTAAGTTTAAAAAGTTAGATTTTTAAAGTTAAAGTTGAATTTGGCCATTAAATTGTAAAACTCCTTCTGACCAATAGGGGGGACTAGTGAGTGAGCAGTAAGTGAAGCACACTTCCGGAACACCTAGCCTAAAGGGGACTGCAATACTCTGTGTGACCACTATGAGCGCATGCCTTAAACACTCGCACAAATTTTGTCTTGGAATGAAGTTCATGGGGACTTCCTGGAAAACTTCACGAGGCATGTTTATACACCATTTTATGCTACAAAATGGGGTTGTGCCGGTGGGGACCTCAAATTTGGTCCCCACGGGTAAATAGGTCCCCACGTGTAGGTATAGAGTCAGGCCAATGTCACCACGCAGGGGGAAAAACAAAAACACACACACACACACACACACACACACACAGTACACACACACACACACAGTACACACACACAGTACACACACACACACAGTACACAGTACACACACACAGTACACACACACACACAGTACACACACACAGTGGACATGCCTCCAGTGTCTGTAGGTTTGGACCTCAGCGGTTCTGTTCAGCTGATTCTGTCCTACAAACAGATCAGAATCTTTTATCTGGATATAAAAACAAAGTGAGACTTTATGAATCGGGTTCTGCTGTTAATGAAGGTAAATGCTGCTTAAGGCCACATGGACACTGTGTTAGACGTCATTATGTTACATAAACGCTTCGTTCTAAATCTGAATAAATCCAGCCGGCGCTCGCTGGACGCCCGGTTCTCTGACCTGCTGGATGAAGCTGCAGCGGCTGAAGCTTCCTGTCAGGACGGAGCGCGCTCAGTAGGACCCGCTGAGGCGCAGCGGGTCGGCTCAGGGTTCTGCTGAACCAGAACCCGCCTGGGTTCAGGTGGAACTGGCTCTGGACCTCCTGATATTATTATTATCATCTGTTACTCATATTTTCTGTGATTTTAGTTTCTGTACATCATTAAAAAAAAGAGTCCTCCATTTTCGAAAGGTTTATTGGCTCTTCATGTGACAGGAAACCAGGTAACGAGAGAAGGGAAGACATGTGGAATCGAACCTGCGGCGGCTGCGTCGAGGACCAAGTCCTCCTTATGAGAGTTGTCTGAACCCCTGCGCCCCCACAGCGCCCCCTAGTTAAAGAGTCCTGATGCAGCAGCAGAACCGGGTCAGTCTGTGGTTCCACAGTGAATCCAGGACGAGGTTCTGATGGCAGGACCTGACCGGACCCAGTCAGCCATCAGCCGTTCATCCAGCAACCAGAAGAACCGCTCTCTGTCCACTCCAATGTCAAGCGGCCGCCATCTTGTGAGTGGCGTTGCCCTCCTGCTGTCCGCCATCTTGTGAGAACTACAAAGAAAAAAACATAAAGAAACATAAAAATACTGAACATAAAATCCATCTAAATTTTTTTTATTTTATAGTTCTGATTTATCACAGTGATGTTTCAGATCTTCAGATAAATATTAATGTTAGACATATTAGAATAAGAAACTAAAAAATGAAGGCGTTTAAATGACAGTTGTGTTGCTGTATGACAGTTTCATGCTAACAGCTCCATTCTGGGCCACAGAGTCGATGCTCCACAGTAACATCCTGGATGACGTCATCAGCTGTTAGCTAGCTCTGCTAATCCTTCTCCTCTGCTTTTGCCGCTCCTCTTTACCTTTGTCAGGCCGAACGGTTAGAGAGACCGTTCGGCCGTTCGGAGTCGAGGGAAGACGGTTTGAACTTCCTCCTCTCTCTGCTTTCATGGAGCCCCTTTCAGCTCCTCTGGGATGTGAGGTCAAAGTTCAGATGTTTGAGCTTTCGAGATGCTAATCAGCTGTTCCCAGTTTAGGAACAATACCGTGTTGCCATTGCTACGCATTACAACAGCTGTTTTTCTGACAGTAAAACAGGAGCAAAAGTCCTTCCAGCCACAGAGGGAAAAATCGTCCAATCAGCAACGACTCAACCAGGAAATGATGAAGTCTAGAAAAACAACCAATTAGAACCAGCGTAGCAGATCTGCTGCCCCTCCCAACATGGCGGCCGGGCTGACGTTTTTGTTGCTCCTCTTTGGTTCCTTGTCTTTCACTCTGTGTCCTCCAGCGTCCAGCCGCTGCCCATCACCCTCCCCCGGTCCGCTGCCCTCCCCTTTCCCCCTGTCGCCCCCTGCTGGCCTGAATGTGAGCTGCAGTGTCTCTGCCGCCTGTTAATGTGTGTGTGCGCCTATCGTATGATCTATTGTAGGATAGGAAAAGTGGTAGAGCAGAGCCAGAGTCCCAAACCTCTTTTAGGTCCATCACTTCGACCTCCGACCTCAAACGCCGTTTGGCCCCCGGGGACGCCACGGTAAGGACACGAAGACCACCTGTCTTCCATCGCTTCCTGTCCGTCCCCTCCTCTTCCTCACTCTTTTATTTCCCTCCTTCCTCATCCCTCCCATCGGCTCCGTCCTCTCCTGTCCTTTCTGTCCCCATCACATCTGTCCCTCCGCTGTCCCACCGTGAGACAGACAGAGAGACAGGTGGCATGTTGGACGCCTGCAGGCAGTCAGGTCCAGCTGTAGTCCCACACTGATCACGTCGTCTTCTTGCAAAGGAGAAGGGAAGAGGGTCAGCCTGTGTGGTGTCCTGTGTCTGTCTCGTCTGTCTCTTCCTGTCCTGTCCCTCTCTGTCTCCTCCACTAACGTCCAGCCTCTTGTCCTCAGGTCGCCCGGCCGAGACGTGTTTCAGTCCTCTAACCCGCTCTGTTTCAGACTCTGGCACCAGCTCTCCTCTGCCCTCTCTGGTGTCCTCCTGTCCTCAGTTGCATGTGAAGACAGAGACAGCTGTCCTCTCAGGGACGGACGCAGCTGCTGGACCTACTCATTTCTCTTTACTTCCTATATGAGTGTTTTTCTCTTAGTGGGTTTAAATGGTGTCCTTACTGCAAACACACACTCTGCCTCTGTCCTCCTCTGCAAGCACGACCGACTGTAGCCTCACACACACACACACACACACACACACACACACACACTTCCTGTTTGAGCAGACAGACTCCAGCTTAGAGCGAACGGCTTCATCAGCGGTGGTGGAGAAACCTGCTCTGCTGGCTGAGGAAGACTCCAGGCTAGAGAACCGGGCCGGGTCAGAAACCGATGGATCAGTAACAGCAAGGCCTGAAACACGTTAAGCTTAATGCCGTCCATTCCTGTCAAGTCTCACGTTTTTCCAGGAAACTTCCGTATTTTACCTCCCTCTCCTGCCGTGCTCCCGTTACTTGTGTAGACTAAAAGCCTCTGTCACCACCCCAAACCTCCCGCCCTGACAGTAGCACCGCACAGCGACATTTCCCGTATTCTCAAGTCCAAAACTTGCCAGGTTTGGCCGTCGTGGCAGAATATTTAATCTCTTGTGCGCTACTTAGGTTTTTATCGTAGAACTTTTTTGGCAGGGCAAAGTTGCAGCTACCGCTAACTAGCTGCTAATATAGCCTTGCTAGCTAGCTAGCTTTTCTGTGTCTGTCATGTAAGTGCAATTTGACCAGCAGTTGGCTGGAAGACCTACTATGCTATAAACAAACCGTAGCATCAGATTTTCCCTTTGAGGACGCACTGCCCCCTTCAGCCCTGTGCTGGTACTGCAGGTCAGAGAACGTTAGCTGCTACATGGAGGCAAGACGTCCAACAGGTTGAATCTGGAAGAACCTGGACATGAGGCCGATGGACATCAGTGAAGCTGCTGCAAGACGTCCGGCTTCTTCCACCACTGCTGATAGCCGTTCAGTAGAGAAGCTCCGGATCAGAACCGACCCAGAAAGAGTGAACTCAAGCAGAACCTATGGCTGGGTTGGCGTCCATTTAACATCTGTTTTTCTGTCTCTCCCTGTTTTTGTCCTTCCCCTGTAGCCGTACCCAACGGACATCACCGGTCAGCTCAACCTATCGGATCCCTCCGTCAGCACGGTGGTCTGAGAGAGAGAGGCGCAGAGGGCGAGCAAGCTGCACTGCTGCTGCTGAGCCACACACAAACACACACACACCTTATGTCTTTCTATCTTCACGAGGACTTTGTATTAACTTCCATTAATTTATCATGCATTTCTGTAGCCTGACCCAAACCTTAAGACAGCACTGCTCCTCATGGAGTCCCGGGCTTTGGGCCCCATGAGGAGCAGTGGGTCCTCACAATGTAGGGAAAATGGTCCTTACAAGGTGAGAAGTCCTGAAACACACACACACATATGCTCACACATGTTGGTGTGGGGACATTTTGGAAAATGTCCCCACACCAACATGTGTCCCCATAAGGACAGGTTACCCTACGGTCCTCACAGTCATAGCAATGCACACACACATCCCCACACACACCCACGCACACACATGCTCACACACACACTCACGCATTGCTCCACTTGTAGCCACCAGCGTCCTGCAACCACTCTTTTATTTTGAAATAAGTTGTACAGTTCTGTTTCCTGTTTCCTCTCACACACATATCAAACGTGCCGACCAGTTCTAGAACCAGCTTAGAGTGGTTTTAATGGTTATAGCTCATCAATCCATCAATGCTGGTTCCTTTAAATGTCAACAAACACTTCCCTGCTGTGACCAATCAAATTCCTGGGCTTTGCTAAGTGGGTGGAGCCTCTGAAGAAGGAAGGAAGCAGCTGTTTCCTCTCCAGTCAGCCTGCAGCGCCACCTTCTGGTCTGGGAGCGCGTTGCTCAGCATTCAGGAATAATTCATCGTTAACTGAGATAAAAATAATATTTATCCCTCAAACTGCAGCGTCTGGCTGTCGGTTAAATTCAGGTCACCGATGTTTACAGTTCAGAGCTGCACTGAAGGAAATCACACAAAATTACATTTCTGCTTCTTTAATGTTGAAAATTCCCAGATTTTGGGCGTGCCGTGGTGGCGCAGGGGACAGCGCGGCCCATGTTTGGAGGCCTTGAGTCTTCGATGCGGCCGTCGTAGGTTTGATTCCCGGACCCGGCGACCTTTACCGCGTGTCTTCCCCCCATTTCCTGTCAGCTTACTGTCCTATAAGGGCCACTAGAGCCACAAAAGACCCCTGGAGGGGTAAAAAAAATTCCCAGATTTTTCACAATGCAGCAGCTTCATGATGTTAGAAGCTGTGGCGGTGGATCCAGTGGATCCAGTGGAACCAGGAAGTTTCTGGATCAGAACTCCAAATAGAACCAATAAAAGAGAGAATTGATTTGGAAAGTTGTTGGTTAAATATTTGAATTAAAAATGAAGCCAGTAATCGACTGAATTATTAGTTACTAATGTTAATCTTTAATAATAAATAAAACTCATGCGGTTCTGACCCACAAGTTCAACATAAATTTCTTAAAATCAAATTAAGAAAAATAACAATGATTTACATGAATCATCTTTAGATAAAACTTTAATAATCAAACAGAAAAATAATTTCCTGTAGATTTTGCCTCCAGCTGTTTCCTCATTTTATTGTTTTCAAATCATTTTTCAGCATCTTATTTTATTTGACATGATTAATTTTATTATTATATAAATGTTGAACTTTTTAATCCAGAATTTTTAGCTCAGTTTTATTTGTAGACAATGTTATTGACCTAAATCCCCAATTAATAATTCTGAATTCCCCTGTAGCAACAGCGCCCTCTGCTGGCTGGAGTCCGAACAGCCGCCTGAAGATAAACAGCAGAGCTGCAGGAGTTTATTCACTTGAACTCTGTTCAGGTTATTTCAGATAACTGTTAACAGTTTTATGATTAAATCAGATAAGTTTAACTTTAGAAAATAATTGAAGAAATTTGTGTATTTAACAACATCTTGTTCTGTTTCCAAAAAACGTCTGGATAACTTTGTGTTTTTCAGTTTTTTAACTCATAATAATGGAATTTAAACATAGATGCTGATTTAGTGCCATCTTGCGGTTCTGATCTTTATTAAATTCAAACAAATTTAAATAAAAACGATAATTTTGCTGCTTTTGACCTGAAATCATGAGGATCAGCTGGAGTCCTCCCTGAATGGAAACTTCCCACCCAACATGGCCGCCTGCTTTCTTTTTCTTTTCTATCTCATTAAATCCACACACCAGCCGAGAACTCGACCAGAACCGAGCCCAGCAGAACCGGGTCGTGTTGGACCCAATGCCAATGCAGATCCAATGGGCTCTTTGCACCTGCCGCGCCGACGTCACAACCGCATGCGCAAATGTTTCCGCTCTGTTTCCGCTTTGAGTTACCATGACAGCTAGAAAAGACAAAGTCTTATTTCAGACACAAATAAAACAATACTATGAACATTGCTGTCTTCCTAATATAATGGGCTTTTAAGTTTTCATGGATTTCCAAACGATCCTGAATTAAGAAGATGGTGGCTTGTAAATATTCGTCGCTACCAGTTAAAGCTAACGCAGCACAGCAAAGTTTACAGCCTTCACTTCACTCCGGATCAACTTCTTCAGCCTAAAGCAGAAGATAAAGGAGCCTCCTGTGTTATTTCCATGGAATCACTTCTGTATTCAGCCTGAAAGAGTTTATGGGAACCAGAGAGCAGACCAGAACCAGACAGCCGAGCTACTGACCCGCCTGGACACACTGCTGTAAACACCGTCCTGCTTCACAAGAAACATGCTAAACTAATAAAGTGCAATAACACGGAGACCTTAAGGAACACGGCCATATTTTTCTAAAAGCAACAACTGAACCTGAACCGTCAGCTGAACTAGAACTCCGACACCAGAGCTGCTCTACTGTTAAGCTATGGGCTTGTTGTTCCTCAGGCTGCAGAAGCAAAAAGCCTGAACCGTAAAATCCTCGTTACTTGGTCTCTGACACTAACGACAATAAACCACCTAATATACTTGAAAACAAGGTAAAATATTGTCCGTTAATGAATGATGAAAAATGTTTAGATACTTAAATAGCACATTTTTACAAGAAAAATGTCTAGCATAAGCTATAGAATAGAATAGAATTCAACTTTATTGTCATTGCACTGTCACAAGTACAAGCAACAAGATGTAGTTTGCATCTATCCAGAAGTGCTCTACGAGATATAGATATTTATTCACAGATGTACAAGACTGTATGTATGGACTATAAGGGGTTATAGCAAAGAGATATAGATATTATGTATAAATATAAATATGGGAGCTATATGCACAGATTATACAGATTATACATAAGAATGTTAGGGAATGGATTATAGATAAATAATGGCAGATAAAATTTACAGGTTGTATGTGTGTGTGAAGAAAACAGTCTGTGATGTGTGTGTGTGTGTGTGTGCGTGTGTGTGTGTGTGTGAGGATAGTCCATGTGTTATTGTTGTATGAGAGGATAGGGGAGTACAGTCCTTATAGTTTATGTTTTATGTCAGGAGGCGTTCAAAAGCCTGACAGCTGTGGGAAAGAAGCTGTTCCGGTGCCTGGTGGTTCTGGTCCGTAGGCTTCTGTAACGCCTCCCAGAGGGCAGGAGGGAAAAGAGTGTGTGTGCTGGGTGAGTGGAGTCCTTTGTGATTTTCCCGGCCCTTTTCAAACACGGCTTCCTGTAGATGTCCTTGATGGCAGGGAGCGTTGCCCCGGCGATATACTGGGCAGTTTTTACCACCCTCTGCAGCGCCTGCCGGTCGGAGACAGAGCAGTTCCCGTACCAAGCTGTAATACAGTTGGTGAGGATGCTCTCAATGGTGCAGCGGTAGAAGTTCGTGAGGATCTCTGAGGACAGGTGGTTCTTCCTCAGGGTCCTCATGAAGAAGAGGCGCTGATGCGCCTTCTTAATGAGTTTGGAGCAGCTGGTCGTCCAAGTCAGGTCCTCGGAGATGTGGACTCCCAGGAACTTAAAGGTGTCCACACGCTCCACCACTGTCCCCTTAATGTGGATGGGTGGAGGTGGGTCAGCGTTCCTCCTGAAGTCCACGATAAGCTCCTTGGTCTTCTCGGTGTTCAGCTGCAGGTTGTTTTTGTCGCACCACTCAGCCAGACGGTCTACCTCCTCCCTGTAAGCGGCCTCGTCATTATCTCTGATGAGGCCGATCACCGTGGTGTCGTCTGCGAACTTGATGGCGTTAGAGCTAATGTTAGCCACAAAGTTTAAAGAAAGTAAAACTCACTTTCGTATCTGTGAATGTATAACGAGGCGAACATCTTAAAACCTTTCTCCAGCTTATTGTCGGGGCTTCGGATCGATGTTCATCATTAACTGTTACCTTGGACAAGCCCTGCAAACACCCAGTAGAAAGAGACTTTTTCAATAGATCGGAAACAATTGAGCCGCTTTTCTCCGAACGCGGAAGCTGAGGAGCAAAGA
Source organism: Xiphophorus couchianus (assembly GCF_001444195.1). Classification (NCBI taxonomy): domain Eukaryota; kingdom Metazoa; phylum Chordata; class Actinopteri; order Cyprinodontiformes; family Poeciliidae; genus Xiphophorus; species Xiphophorus couchianus. The sequence goes on from NC_040232.1 coordinate 343,392, forward strand.
GCCCATTCAATGTAAAATGAAGGCTTTAGCCTGAAACAAGCTAACCTTCCAGCAACCCTGGAGGCTCCGCCCACTTCTGGCCGCCATGGCTCTGCTGAAGCCAGGTCCGCCTCCTGCTGGGAATTCACTGGTTTCCAGTCTGGAGGTTGCCTGGGTTGGCATTGCTGGGATCAGGTTCCTGGAGGTTTGAATCAGCCTGCAGACGCCTCGGACTGTGATTGGACTGGGCCACTATCCGTTACTGTTATTAATAAGTTTGTTAATAAAGCTACTTTTCCAACTGGAACCGTTTTAACCTGCAGCTCAGAGACAAAAGAAGCCAGTCTGGAAATGATCATGTGACCTAAACTGGGATTTTTTCTGAGGTCAGAAAAATATATAAAAATCTCCCCTGGGATGTTTTTCCCTTTTTATTGCGTTTATAAATCAGCTGTGATCACCGACCTTTGGCTTTTCTGACCAAAGAAAAGAAGCCTTGTCTTGAAGGGTTTATTAATTAATTGCAGTTAATTGACAGACAATATATCGACCAAATAAGCAACATTTTAAATTATAAAAACGTTTTTTGCTACATGTTTAGCACTGAGATGCTACTGTAGGCTAACATAACTTCCCTGACAAGCTAACTCCCGTTAGCACAACTTGAATACAGTCTTTTCCGACCAGATCGCGGCTTCCTGCTGCTGTTAGCGGATGTAGCTGTGCGTCAGATTCATCTGCACCAGAAACACAATTCAAAGGCTCTGGCCAGAACTTTGGTATGGAATTAATTGAATTACAATTTTTAAAGAGTTAAAAATTGTAATTGATTAAGTCCTGGCCCTACAAAAAATGCCAAAGTGAAAATCTACAGAGTTAATGTGTGGCATCTCTGCTGGTTCCCTTTAGAGGAGAAGAAAAGGCTTTTTAACCAGATGATCCCAAACGATCCGGGGATCTTCCTTTCTTACTGAAGGAGATCAGGTCCGAAGTCTAAGGAGCGCAGCGGGTTAGCACGCCCCACGTTTGGAGGCCTTAGTCCTCGACGCGGACGTCGCGGGTTCGACTCCCGACGACCTTTACCGCATGTCTTCGCCCTCCTACTGTCGAAAAAATACGAGCCGCTAGCGCCGCAAAAACTCTTCGGAGAAAGAAAAATAGATTGGACATCGTTATTTTTATTAAAGTCACCCAGAACTTTCTGTTTCTGCGCCATTCTGAGGCGAAACGTGTTTCGGTTGTAGATCTGCAAACTGCCGCTTCGGTCCTTCAGGTTCAAACTGATCAAAATATCCTGAAATCAGGATCGTTTCCGCCTGGAAGCGGAAGCTCCGCCCACAGCACAGCGTGGTGCAGCAGAACCTCCGGAGTCTCCATCCGGACCGAGCCGGACCGTCTGCAGGCTCATTCAGCCAGTCGGATGTTTTCCCGGTGAGTCCCAGCCGGCCCGGAGCGCTCAGAACCGGGTCGGTTCCGGTGCTGCACCGGTCCGAAACAGAATCAAAATATATTCTGAATAATAACATCAGTTATTAGATATTATCATGACCATCTTCTGAAAGGAAGTAAAACTATTAAATCAAATGGTTCTGTTTAATTGTTGCACTTTTTATGATTCATTTTTGATTTTGACGTTTTTTGTATTTTTTATTTTCGATGAAATATTTCCGAATTTCACTTGAATAGTTTTTTTTATATAATGCACTAAAAATCCAGCCAATATTTTTACTTTGTTTTGTAAAACTTTATAAAACATTTATTTACATTTTCGTACCAGGATTATAAATTAATTTACATTACATGTAATTATTAATGTGATTACAGTATTATGTTTGAATAGACTAGATATTTTGTGACCACAATTTTTAATTCTCCTTAATTAAAATTATTGTTGTCATTTAATTGTCTAATGTAAATTATACAATGTACTATGTATTCCTATAGATATACTGATTGTATATTTATTTTTATTCAAATTATTATTTGATTTTCATAGTTAAAATTTGACTAAATGTTTAATTTAAAACTTGAACAAACTGTAAGCATCTAAAATGTCAAAACTCAAGAGATCTTCTGAAATTATATATTTCTTATTGAATTCTGTATTTCAAGTTATTTTCACTTTGGTTGCATCATTCTGGCTCAAGTTGGTAAAAACAGTTTAATTGTTTTATGGATTTTTAAATTGGATCCTAAAATCTGAATCTGAACATCCAGTTACTGAATAATCAGATTTTTTTTATTTTTCAGTTGCAGTGAAGTAAATACAGGAGCTGAGAAGCAGCTGGTTACAATGGATATACTCTGATGTCACTCTGTGATGTCACTCTGATGTCACTCTGTGATGTCACTCTGATGTCACTCTGCGATGTCACTGTGATGTCACTGTGTGATGTCACTCTGATGTCACTCTGCGATGTCACTGTGATGTCACTGTGATGTCACTGTGTGATGTCACTCTGTGATGTCACTCTGATGTCACTCTGTGATGTCACTCTGATGTCACTGTGATGTCACTGTGTGATGTCACTCTGATGTCACTCTGCGATGTCACTGTGATGTCACTGTGATGTCACTGTGTGATGTCACTCTGTGATGTCACTCTGATGTCACTCTGTGATGTCACTCTGATGTCACTGTGATGTCACTGTGATGTCACTCTATGATGTCACTGTGATGTCACTGTGCGACGTCGTGTTTTTGTAACGAATCTAGAATCCGCTGATCTGATGTCAGTTTGTTACTGTAGAAGAAGAAGTTATTTCCTGTCTGTAGTTTTCTGTAGATGATCACGGCGCTCTGTGATTGGCTGGTTCTGTGGTCACATGACTCGTTGTAATCACAGAAACCTCATTAATGGCACTTCAGTGTTTGTTGTTCCTGAGCTTGATGTCGATCCTGTTCAGCTGTGATTCTGCATAAAGAGTTTACAGTAATAAATATTTATTTCAGTTTAAACGGCTCGGCTTCCTTTATGTGTGGATGGAGGAATAAAAACACAGGAAACGTTTCATTTGATGCTTTTCTTTATGAATTTCTCATCTTTATTTTTTCAAACAATATATTCTGTTAAAAACATTTTCCCACTTCCTTCATCTTCACATGGGTACATATTTAGGTGTTTAAACGATTAATCAGATGAATTGATTATTGAAATAATTGTCAACTAATTCAGTAATTGATTGATGGTTAACTGGATCACAGGCTGGAAAAGAACAGAAATGGAACCAAATCTGTACAAAATATAGAAACATTTTATAGTTACGGTAAAAAGTTTCACTTGGTTCATAATCTGTAAAAAGCCATTGAGCATATTTATATCCAGTTATTGATCAGTTAATCAATAAATAATCCTCTGATCAGAAGTCCTGATTTCTCTCAGTGGAGCCCAAAGTCGGTTCTGGAGGCCCGGCATCCTGCATGTTTTATTCTCCCTGGTTTAACGCACCTGGACCCAATGATGATCATTAGAGGAGAACTTTGACCTGCTGAGAAGGTTGTTGGTGTCAGGAAAGATCTAGATCAGGGATCTCAAGCTCCAGTCCTGCAACCTTTAGATGAGCCTCTGCTGCACCTGAACAGAATAATCAATCAATCAATCAATCAATCAAATGTTATTTGTATAGCCCATTTCAGCAGCATTTCAAAGAGCTTTACATCATAACAAACACAGAATCACAATGCAATATAGAATCAATCATTAAGTCAAGTTACATCAATAAATTCATAATTGATTACATTTCAAACACAATCCTAAACAGGTGGGTTTTCAGTTGAGATTTAAAAGAAGTCAGTGTTTCAGCTGTTTTACAGTTTTCTGGAAGTTTGTTCCAGATTTGTGGTGCATAGATGCTGAAAGCTGCTTCTCCTTGTTTGGTTCTGGTTCTGGGGATGCAGAGCAGAACCAGAACCAGAACCTGAGAGGTCTGGAAGGTTGATACAACAACAGCAGATCTTTAATGTATTGTGGTGCTAAGTTGTTCAGTGATTTATAAACTAACAACAGGATTTTAAAGTCTATTCTCTGAGCTACAGGGAGCCAGTGGAGGGTCTTTAAAACTGGTGTTATGTGCTCTATCTTCCTGGTTTTAGTGAGAACGCCAGCAGCAGCATCTGGATCAGCTGCAGCTGTTTGATTGATTTGTTGGACAGACCTGTGAAGACGCTGTTGCAATAATCAATACGACTGAAGATGAAGGCATGGATGAGTTTCTCTAGATCTGGCTGAGACATTAGTCCTTTAATCCTGGAAATGTTCTTCAGGTGATAGAAGGCCGACTTTGTAACTGTCTTTATGTGGCTCTGGAGGTTCAGGTCAGAGTCCATCACTACTCCCAGGTTTCGGGCTGATCGCTGGTTTTAGTTATAACTAAAGCTGTGCATTGACTCTAGATCTATAACTCTAGATCTATCGCTCTAGATCTGTGACTCTAGATCTATAACTCTAGATCTATAACTAGATCTATGACTCTAGATCTAGAGCTATAGATCTATAATTCTAGATCTATAGCTCTAGATCTATAACTCTAGATCTGTGACTCTAGATCTATAACTAGATCTATGACTCTAGATCTATAACTAGATCTATGACTCTAGATCTATAGCTCTAGATCTATAACTCTAGATCTGTGACTCTAGATCTATAACTAGATCTATGACTCTAGATCTATAACTAGATCTATGACTCTAGATCTATAACTCTAGATCTATAACTCTAGATCTATACCTCTAGATCTATCGCTCTAGATCTATAGCTCTAGATCTATAACTCTAGATCTATAGCTCTAGATCTATAACTCTAGATCGTTCCTCTTTAGGTCCAAAAATAATAACTTCAGTTTTGTTTCTGTTCAGCTGGAGAAAGTTTTGGCACATCCACACATTTATCTGTTCTAAGCATCTGTTCAGTGATTGGATGGGGTCAAAGGTCACCTGGTGACATCGTAATGTAGAGCTGTGTGTCATCTGCATAGTTATGGTAGCTAATATTATTTCCTGTTATAACCTGAGCTAGTGGGAGCATATAAATATTGAATAAGAGGGGTCCTAGGATTGAACCTTGGGGTACCCCACATGTGACCTTTGACCTCTTTGATGAGAAGTTTCCAGTTGAAACAAAGAAATCCCTGTTCTTTATGTAGGATTCAAACCAGTTAAGTACTGGACCGGAGAGTCCGACCCAACTCTCCAGTCGGTTCAGTAATATGTCATGGTCAACACTGAGGTCCAACAGAACCAGCACTGTGGTTCTGCCACAGTCCGTATTTATATGGATGTCATTGAACACTTTGACTAGGCCAGTCTCTGAGCTGTGGTAACCATGGAAACCTGACTGGAAGGAGTCAAAGAGGTTGGTTATCATTAGGAAGCTAGTTAATTGTTTAAACAGCTTTTTCAATAACTTTGCTGATGAATGGGAGGTCAGAGGTCAGAGGTCGGCCTGTAATTCTGCAGTAGTGATTTGTCCAGATTGTTCTTTTTTATCAGTGGTTTGATTACTGCTGTTTTCAGAGCCTGGGGGAAAACGCCTGATGAGAGCCATGAGTTACTATCTGGATCAGATCAGCAGCAATAACAGGCAGGACTTTCTTAAAGAAATGTTCTAGAGTTATAGATCTAGGACATCCAGGCAGCAGGAACTGGAGCTTATTGACTTATAATTTCCTGTAGGGTTTTATAATTAAGTAGTTGAATTTGGGTCATTTTTCCTGTATTTGTTTTGTTTGGGCTCAGCATTGGTTCTGACTTTATAGTGGATGTTCAGATTAATCCTCTGATTTTTTGAATTTTCTCTGAAAAGAAGCTGGAAAACTGGTTGCAGGCGGCAAAACATTGGAATTCAGGCGGTAACGTCACAGGAGGGTTTGTGATTCTGTTAACTGTTGCAAATAAAGCTGGAGCATTGTTAATGTTTTTGTTTATGACATCTGCAAAGAAAGCCTCTCTTGCATGTTTTAGTGTTAAATGATAGTTACGTAGTCTTTCTTTATAGATGTCACAATGAACGTGGGGTTGAGTTTTACGCCATTTTCGTTTTGCTCTACGGCAGAGTTGTCTTGCAGATCTAACTGTTTGTGTATTTCTCCATGGAGATTTCTTTTTACCAGACACAACCTTCATTTTAATGGAATCAATAATATCTGAGACTTTAGACTGAAAATCTTTTACCAACTTATCTACATCATTACAGCTTAAGGGTGAGGAAGAAGAGTAGATTTGATTAAAAGTTTCTGCTGTGTTTTCAGTGAGAGAACGTTTTGTGATGGTTGCTGTTTGTCCAAGTGGGTTAAAAGATAAAGAATTTTCAAAGATAACAGGAAGTGATGCAACAGGCGACATCAGTTACAGAGACATTGGAAATATTCACACCCTTACTGATAACCAGGTCCAGTGTGTGTCCTTGAGTGTGTGTTGCTTGTTTCACATGTTGTGTTGGACCAAAAGTCTCTAAAATATTAGCGAGCTTTTTTTGCCCCTCTGTCTTGGGGGTTGTCAACATGAATGTTGAAATCACCGGCAATTATTAAACAATCATAATCAATACATATAAGAGACAGAAGTTCATTCAAGTCAGTAAAGAAATTTTCCACAAAAGTTGGAGTTTTGTATAAAGTTAATGTCAAAGTTCATTTGTGACCTTTAACCTCAATTCCAAGATACTCAAAGAGGTGAAGAGACCCAAAGAGATTTTACTACAATTTATGGTATTCTTAAATATTGAAGCCACGCCTCCTCCTTTTTTTAATCAGGTCATTAAGGTTCTGAAGAACCGATCCCCACCAGGAGGAGGAATGAAGCCGTTTCATTCCAGTGTTTTGTACCTGTGGCTCATCTAAAACCTGCAGGTCAGCGACTGGAGGCCTGGAGTTTGACCCCTGATCTAGAACATGCAGGAAGTCGGACCAAAGGTTTTATCTGCAGATTCATAATTTGAAACAAATGATAAAAACATTCACTAAAAGAATGCTGCTATTGACTTTTAGCCAATAAGATATATTATTATTTAAAAGGGGATTATATTATTTATTTTAAAATGTTAATGTATTTTTAACTTTGTATTTATAAAAGCCTTTAATAAAAAATCTGCAGAATTTCTTTTATCCGATAAACGATAATAACTCAAACCCTGGTTGGTTGCAGCTTTACAAGCATTAATATTTCCTGAAAATCACAATGAAAGTTTCAAGTTAAAAAGGTAAAAACAAACTTAACACCTCATGGATAATAAATCCTCTGGTTGTCATGGACGACAGACAAAGTAAAAAATAAAGTCAATTTTTGGTTAAAAAATAGAAAGTACACCTTGTACTTTCTACCTGTAACACCAAGGTAGTATAATATCATATGCTAGATTAAAATCATTTCAGGATGTTTTGCTGAACGGATCTTAATGGAACCTGAACCAGATTCTGCCTTCGTGGTTCTTAATGAGGCGAAGCTCAAACCTGCAACAGTAAAACAGAAATGTGAACTAAAGCAGGAGGTCGGAGCGGCGCCGACCTTCAGGACGGCGCCGCTCTGTGCTACCCATGAATCCGTCCTAAAACCTGACGACGTAGCGCCGACGGTCAGAACCAACCGGACCCGTCCAGCGTCGTGTCGCCGCCCATTCCACCAAGCAGGATGTGGCTGATAAAAAAAACAACAATCTGGACAAATCGCTACTGCAGAACTACAGGCCGACCTCTGACCTCTGAGCTGACCCTTCAGAGCCACATAAAGACGGTCACAAAGTCGCCTTCTATCAGCTGAACAACATCTAGATGACTAATATCTCAGTGAGATCTAGAGAAACTCATCCAGTCGCTTTGAATCTGTCCAACAAATCAATCCTCCAGCTGCAGCTGATCCAGAATGCTGCTGCTGGAGTTCTGACCAGAACCAGGAGGACAGAGACATAAACCCAGTTCTCCAGAACCTCCACTGGCTCCCTGTAGCTCAGAGAATAAACTTTAAATCCTGTTAGTTTATAAATCACTGAACGGATCAGAACCACAACACATTAAAGATCTGCTGCTGGATCAACCTTCCAGACCCCTCAGGTTCTGATTCTGGTTCTGGTTCTGCTCTGCATCAGAACCAAACGAGGAGAAGCAGCTTTTAGCTTCTATGCACCACAGATCTGGAACAAACTTCCAGAAAACTGTAAACCAGCTGAAACACTGAGATCCTTTAAATCTGGACTAAAAGCTGCTGTTAGTTTTATTAGAAACATAATAAATGATGAATTTAATGTGATGTTTGATTGTTGATTCTGTTTTATGACTTTGTGTTTATGATGTAAAACTCTTTGAAAAGCCTTGCTGCTGAAATGTTCTGTACATATTAAGGTGGATTGATGGTTGATTGATCTGGAATCCTTAGCAACATTTTGTTCTGCAGTTTCTGGGTTTCTAAGTCGTTTAACTTTACAAGACCAAGGAAAATATCTTTGCTTCCTTCAGTACCAATGTTCCTACATGCTGGAGAACTCTTGCTATTGATTTTCCAGAGTTTAGACTGATCCTGATCAGGAACCATACTTTCTCCATAACCGCCAGCAGCCATTGTACTGGCTCCGTGCTGTCTCTGTGTTACATTATACTTCATTGAGTTTTTAATAAGCCATCCAAGACAGAGTCCCTTCATATCAGAGCATGACGAAATGTTCTGGTAAGACTTGGGTCCTCTTCGGTCTCATCATAAAGCCAGTTATAAAAGAAACTGGGATTTTCCACCAGTTCATCCCGTTTTCCAAAGTTCCCAGAAGCAGCCCTGACTTCCTCCAAGTCTCCGGCGTCCTTTGGGAAACGGGACAGTTCGATTGGGTTGGCCAGATAGACCTGTATGACCATCCGGACCGGCGACAGAGCCAGACTGATCTGGGATAGGACCGGAGCAGGACCGCCCTCAGACCCAGAACTCCCACAGCGGCTCCACTTTCTACAAACGGACTGACTTCAGGGAATGAGGCGCTGCTTCTCCAGTTCCTGCAGTGACGTGTTCATGGCCTTCAGCATCTGTTCGAGGGACTGTCGACTCTTTGAAAAATTGTCTTTAAATTTGTTTTCCAGCTGACCATTGTTCTCCTGTTGAATGAATCCAGTTATCCTTAAGACATTTGTTGAGTTTCCAAGTTTAGGCCTGAGTTCAGGTCTATTAAAGAGACAGAACCATCGTCATGGCCTCCCAGATCTCCTGATGATTCAGGAGGATCTTGTTGTTGAGGCCCAGTTTTGGTTTTGAATTTCTTATAACAGTTTTCCAACATTTTAGTGTCTTCAATTATTCCGTATTCTTCTGCCAAAATCTCCCCAGCAGGAGGAAACCCTCACCCTCCTCCTGTCATTGGATGTTGGTCAAACCAAAGATCTGGTCTCAGTGGCATGTAGCATGTTCTGGGTTTGTGGATCTAAGGCGTCCAAAGCCGTGAGAACTGGTGGAAATGTCTGGAAATTCCTGGCAGATTCTGCTATAACTGATGCAGTGAAGTACCAGGCCAAAGAACCAGCAGCTTCAAACGAACTAAATGTTTTACAACTGGACTCACGATCAAAAATCTTCTCCACATAAAAAGGATAGTTTGCATTTCCATCTGTTTCTATGCTTCCTTTCAGGTTTTGCTAACTTCATTTGTCTTTTCTGGTCTTATTCTTCAGCCAATCCAAAATCTTATCTTTGTTTTCTGTATTTACAACTTTTTTCCAACACATACAGACTTTCAGGATCAACCTCAAATATCCAGTTACAGACCATCAGGGATGTGTTCTCATCTTCTCCATCCTGAGGCGGATGATGTTTCCGATGTCCTGAATTATCTACGTAGCATTTCTGAAAAACTCCTTCCAGTTTTTCAGTATTTTTTAGCCACTTTTTCTGTGGGAGTCAAACTCATCTTTGACTCTTTCCTCAATCACAAAGCTCCTTCAGATCATCTGGTCCAGTGAATTGTTCTGGATCTGTGGGCCAGTTCTCTCTGGTCAGACTCAGACTAGGAGGTCTGTCTGGTCGGTAAAACCAGCCTCTCCTCTGCTCTCAGATTTCTGTCTGATTGTTACGAGTTGGTCAATAGTTGCCACTACATTCTTGGTGTCGTCTTTACATTTCCATTGGGTCACCCCCTCTGATACGTCCTTAGCAATGACCTTTCTGGTCAAACCTGGAACCTCCTGGAGAACCTAGGGAGCCTGGAATCTCCTGGAACCTCCTGGAGAACCTTGGGAACCTGCGGAAGCGGAGCCGCTGATGGGTTCAGCAGCTGCTCCGCTCGGACCATCCAGCTGCTAAGAGTCCGACCGGAAACACGGACAGAACCCCTTCAAAATAAAAGCTGCTGGCTGTTTGCTGGCCGTCCATCCAGGAACTGGGTGAGGGTGTGTTTCATTTCCTCACCTGTGTGTCTGACTGGAGCAGAACGGGACAGCGGGTTCTTCCGGCAGGAGCTGAGAAGGTTCTGGACCGGAACCAGAAGAACATGAAATTACTTTGTAAAACATTTTAATAAATTTAAAATGGTTAAATTATTAAAATCAATAATCAAAATCTTTTTTTCTGGTTTCGCTGCAGATCGGGATGAAAACCGCGCAGCTCTGTTTTATTTTGAAGGGTCAGACCGGAAGCAGCGAGTTGCATTCTGTCAGACCTGACCCGGAGTGCCCGCTGCGGTCCGGCTGATTCGAACCGGTCCCGGACTGTTTGGATCAGCAGCTTTCTTGGGTTTGGACCCGTTTTTATCTCCTGGTTCTGTTGATTCTGTTTCCGGACTTTTTCCGAACTTTTGTTGTGTTTTCTGGAAGTTCGGGTCAGTTTGCCCATTTTTCCAGAGATTTCCCAGTTCGGTTCGGTATTTCCTGCTGGACCTGACTGGAATGTAATTGCGAGTTCTGAAGAGAAGAACATCCGTCAGAACCAGTACCAGCTATGAGCGGACCTGAAATGCTGGTTCTGTTGGTCCTGGTTCTGGTTCCGGAGCCGCTCTCCTGCCGGGGCGCTCCTCCGGTCCGGTCCTCCATCCCTGACCCGGTTCTGGACTTGGACCTGCTGGAGGAGCCGGGAGGCGGCAACGGAACCGGGTTCGGGCGCTGCGGACCGTGCGACCCGGAGTTGTGCCCGGAGCCTCGCGGCTGCCGGGCCGGCCTGGTTCCGGACCGCTGCGGCTGCTGCGCGGAGTGCGGGAACCTGGAGGGCCAGGCCTGCGACCAGGGCGCCCGGGCCCGGTTCTACGGGCTGTGCGGTACCGGGCTGCGGTGCCAGGCGGGAGGAGGAGGAGGAGGAGAGGATGAAGAACAGGAGGAGATGTGTGTGTGCGAGCAGCAGGGGGCGCTGTGCGGCAGCGACGGAACCACATACCTGAACCTGTGTCGGTTCCGAGAGGCCGCCTTCTCCGACCCGGAGCTCCGAATCGCGGAGACGGGTCCCTGCAGGACAGGTAGGCCCGCCCGGCGGAGGGATACCAGAGAAAATAGTTCCGAAACTTTACACCGAACCTTGAAAAAAAATCCTGGAAAATTCAGAATTATTGACAAACCGAGATAATTTATGAAACATTATGAGAAAAAAACCAGGAGATTGAAACCACAACCTGACTAACTACCAGCTAGAAACCAGTTAACTACCAGCTAGAAACCAGTTAACTACCAGCTAACTATGCTATCTCCTAGCTCTCTGGCCCCATTTGAACATGCGGCGGCCTTAATTCGGCCCCCAGACCTTCAGTTTGACAGATGTGATCCAGTTTGAAGTTTAACGGCAGAATGTTTTCATTACAGACTTTTATTTTGAAACCCCCCCGCTTCCTGTCATACTATCAGTGTCTCCTGTCCCCCGCAGCCCCGGTGATCAAGGTGGCCCCCCAGGACCAGGTGAACAGCAGCGGCAGCATCATGCTGCTCCTGTGCGAGGTGTTTGCGTTCCCCATGGCGCTGGTGGAGTGGAGGAAGGACGGCCGGGACGTCGTCCTGCCAGGAGACGACCCCCACATCTCTGTCCAGGTAGGCTCCGCCCCCTCTTAACGCCGCAGCGTCCCGTTCCCTTGGAGACCGGCCGTCCTCTGTCCCCAGGCCAGGGGCGGGCCTCTGAGGTTCGAGCTCTCCAGTTGGCTGCAGATCGAGGGGGCGGAGCCTGGAGACTCAGGAACCTATCGCTGCATCGCTCGCAACGAGCTGGGATCGGTCTCCGCCTCGGCTGTACTGGGAGTACTGGGAGCAGGTGACACACACCTGGGAGGGGGGGAGCTTATCCTGTCCAACCTGTCCTTCCTCTCTGTGCGTCCAGAGGAGCCGTCATCTGAGAGGCAGCAGCTGCTGGACGACCTCTGACCCCTTGGTGATGATGTCGCTTCCTGTCAGCAGACCCAGTCGATCACAGACTTTTATTTTGGCAGGGTGACAGGTTGTAATCTGAGGGATTTATGGTGGAATTCAGATTTTCTAAATAAAAGACCCAACAGCTATTTGGGACGAGTTCCTGTCGATGCGGCGCAGACTTCCTGTCGATGCGGCGCAGACTTCCTGTCGATGCGGCGCAGACTTCCTGTCATGTTGGAATCTGCTTTCTGTAAAATGTGATAATAAACCAGAATATAAATTTTTTTGTGTTGATCTTTTGATCTTTTTCCTCAAGAAGGATTTTTTCTTCCAGACTCCAAAACCTGGAAACCATGGTAACTGTGGTGGAAAAAACCCCATTTCCAATCACCGTTCAGGTGAAATCACTCAGTCAGGTTTATTCATATATTGATCAGAATACAGAGACAATCAGTGATGAAGCAGGTCTGGATGAAAAGCTGCCAGGCAGAGAAACACATGAGTTTTATACCAAGGGATAAAGGATCCAAAGCCTGGAAACAGACTGGTTCCCATGCAGACTGGTTCCCATGCAGACTGGTTCCCATGCAGACTGGTTCCCATGCAGCTGGGAAAACAACGTCCAACCTTGTACATGTAACCAAAATAGTTTAACTTGGTGGGAAAATACAGGAACTTAGAATAAACATGTAGCAATACAGCTAGCAGGTGGAACCTTATTGTAATTTTTCCACTACAGTAACTATCTTCATCCTCCTCCTCTCTGTCCGGCTCAGGCAGGAATCCATTAGACTGGAGCTCTACTTAACCCTTAATGGTTTCACTGGGAGGAGCTGAGACAGAATCCACAGGTAGTGTTCGCTGACCCGGTTCTGACCCGGTTCTCTAGGCTCGGCTGTAGAACCAGCAGCTGGCTCCAGTCAGTCGTCTTTCATCTGAGGATCTTAACTCTGTGGTCGTCCTCCACTCAATCATCTGTTCCTGATCTGGCCTCCACACACACACACACACACACACACACACACACACACACACACACACACACAGCTGGAGAACAGCCAGCTGTTCTCCAGCTGAGGAAGAGGAGGAGGAAGTCCAGCTCATCTGATCTCTGTCCAGACTGCTGGCTTGTGTCTGGTGACTCTGCCAACGGCGACCTTTGACCTTGATTCTGATCAGGACCTTCATGGACAGAATCCGCCGAGGCGTTGAGGGATCCGTTAGGATCTGCTCTTGGTTTATAATATAAAATTATAACTTAACTTCTGATTGTTTTGTTTCACTTTGTCTCGTTTATGATCATCAAGACGGCCATCATAAATAAAATATTTAATATAAACACAGAGCTATACGTTTTATGGGTCATTTTAATCAACCTTTATTCCTGAAAGGTCCTTTTCATCAGTCGGAAGCAGGTGTTCTGCACCAGATGTTGGCTGCAGTGTTCCTCCCCGCCGCCAGGTGGCGCCAGAGCCGTTCACGGAGAGCCAGATGCAGTCTGCTTATCTTTAGCAGAGTTAGCTTGGAGGACGGAGGTGAGTTCAGTGAAGTGATAAAAGAAATGCTAAAGTTTTGATTCACATTAATGACGCTGCGGTAACGGATGGAAGCACGAGAATACAACCATCCGCCTGAGTTTGTTCAAATATGAGTTTTTATCCTGTTTTTTGTGTGTTTTTTAGCTCCGATAGCTTCCAGGTCTGTGTTTAAAATCCAACCATTTTAGATTTATTTGCTTTTTTAACTGGTCGTTTCTGTAGGTAATGTGATGGTTATTAGTTGGTAGTAAATGTTAATTTGTTCCCGGTAATTCGGCCTGGCTGTGAGGACAAAAACATGTTTCTAACTTTCTATAAAGTTGTCAAATCTCTTTATAGAAAGAATTGACAACTTTGAGAGAAAGTTGTTCTCAATCAGAGCTGATTGAGAACAACTCCAGGATTTTATGGTTGGTTTAAACCCATAAATCTGTTCAATCTGTTTATTTCTAGTTAAAATGTAATGAATGAGTCTGCTGGAAGCTGATGGTTTAATGAGAATAAAGTCTTTATTCTTTGGAGGAGCAGAGGTCAGAGGTCATCATGGTCAGACAAACCAGGAGGACGGACAGGTGAGAGAATCTGGATCTGCTCCATTAAGTTGCTCCTGTTTGAACTCTGACCTCTGTCTATTCTGCCCTCCTCCAGGTGTTTCCTTCCTGCAGCGGGAGGCGGCGTATCGAAGGTTCGATTCCCTGCAGGTCCTCCAGCTCAGCAGGTGTGTAAATCAAACTCACCCTTCTCCTGCTGAGCCGCCTCACCTCCTGAACCCGCGGCTCCTGTTCTGCAGGCACCAGGAAGCTGCGACGCTCGGCCCCACAGCAGTGCCGCCGCGAGGGAGAAGAGAGCAGCAGATGGGCGGAGCCAGGGAGGTCAGGGGTCGGATGGAGGTACAGGAGAGGTTCAGCTGAAGAGAGCACGACAGAATGGGTCAGTTTGGTTCTGGATGAGGCACGAAGAGAGAAAAGCTCATCATTCTGAACCTTCAGCCGTTGAAGGTTTATTCACAGTTTGGACTGTAAAATTTCCTTCAACAGTCAGAATCAAAGTTTTGTTTCCTGCAGAACTGAGGAGGCTGCAGCTCTGGCCAATAGGAACAAAGCCCCCGGGTCATGTGACCCAGGAGGAGGTGAGTGACTGCAGCAATAATCAGATTCATGTAGCTTCAGGATTTTCTGATGCTGTTTCTGTTCTTCAGATGGTTCTGGTTCTGACCAGCAGGGGGCAGCAGAGGACAGCCGAGCAGCTCAGGTGAGGATGTAAGATTCTTTAGACATGTTGTTAGCATATGACTGTCATGTTGTTAGCATATGACTGTCATGTTGTTAGCATATTAGTGACATGTTGTTAGCATATTACTGTCATGTTGTTAGCATATTAGTAGCATGTTGTTAGCATATTACTGTCATGTTGTTAGCATGTTAGTAGCATGTTGTTAGCATATTACTGTCATGTTGTTAGCATATTACTGACATGTTGCTAGCATGTTAGTGGCATGTTGTTAGCATATTGCTGACATGTTGTTAGCATATTAGTGACATGTTGTTAGCATATTACTGTCATGTTGTTAGCATATTGCTGTCATGTTGTTAGCATATTAGTAGCATGTTGTTAGCATATTGCTGACATGTTGTTAGCATATTACTGACATGTTGTTAGCATGTTAGTGGCATGTTGTTAGCATATTGCTGACATGTTGTTAGCATATTACTGTCATGTTGTTAGCGTATTGCTGTCATGTTGTTAGCATATTAGTAGCATGTTGTTAGCATATTACTGTCATGTTGTTAGCATATTGCTGTCATGTTGTTAGCATATTAGTAGCATGTTGTTAGCATATTGCTGACATGTTGTTAGCATATTACTGACATGTTGTTAGCATGTTAGTGGCATGTTGTTAGCATATTGCTGACATGTTGTTAGCATATTAGTGACATGTTGTTAGCATATTGCTGACATGTTGTTAGCATATTACTGACATGTTGTTAGCATATTACTGTCATGTTGTTAGCATATTGCTGTCATGTTGTTAGCATATTAGTAGCATGTTGTTAGCATATTGCTGACATGTTGTTAGCATATTACTGACATGTTGTTAGCATGTTAGTAGCATGTTGTTAGCATATTGCTGACATGTTGTTAGCATATTACTGACATGTTGTTAGCATATTACTGACATGTTGTTAGCATGTTAGTGACGTGTTTTTTAAACGTTGCAGCTGCAGAGCGTGGCCTCCCTGAAGGTCACCATCCAGCAGAGCAGCGACAGCCGAGAGTTCGGTCCGGCTGACAGGAACTCCACTGCTCTCCACTGTCATGTCTGTAACCTCACCTGTCGCTCCCCGCAGGTGAGAAACACACCTCTCCTTCCTCCACGCTGCTCCTTCAAAATAACGGAGCTGTGAAGAAAAACCCAGAGTGCCGTTTAAAGTGGAAGCCATGTTGGCTTCATGCTTTAAGGTGTCGGCCATATTGTGAGGGGCAAGTTCATGCAACATATGATGTTTTAGAAAACTGAAGTTTTCTGAATGACAATGAACATAAAAGTTAGTTAGACAATAACAAATGTTCATTTCAGTTCTAATAATAGCAATCATTGAGATGAATGTTAAGATGTAGTTTATTATTAGGTTATTACTGATAATAAACTACAAAATTAGAAACATCCCATAATTCTGTGTACAATGAGCCAGTTAAGCTAAATGTTTGCAGAAGCTGTGTGTGTGTCATCCAGGTGTTTCAGGAGCACATGTCAGGGCGAGGACACCTGAGGAAGCTGCAGGACATCACACAGAGCATCCAGCTCAACGCCGGGCCCCTGCTGGACAGGTGCGGTCTCACAGGGTTTACTGAGGCTTTAATGTCCAGAACCTGCAGTAACAGTGTCTGCTTGCAGGGGGCGCCGGCCACAGGCGCAGCGCTGGTGTGACACCTGCCAGGTCCATTTCAGAGGTGACATCATCGTCCACAGACGGACGGAGCAACACAAGGTGAGAGCAGGAAGTCTGAGAGCGAGCTGCAGGAAGGAGGCTCCCTCACCGGGGTGTGTGTGTGTGTGCGTGTGTGTGCGTGTGTGTGTGCGTGTGTGTGATCCAGGCATGTAAGCAGCGGGGGCGACCCTTCTGTCCGGTCTGTCAGAGACACTTCAGGACGCCCAGGAAGTTTGTGGAGCACATAAAGTCTGTGGAGCATAAGGAACAGGTCAGCAGGGGGCAGCAGACACCCTCAGCTGATGATGTCATCACCTGGTCAGATGTCATCACCTGGTCTCCAGCTGATGATGTCATCGCTTGGTCTCCAGGTGCAGCTGGGGGACGAGCAGGAGGAGGAGCTCATCACTGTGGACGCTCTGGGCTGCTTCGAGGAAGAGGAAGTAGAGGTGGTAGATGAGGATGAAGAGACGGCGCCATCTGAGGTTCAGGGGTCAGAGGTCAGTGCTGCTTCAGCCTGTGGCTCTAAAACCTGGAACAGATTCTGGTACCGACTCGGATTCTTGTCCCCTACAGACTGTTGATGCCAAAGAGTCGGAGGAAGAAGAAGACGAGTTCGATCCTCAGCTGACTTACGGTAAATCCCCCTGGTGGCGGCGCGGCGCCCCCTGGTGGCGGCCTGCTGTCTCTGTGTGTGATGAACCCAAACAGAACCGGGTCTAATGTCTGAGCAGGAAGCAGCTTCGTGGTTCCGGTTCGCGGCTTCGTCTGTCGACTCTGCAACAAATTCTTCTACAGAGAGACGGCGGCGAGACACACACACTGCAGGACGCACACACACTTCCTCAACCTGCAGGTAACACACACACACACACACTCTTCCTGACCAGCAGTGACCCAGACTGGTGATGTTTAATCTCCGATGGTTTCTGTCAGCGGTTCTGGTTCTGTCCAGAACCGGGTTGGTGCTGACCTTTGACCTGGCTCCCAGCTGTGATGGAGCCTCCGTGCGGGTCGAACACCTCCAACAGCCGAACTCCAAAATATAAACAGGCTGAATTTCTGATGCGTTTGGTTTCACCAAAACCCAGAACAGAAATGTTAACGTGGGTCCAGTCTGGTGTCAGATTAAAGGTTCTGGGACCGGCTGCTGGGTCCAGTCTGGCTGATGTGGACCTGTTAAGACAAACGGCGAGCACCAAGCAGAGGAAGTGGCCTAGTCAAAGACAAGCCAACACAGAGACGGAGCTGGAGAAGAAAAGATTCCAGATGTAGCCATGCTAGTGCTAGTGCTAAAGCTAATGCTAAGTCATTCTGCATGTTCTCAAGTTTTCATCATTTCAGCTTTAAGCTTCATGTTTTATAGAAGCTTCACCTGGACTGGGCGGGGCTTCTCTCTCTCTCTCTCCCTCTCTGAGGTTCTGCTGAGGCCTGTTTGGGTCGGACTGGACCAATCACATTTGATGTTTTTTTGTTCCAGAACCACAGAGCTCAGAGACGAAGGGAAGAGGAAGAGGAGGATGAAGACAGGTCTGCCCTGACCTCATGACTCCATTTCCGAGAATGCATCAGGGGATCCTGGCAACGTCATGATGTTCTGAGAACTCGTGGTCTCCACCTGGTGGCCGCTGCAGGAACAGCAGTTGTGTCCCTTAAAGGAGCAGAGCGCCAACTGAACGCTGGGCAGGAATGGAGCTCCGTAGCTTCAGTTTATACAGCAGCAACATCAGCAGGTCAGAGGTCAGAAGAGAAGCCAGCAGCTGCTTCTACTGGTTCTACTGGTTCTACTGGTTTTCCTTACATCCCACTGGGAGGAGACTGGTTTTCAGACCTGGTTCTGGTCTGGCTCATGTCCATTTTGGGCAGATTGGACCGGATCCTCTAGAATAATGATCAGAACTTATTGAAATGAGATTAAATTGAACGTCTTCTCACACCGATCATCACCAGGAGTCATTTTTACAAATGTTTTTGCAATTAAAAAGAAACACTGCCACCTACAGGTAAGCATTACACTGCTAACTGATTTCCTATGAATTTCTAAGAAAAACTGCAGGAAATGACGGATGTACTGTGATGAAAACTGATTTGATAAATAAAATAATATTCAAAGGTTTATGTGTCCAGAGGGCCGCATGAGGAGCTGCGGCGGGCCGGATTTGGCCCCCGTGCCTTGAGTTTGACACCTGTTCTGGGTGATGTTTTTATTAATGTAACGGATAATAAATTATTCAAAGTTGTAAATTATATAAATTGAATTTTGTAAATAATTTGAAATGAATTTGCAGATTTATGGATGTTTGTTTTGATGAACGCTGTTGGTTGTTTAGTTTTAGTTTAAAGGTGTTTTTACTTTGTAATGTTTGTTTTGTTTTGTACCTGGCAGGCTGCCGTAGCCAATGAGGGCAGGCCTTACTGAGGCCTTCAGGTGCATCATGGGAAAAAGACAGAAACTCAGCCTGGTTTGGTTGTTTGCATCTTAAAGCTCAGATTTTGTATTTTAATGTTTGTATTTAGTTGCCATGGTGATGATGATCTGGATCAAAGAAGTAAAACACTGAAAATCACCTGTTGTTACTGCATGAACGAATGAATGAACGAACGAATGAACGAATGAATGAATGAATGAATGAATGAATGAATGAATGAAGAGCTGCTGCTATTAAAGTTCTTATTTTGAAATTAAAGAGAAATTTTGTGTGAAAACTGAACCTGGATTCTCTAAAGTTGTTTCTGTTTCATGAAGATTTTATCTTAATATAAAACATTCAATATCATTCAGTCTAATTACAGTAAAATGAATAAAATATGAATCATAATGTTATTCTGAAGGAAATGATTCCAGATTTTCTCATCGTGTTTTTGTTCGATGGAGAACCTGGAGAATCCTGGCCGGGATTCAAACCCACAACCTGCATCTAAACCAGGCTGTAAACATTTACATTTAATGTAAATATTTACATTTATTTTACCAACAATAAACCAATCATGATGTTTCAGTAAATCAATCCATGAAGTTAAACATCAGTTTTCATGTTTGCCGTTTAAAGAAGGGATCCAGTTTATCGTTCTTCAGCAGAACAGGGTTCCTGTCCCTTTAACTGGGAGTATCTGCTCTAATTGGTCACATTTAATAACGTCATTAATTACAGATTCATCTGCTTTACAGTCACTGCTCAGATTTACTATGAAATCAGAAAATGCTAAAAATCTGGTTATTAAAATAAGAATATTTGGGTTTTTTTCCTCACTAATTTTGTCCTAATTTTCTATCAACCATCTTGCAGCCAAATTTGTTCTTCAGTTGCACCAGGAGCCACAAATGGGCCCCGGGCCGAGCATGTTTTCACCACAGGGGGCGCCCTGTGCCGCTGCGAGCAGGAGTTGAGGTCAGAGGAGGAGTCAGCATCACCATCATGCCTGAACTGAGCCGGACTCGAACCCGCATCCAGAGCCGCAGAGCCGAACCCGGCGCAGGAACCGGCGGACCAGGTGAGCTCCTCTCCGCGGGAAACACGCTCCCTGAGCCGGCCACTCTCAGAGCAGGGAGTCGGTCCGGATAAATCCGGTCAGGAAGTTCGGAACCGCGGTCCAAATCTGAGTTCGGTTCCGTTTTAAGTCGCCTACTGAATCCGGAAGGACTTCATAATTAAAAGTTAGAAATGATTAATTTTCAGAGAGTAATTAAAAAATATTCAATCAATTAATAAAAACTAAAAGCTGCGATGAATTAGTTTGAGCCGGAAGAAGGGCGTGGCCTCCCAGGGGCGCCGCAGGTGTTCAGCCAGTCACGTGGTCCTGACGTCCCGCTCCGGAGCAACTTCCGATTAAATTCAACAAACTTTGAGCGGAGTGAGGCGGGAGCGTGTCTGACGTCAGATTATTGTTTTAAAAGGCTCCAAGTGATCAACTGCAGCGGGTCAGAAGGTCCGAGGCAGCCAGCTAACCAGGTAACAGGTTTTTACCTGGGTGACCAGGTAACAGGAGGCTCACCTGGGTAACCTGGGTAACCAGGTAACTAGATGACAGTTGGATTTGAACTTGGTTTTGGTGAACCTGATCAGCTCTCTGAACATTTTCTTTATGTTTCATTTGAACATGAACTTTGACCTCTAAACCCATCAGAACCTTGATGCCCCACCCCTTTTGGGTGAATTCAGAACTTCTTGAAAATCAAATTCCTTTGATAATTTAGAAAATGAAAACAGGTCCCATGTTTAAGATCCTTTAGATCCAGCCGATAAAAACCATAAAACTAGAAACTCTTGAACTCGTGTCTGAGCTTCAGCTGAGCCAGGATCACTGAGGCGGCTGAATATTAATGGAAGGTTGAGTGGAGGGAAAAAGTGTTGTCAAAAACTATCCTTGACAGTCCAGAACATTTTGCTCTGAGCCTTTTGGTCCCGTTACCATGGTAACGCCTCATGAGCGCCGCTCTCCTCACCAACCTGAAGGCTTCCTGTTGCGCTGCTCTCTGATTGGCTGCTGCTGTTTGTCCTCCACAACTCCAGACCGATCAATAACTCATAAGTGTGGCAGGTTATTCAGTCCATCGGTTCCATCGGGTTCCATCGGGTTCCATCAGTCCATCGGGTTCCGTCAGTTCCATCGGGTTCCATTAGTCCATCGGTTCCATCGGGTTCCATCGGGTTCCATCAGTCCATCGGGTTCCATCAGTCCATCGGTTCCATCGGGTTCCATCGGGTTCCATTAGTCCATCGGGTTCCATCAGTCCATCGGTTCCATCGGGTTCCATCGGTTCCGTCGGGTTCCGTCGGGTTCCATCGGGTTCCATCGGGTTCCATCGGTTCCATCGGTTCCATCCTTCATTCTGTCCCCAAACCTTTAATGGAAAAACTCTGAGCTGAAACTTGGATGCGTTTCCAGCTTCTGGCCACCAGGGGGAGCTCACGCTGTTTAGACTGATTCACTCCGCTGTTGGGCTGCAGGACGGGTAGAAGGTCCGGTTCCCCTCTCAACAGGAAGGTTCTGATGGAACAAAGTGATGAAGATGACTGGAATCACAGGAATCAGAACCAGAACCCAGTTCAGCCAGTTCAACCAGTTCAGCCAGCCTGATGGTTTCCTAACTGGGTCTGAGCTGGAAGGAGGAAATGAGGATTTTGTCTGACAGCAGAGTAAAGTTCTGCTTCTGGTTCTGGTGCTGGTTACTGGGGTCCAGTTCCCACATCATTCTGCCCAGTAAAGCTCTGGGAACGGTGGACCTGGCCCTGAAGTCTGGCCCGGTTCTGGTCCAAAAGAACATTTCAGGAACTGAAGGTTCCTGCAGAGTTTAAATTTCAACTCAGAGTAGGAACCTTTGTTCTGGTGTGTTTCCGGTACGCCGTAGATCTGACGCTACATCTGCTAACAGTTGCCATGGAAACGCTTCTCTCTGCTTCCGAACGATCTGATGGGAAAACGACGTGGTTGTGCTAAAAGCCTGTCAGCAAAGCTCTGCTAGCCTGAAATAGCATCTCAATGCTAACATTTAGCAGCTAATGCTAACGTTAGCGTCCACAGTCACATTTCTAAAGAAGCTACTTGGAAAGAATAAAAACAGTAAATGTCAGTCGAATTGAATCTGCTGCTGATTTTGTGGATATTTTGACTAAAATGTGATCAATTATCTTCTGATATCTAAATATGGATCCAGTCTGCTGGCTGACCTTCCCAGCATGCATTGCTGCTGTCCTGAGGAACGCCTCGGCGTCGTTCTGGTAATTAAAGTGTTTTTTTTTTAAGTGTTTTTGCTGAATAGACGCTAAAAGCTGAGCTGCGTCTCCACCTGCTGCAGCACAAGGACGCCGCCTCTGACTGCAGCTTTTCATCTGCATAATGGACGACCTTCAGCAGGACGACCTTCAGTAGCAAACACATGGTGGAGGTTTGATTCCCTGTTGCCTATGGGCAAGGCAGCAGGCTGTCGCCATGGTGACCACAGCCAATGATTCACTTCTAGTTTTCAGCTTTTCACACTTTTCAGATTTTCTCTTCCACATTTTTATTCATTCTTCTTCTCTTCTCTCCATCCTTCCTTTCTTTTTCTTTCATTCTTCCTCTTTAATGTTTCTGATTTTAATTCAGCTTTTACTTTGTTTTTCCTCCGATTTTCACTTCATCCTCTTTTCCTCTTCAATTTCATTTTTCATCTTTTTATTTCTGCCTTTGAAATCTGATTTCAGAAACCAAACACAAACACACACACACACACACACACACACACACACACACACTCTCTCTCTCTCTGCTTGTCCTTCAGAGTCTCTTTGCTTCTCGGTTCTGAATGTTTTTCTCTGTTTGCAGCTTTAAAAGCTTTAAGAGAAACAAAACAAAAACTGGTTGAAATGAAAACAGTGAGACTCAGAGGGAGACTCGTCTCCTCAGATTGACCTGGTCCGATCCGGTCCGGTCCGGTCCGGTCCGGTCCAATCCGATCCGATCCGATCCAATCCGATCCGATCCAATCCGGTCTGATCCAATCCGGTCCGATCCAGTCCGATCCAATCCGGTCCGATCCGGTCCGATCCAATCCGATCCGGTCCGATCCAATCCGGTCCGATCCGGTCCGGTCCGGTCCTGTCCGATCTGACAGCAGATTCACATCAGCGCTGATCTCTGGTTCCTGGTGCCGCAGCGCAGCTCACAGCTGCAGGAGGTCAGAAGAGTTTGACCTGAAGGTTCTACAGAGTTCTGATTCGGAGGGCTGAATGTAACGGTACGCCACACTTTTCAGATTTGATCTTTAAAAAGAATCAAAAAGCAAAAATTATTTTCCTTCCATATTTGTTTCTTTAATAAATGAAGAGTTTGGGTCACCTGGAAACTGAGCCTTTCTGCTCCTCTCTCCTCCTCCTCCTCCTCCTCCTCCTCCTCCTCCTCCTCCTCCTCCTCCTCCTCCTCCTCCTCCTCTCTCCTCCTCCTCCTCCTCCTCCTCTCTCCTCCTCCTCCTCCTCCTCCTCCTCCTCCTCCTCCTCTCTCCTCCTCCTCCTCCTCCTCCTCTCTCCTCCTCCTCCTCCTCCTCCTCCTCCTCCTCCTCCTCCTCCTCCTCCTCTCTCCTCCTCCTCTTTATATTCTGCTCATTACTTCGTTTCTCCTGCTTTCTCTCTGAAAGCCTTTTATTCTGATCTGCTGTAATTAGCTGCTACTTTCTACCCACTGAGCCTGTAACTGCCTGATAATGTCAGTGTGTCAGTCAGAGAAACGAGGCTCTGAAGGCTGAAAGCTGCAGCTTCCATCTGAACCGTTCTGGCCTTTTAATAACCTGCGCTCTGATTGGCCGCTCAGGAAAACGCAGCAGCTCTTTGTTTGGTTGTCAAAAACTTCAAACTGGAAAGTGTTCTGGGTTCTGGTTCTGTTGGGTCTGCAGAACCAGAACCGGCCCACATGGAGCAGGAGAGGAACCTGAACTGCGTTGATCCGGACCAGAGACGGGCAGCAACCAGAACCTGCAGAACCTCCACCTGATGTTTACCTGGAGTCCCTGAATGCACCATGTCCTGGTCCTGGTCCTGGTCCTGGTCCTGGTTCTGCTCTCCATCATTCATTCATGTTCAGAGCAGCTACAGTAACTGTTCACCCTTCAGCCTGTCGATTCCCCCCTGCTGCTCACTCAGGTTTCCTCCCTGCTCAACATTAAAAGGCAGCTGTCATTATCCTCACCGCAGTGTGTGTGTGAGAGAGAGTGTGAGTGTGTTGGGGTGTGTGTGTGAGTATTTGTGAGCTGCTATTAGGCGCCCACTGCCGTGCGGCTCGGTCCGCTCTGCCCCGCGGCATGCTGGGTAACCTCCTGCTTGCTGCCACTCTGAGCTAAATGACAGGGTCGGCTCCTCCTGGACGCCCCGCGCCGCGAATCCAGCGCTCCTCTCTGCTACCCTGCAATTAACTCCCACAGAGCCGGAGGAGGAGGAGGAGCAGCTAATGTGATGAAGGTGTGAAAGCAGCCATGAGACAGCAGCACACTGTACCACCAGAACCGAGAAACCGGGTCACACAACTAGACCCAGAACCAGAACCAGTAATTTTCTGCTGATCTGAATCTGCAGCAGCAAAAACTCAGATTCTGAACATCAATGACACAAGAAACAAACAAAAAAATGAAAGCAGCTCCTTTAATCTATTATTATTATTATTATTATTATTTTTCCAATTTACTTTTTCTGGATTTCTGTTTCAGATACAGATTTAGGTTTTAACATAACTCTACTCCACCTACCTAGTCAAAGTCCGGTTCGGTTGGTGAGGTGTGAATCCTAACCGACCTCTGACCTCTGACCTCTAAACCTCGGTCTGGGTTCGGTTGAACTGAACTCTGGTTCAGTTTGAATGTGAACGCCAAGCAGCGCAGAAAAAGCTCCAAAAACGGGAAGTCTACTACAGCGCATGGAATTCTGGGTAAATACAACGCTAAAGCTAGCCTAGCGCTAGCAGCAGAAATGGCTCCTGGTCTTCAGCCAAAGACTAAAGAGAAAAATCTGACGCCTCCATCTTGTTTCCATCTGGTGAAGAAGGAATTTGCTCTCAGTGTCTTCAGAGGTTTTTGTGTCGTTTCCTTCAGTGGTTCTTGGTGCAGCGCCCCCACAGGCCAGGAGGGGAACAGGTTGGTTTGGGTCAGAACCACAGCAGCTGGAGGTGGAGCAGATGTTCTGGTTCCAGTAGAACCGGGTCGACCGAGCCATCAGGAGGGAAACATTTACAGATTAAGATTTTCTGATACAGAAAATCCTGATCTGCTGCTGGATGTATCATGTTGTTTTAGTTACCTGCTGTGTGTGTGTCTCTGTGTGTGTGTCTCTGTGTGTGTGTGTGTGTGTGTCTCTGTGTCTGTGTGTGTGTCTGTGTGTGTGTCTCTGTGTGTGTGTGTCTCTGTGTCTGTGTGTGTGTCTCTGTGTGTGTGTCTCTCTGTGTCTGTGTGTGTGTCTGTGTGTGTGTCTCTGTGTGTGTGTGTGTGTCTCTGTGTGTGTCTCTGTGTGTGTGTCTCTCTGTGTGTGTGTGTGTGTCTCTGTGTGTGTGTCTCTGTGTGTGTGTCTCTCTGTGTCTGTGTGTGTGTCTGTGTGTGTGTCTCTGTGTCTGTGTGTGTGTCTGTGTGTGTGTCTCTGTGTGTGTGTCTCTCTGTGTGTGTGTGTGTGTCTCTGTGTGTGTGTCTCTGTGTGTGTGTCTCTCTGTGTCTGTGTGTGTGTCTGTGTGTGTGTCTCTGTGTGTGTGTCTCTGTGTGTGTGTGTGTGTCTCTGTGTGTGTGTGGTCAGATCTCCCTTCAACTCAAACTGCTAAATGAATAATTAGCCAATCAAACATGAGAGCTTGTCCACCAATTAGCTGCTAATTGACCTGAGAGCCTAACCCCCCTTCCGGCTCTCTGCAGCCCAGTGTGTGTGTGTGTAGGTGTGTGTGTGTGTCTCTGTGTGTGTGTCACAGCGGGCGGCCCACTTGGAGCAGTGAATTCATTACTGTGTGCAGGCAGGCGGTTCTGGCTGATGGACAGACTGTGACATCATCAGGCTGGCAGCCAACCAGATGCTGCCGTCCCTGACAGGTCAGCTGATTCTGGACAGGAAGTCAGACACTGTTTGGTAACATACTGACTGTCTGGATGCTGCAGAGAACCCCAGATGGTCATGAAACCAGATTAAAGTTCAAAGTTCCTGATGACCTGAAGTTTCTCATATTTTCACCTCATGATTCAATTATTTCTAAATATCACACTTTCAAACTAAATGTTTAGTTAGTGAGCTAAAAGCTGCCAAATATTTCCTCAGCCTTAAACTGACTAAATATTCAGTTAGTAAACGATTTGCTCTGAGCAGCCAAGTGTCTGTAAAGCAATCTAAATATGACGTTTAAAGTTAAATATATTTATAGTAGTTCACTAAATATGAGAATCGTTAGATATTTAGATTCAAAATATGTAAAGTGTGACATGTATAAATGCATTGATAAGATACAAAGTCCTTTTTTCCTCTTATGAGTAAATAACTCAAATTATTTGACAGTAACTACTGAGTTATCAGCACCAAACCGCTCTGCTCAAGTTTCAGCTCGAAAACAAGTTTGGTTCTGAATAAAATGTTTTTGGATTAAATGAATATTTTCTCAGTAATTTTCTCCCTCCTCAGATTCGTTCTCAGACGTAGAAATCTGAACAGAATGGCTCTGATGGAACCGACAGAAACACGGACGCTGACGGAGGCAGAACGTTGAGAAATACAGATTCGTCCATGGAAACGTTTTGTTGTTGAGTCAGAAGCAGACAATGAGGCAGGAGGTGAAAATGTTCATCAGAGCCGAAAACAAAAGCAACTCCGTCTCCGTCAGCGCAGCGCCGAACAAAAGGCAGCAACACAAAGAGCTTCCTGCAGAGCTCAGGTGTGTTCAGGACAAAAACACTCTGAGGAGGAGGAGGATGAAGGTCATCAACCTGCCGCTGGATCCAGAGCAGCGAATCAGAAAACCCGGAAAAAAACAGCTGCAGAAAAGATCAGGAGACGAAACAGACCGAAGAAAATAAAGTCCAAGAGAACCAAAAACCTTCAATTATCACATCCTAACAAATCATCTGACCTCCACATGACCTCCACATGACCTCCACATGACCTCCATATGACCTCCACATGACCTCCATCTGACCTCCACATGGCCTCCATCTGACCTCCACATGACCTCCATATGACCTCCACATGACCTCCATATGACCTCTATCTACTCATTGGTCATAATCAGAAAATCTTTCTGCTCAAAATGAATGAAGAATAAACAAAAATGGAGTTATTTTTTTCTGACATCAGTTTTTCTGTTTCTGTTTTCTCAAATTTACATTTGGTCGCTGGTACCGAGCCCGGTTCTGGTTCTGATGGAGGTCTCCTCTGTCGCCCCCTGCTGGTCAGGAGGAGTGATGCTCTGCAGGTTTCTCAGAGAGAAACTTTTAAACTGGTTAGAATAATAAACCGAGCTCTGTGGGTAACTGGACTGAATGTGATTTTCAACTGAAATGATTCTTTTTTTGGGTCGTTAGTTCTGAATTATCGCTGCAGAAATGAACTGAACTGAGGTGAACTTTGACCCCAGAAGGAGAACATTTCCATGTTTCAGAACAGGAATGAGTTTGAACCGATCCCAAAGTTTGGATCTGATCAGTGAATGATCAGAAAGAGAAAATCAGTTTTCCTCATGAAGCAGCTTCACAGAGACGCTGTTCCACAAACCGCCGATCAAAATCAAATCATTCAATTACAACACATCTCTGATTTAACTGATATAATTAAATTAGTTGATTGATTAGTTTATGATGTTTGGTTGATCAGGGAGAGAAAGTGGCATCTTGTGTGTGTGTGTGTGTGTGTGGGTGAGGGTGTGTGTGTGGGTGAGGGTGAGGGTGTGTGTGTGGGTGAGGGTGTGTGTGTGTTGGGACTAATGAGTGAGCATTGTGTTGCTGTCCATTAGAAGTCACGCTGTGTTAGAGGAGCCACTGTGGGAAAACAACTGGGAGTCAATTATACACCAGTTAGCGAGGGTCGGGGTGTGAGCCACACACACGCACACACACACACACACACACACACCATGGCTCAGCTGGGGGAGTTCCTGCAGACAGATGGACCCGTTTTTACAGCGCAGCCCTCGACATTCGCTCCATATTGTTGCGGCACAAAGAGCAGCTGGTTCTGGTTCTGAGAGGACGGATGTTCACTGGAGGAGGAGGAGGAGGAGGTGATGAAGGCCCATTTTCTGCTCATTACGTTCAGCAACAGTTAGAGAAAACATTCCTGATCTTTGCTGGTTCTGTCTCAGATCAGAGAAACTCATCCTGGCTTTAGTTTCTCTTTAGTGGCTTTGATTC
The DNA here is from genome assembly GCF_001444195.1 of Xiphophorus couchianus. Taxonomy (NCBI): domain Eukaryota; kingdom Metazoa; phylum Chordata; class Actinopteri; order Cyprinodontiformes; family Poeciliidae; genus Xiphophorus; species Xiphophorus couchianus. Next base: position 371,956 of record NC_040232.1, read on the forward strand.
CTGCAGCAGCGTCTCCACAGGTCTGATTGACAACCCAACGGTCCAGAACGCTGCTGCTGGAGTTCTGACTAGAACCAGGAGGATAGAGACACCACCCAGTTCTACACCACCCGGTTCTACACCATCTAGTTCTACACCACACGGCTCTACAGTCCTTCACTGCTGGTAGTTTATAAATCACTGAATGGATTAAAGATCTGCTGTTGGATCAACCTGCTGGTTCTGGTTCTGGTTCTGGATGCAGAGCAGAACCAGAACCAAACATGGACAAGAAGCATTCAGCTTCTATGCTCCACAGATCTGGAACAAACTTCCAGAAAACTGAAAAACATCTGAAACCCTGAGTTCCTTTCAGGCTGGTTGGAGTTACTTTGATTATCAATAACTGGAACATTGATCAATATATTGATGTGGATGTTTTGATGGTGGAATTTGATCATTTGGGATGTTTATTGCTTGTTTCATATTTGGTTGTGTTGTTTTATTAAGCCTTGTTACTGAAATGTGCTAAGCTAATGAACATCTTCTGCCACCAGTTTAATGCTCAAACTGGTGCTGACCAGCATTAGACTGTAAATTATGTTTTACTTATGGATAAACATAATTAATCATGAAATTAAGCCAGTTTGTTTTGATAACATCTTTACTTTGGTCTCAGGATGATGTGTATGTGTTTGGTGTGCAGCGGACCAGTCTGCTGGTTCTGCTCTGCTGGTTCTGGTCCAGTCGTCCTGAATGGGTTTCCTTTCTGCTTACTGGTTTGATTATTGGCTTTTCTCACATCAATAAACTTTAGAGATGAATTAATTACAGCTTAATGAGGCTGTTAGGCAGGAAGCTGCTCATTTTTTAATTATCAAGAATTTATCCTTCAGATCTCTGACAGATATTTCAGATGTTTCAGGCCTGTAGGGGGCGCTATCAAGGTTCATACTGTGTTTTCCCCTCATGAATAAAATCCTCAGCAGCTCTTTGAATTTCTCTGCCTCTTTTACAGCCTCGGCTCAGAAATGAATAGATGAATATTATTCCGAGGCAGCTCAGAAAATGAAGCTATTGAACGGAGTGACTTTGTCCTCCAGATGAGAGACGAGCGCTAATCTTCTGCCTGAAGGGCTTCTGTTCAGGGAGCCGATTTTCTTTTCACTGAGAGCATTATTAATATTATCGCCGTAAAAAAGGAAGAAAAACTGAGGTCAAACCATCTCTAACAGGTCAGCGCACAGAAAGCCTCTTTTTAGTATAAACATGAGCCCTGATGAAGAGGAGCAGTGATCCAGACCTGCTCAGCACACGCATACTGGTTTTCTCACCCTTATGAGGACCAACACCAGAATGCTGCTTTACTGGGACCAAAAGCCTGGAAAGCAAAGCTGGACTTTGGTCTACAGGCTTAAGTTCAGATCAGCTGGTTCTGCTGAGAACAGGCTGTGGATCCATGTGAGCTGCAGGCTAGTGGTAGAAAAAGATCGTCTTCTCTCTCACGTTTACGGGACACATCTGAAAACATCAACATGCACAACAACATAGAAATAATTAACTTTGATCTGCAACATACTGAGGCTGATGGACACAGCTGGCACAAACAATGTGATGAACTAGTGTCTTAGCATTAGCTAACTAGTGTACTAACATTAGTTAACATCAGAGGTGTGACCAAGTCACTGTGTTGCAAGTCTCAAGTAAGTCTCAAGTCTTTGTCCTCAAGTCCGAGTCAAGTCTCAAGTCAAGAACCTTTAATTTCAAGTCATTTCGAGTCGTTTTTATTATTATTATTTTTTTATAATTTGCAATTATACATAAAATTCAAATAATAGACCATTTGTTCGTTTTAAAATATGTATTTATCTCAAATGATAGAACATGTGTAGCTGAACACAAAGTATAAAAAACATTTTTAAATTGGACCACTTTATTGCCCAGTTCTGTTAAACTTGATATTCAATAAAAAAGAGGAAAATGCTGACATTTCCACAGCACAATACAAAGAACCATAACAGCAGTTTTTTCCTCTTTTCTCTGACCTGTCAAAACAATATATTGTCAATATAATTTCCCAACGTAGATGTCTTCAAATACACCAACCATCCTTAGATGATACTAGACCCGGCTCATCATCATGATGGGACAGAGAGACTCTGTTCCCTGTGTTCAGGTCCAGAATCTGCTTTCTGTTCCGGAGCCCCGCTCACTATCCACCGGCTTCCTGAGCTAACACGGTGCACATTATTTGTGGAGGCATTTGAAGGACCGGATTTATGGTAAATAATCACCAATTTAACCCGGAGTACACATGCTAACACGAAGTTAGCTAAAGTCAGCTATCTTACAGCAAAAGAAAAGCGCCACCTACCGATCTTTGTGAAGCTTCAAATGCCGGACAAAGTTGGACGTCGTGGCATTTCCATCCGATATTCTCTTCTTGCATGTTTTACAAGTTGCAGTTCGTTTTTTAGTCGAAAGTTCATAACCTACGTAGCCAAAAGAAATTACTCGCGGAAGCATATTCGAGCGGTTATTTCGTATTTCGTTCCCTGAGCTCTGTAGCTTTGCCGTTTTTTTAAACGTCCAAATCCTGTTAATTTGATTGGTTGTGCTGCAGCTACGTACACATACATACATAAGGAGAGAGGAAAACCATAGTGACGGTCTGCGCATATTGATACGGAATGAGTGACATTAATTAATGACGCCACTTTATAAATAATGTGTTTTAAATTTTAAGACTGAGTAAAAAATATCAAGTCTTTTCAAGTAAACAGCTTCAAGTCGAGTCAAGTCCCAAGTCAATGGCATCAAGTCCGAGTCTTTGAGCATTTTTTCAAGTCATGTCTCAAGTCGTGATTTTAACGACTCGAGTCCAAGTCATGTGACTCGAGTCCCCACCTCTGGTTAACATGGGTGCTAACATTAGTTAACTTGGGTGCTAACATTAAATACCTAGTGTTTTCACCTAGTGTGAAAACATTAGCTGTGCTAATGTGAGCAATCTAGTTTGCTAACATTAGCACAGCTAATGTTATTTAAAAAGTTAGCTGGCTAAGGTGTGTAGCTTATCTTTTTCAGGACTGGTAGTAAAATGTTGCTTCATAGATTTCTGCTTCACCAGAAATCTGCAGGATATCTAAACTGCTTTCCTTCCTTTTAGCTCAGTGACTCAAACTTTGATAACTAAAAGCGATGTGTGTCATAAACGTTCATATCTGTCTTCATGCTCTCATTTTTACTGAACCTGTGGACTTTCTCCTGCTGCTTCTGTCACTAGGTCGGACTGGTAATCGGGCCGGTCCTGGTTCTACCGGGTCTTCAGCTCTGGGCCTGACAGACTAGCCGGTCCTCATAGAGCGTTAGCGCTGGATGCTAATTGAATTTCATGGCTGTCTTTGTGGCGACCCGCCACCTTCTGCTACTGTTGTCGTCTCTGTGACTGAAAGAATCAAAGTGTGTTTGTGGAGGGAGGGGGCAATAAATGGCTCTTTTCAGCAGCTGTGTGTGTGTGGGGGGGCGAGGAAAAATAGGGGGGTAATAGACAAGCCTATATACTGCTGAACAATGGCGCCCCTCCCCCGGCGGTGGCGGGGGGCCACGAAGGATCAAGGCCTTCCAGCCCATGAATTCATTGCTGTTGCTTTCTGGATGAGGAGGCGCGCTGCCTTGTCTTCATCGCTGAAATGAGCAATAAAAGAGGTTCAGGGGGGCAACAGGGTGGGGGTAACAGAGTGGTGGGGGGTGATACGAGTCGGGGGGGGTTTAGGGAGACAAGAGAGAAACTTTTGTGGAGGTAGAGAAGGAGAAGAAAGGCGAGGAGTGTGGCGAATGGGGAGTGACGGGCGGGTTAATCTGGCATCCATCTGCTGCCCCCCCCCCATGCTGCAGCCACCGAAACATCGCACTAAATGTTCCTGGACTGGGGCTTTTGTCAGCAACACCCCCTGCTCTCACCCCCCTCCACAAAACACTTAATAATGAGATTAAAACTTCATATAAATGAAGTGTGAGTGAAAGGAGGTGGGGGATTCCCAGTCCAACCAGTTCATTCACCAGTCTGCTGGTTCTGACCGGGTCTGTGGACTGAAACGTCTGCAGGAGGAAATGATCTCTGAGTTCATGAAGGTCTGATCTCCAGAACCCAGAACCTGTAGCCTGGTTCTGATCTCCAGAACCTTTCGTCGGGTTTTAAAACCTTTCCAGTCATATTTGTGTTTTCGATGCAGCAGCAGTAACAGTAAAGATTAAAGAGCATCTGGGGAAATGGTTGAAGGCGCCATGGTGACATATTATGGTCTGTATTGTACACAGAGGGTCAGAGGTCAGGTGACTCTGTAACCACTTCCTGTCTCTGCAGGTCGACTTGCTAACGCTAACGAAGCTAAAGGTACAGAAGCAGATAAAGAATCTGAAATGTCGGACACAGCAGTGGAGGAGACGAGGACTCTTCTGTTTCACCTGCTGACACAGGGGGCGCCACTGAGCCAACGATGTCAACGTTCCTGAGCTCCTAATTGCTAGCTGGCAGGGATACTAGCACGTCATCAGAGCAACCTGTCACATGTTTTTCTGGGAATCAGGAGTTGTGCTTCTGGGTGCCACCACTAGTTGGCGCCCTGTCAGCTGAGATGGCAACTCGGCATTGAAGCGTTTCTGAGGTTACTGCTGATGCTCTGAAGGATTCAGACCCGAGTCCCGGCGCGCCACAGGAAACGC